>NC_064418.1:40507500-40825000 GCF_023375975.1 Astyanax mexicanus | reverse complement strand
AAACTGACCTTTCTGAACAAGTAGATGCAGAAGAAGTCCCAGAGCTTGTTTCTGCAGACTGTGACTCACTTTATGAACATGAAGCATTTTTTGAAGACCCGTCAGAACAGCACAGGACGTCTGAAGGTCTTGAAAAAGATGTTTTGGATTTGTATGAACAATGCCCAGAATCTGATCTGGATTCCCAACCCTGCAAAGACTTGGATCACTCCGAGCCTAACAATCAAAACATGCCCTCTGAATACCATGCCACACATTTTGAATCCTCTGAACTGTGCCAGGCCCCTAAAGAAAGAAAACCTGCTGAGCTCTCCGAGTCCCTTGAGCAGCAACCACTCGCTGGACAAATAGAAACCACAGACAAGAGCGAGTTTACTGCTGAATATGTTCTGGAATCCTCTACTGAATTACATGATGAGAGCTCTGATCACGAATCGGAGCAGACTGTTGAATTTTACACTCAGCAAGAGCTTTTCAACTACAACCATCTGTGTGAACATGATGGTGAATGTGATAAGACGGTAGAACAATGCTCAAGTTGTGGAAGGTACTTTGAGAAATGCGAAATTCCTGAACTATGCAATCCCTCTGAGCCCACTGACCCTTCTGAAAACCCACAACAAAGCCAACCTGTTGAAAAGTGCCTGGAATTGTGTGAGAGTTCTGGAACAGAGTGCTCTGTGTTTCACACCTCAGAGCTCCCCAGAGAAATCCCTGCAGCTGAAAGCAACAAAAACAAGGCTGGAAAACGCTCAGAGTGCGACATGATGTTTTTTGGATCGATGGAAACTTTTGAGACTCGTTGGCTTTCTCAGTTTCTTGACTATCACAATCAACAGGACACTTCTAGCTCTGTAAACCAGGAAGCCCCTGATGATGTAGTCACTGAGCCAAGTGATGAGGTACCCATCAGTGACTGTAATGATGATTATGAACCTGTAATTGAAGTGTCAGATGACTCAGTTAAGCAGAAGGTTCTCTGTAGGGTGTGTGAAAGAAGAGAGGAAGGGCAGTTTCATTATGATGAACCTTCTGAACTGTTTGAACTTTGTGACGTTAAGGCTGAAGCTTTTGAGCTTGATGCTGAAGGGAGAAGATCTGGGGAGCTGGTTGTAAAAAGAGGCTCACTGGATGAATCTAGTGAGGAAGAATATGTCGACTGCATTGACAGCAAAAGCCAAGACAGCACTGAAACCGATGAATCGTTCAAAAGTTTTGTCGATGATCCAGAAGGTTTTGAAATCTATACTTATCAGTCTGATGATGGAAAACATTTGCAGAATCTCTCTGAGGACGACGAGGCTTATGAACATTACACTTCTGACAGTCAAGAATCATGTGAGCTGTGCGATGGTCATGATGATCCCTGTGACCTATATGTTCATGACATGCTAGAAGCAGATGAAGAAATTCCCCAGATACCCCAGGAATCCAGCTTCAGTCACAAAATCACAGGGCAAGAAATCATTAAAACCTACGCAGAGGCATTGTCCACAGGACTTTCTGTAGAAAACGATCAAGGCTACCAACCCAGTGCTGATCACTCAGAAACCGAAAGTGAGAATGAAGACTATAGTTCTGATCTTTGCACTGAAGATACCACCAGGCTTCATGCTGTGGAAGATTTGAGTAATGAACCACTCTGTGAAGAAGTAATCGAGTTCTGTGAGAAGACAGAAGTGCTGGAAATTTGCGATAGATCAGGTGAGGTTTATGCACTTTCCAGTGAAGATGAAGATAATTGCAAGTGTCTGCATGTGGAAGATACCTCAGATGTCCATTATCTTCAAAGTACACATCACAAACAAGAAATCAGTTCATGTGAAACACTTTCTGAAAAGGGAAATATTTATGAATGTGAGGTTTCTGACATTTCAACAGAGGAAGCTACACAAGACCTAATTCCAGAGATCAGAACAGACGAAGATAAAGATGATTCGACTGATACCAGTAATACCCCAGTCAGTGAAATCTGTGAAGATTGTGAAGGCATTGATGAAGTGGATGGTGCTCACAGACCTTGCTGTGGAGAAATAGAAATATGTGAAGATGACGAGGCCTCTGTATTTGACTTTGAAGATGTAGTGCCAGACGTTGAAGAGAACAACTTGATAAATGGAGATGTAGATTTGCAGAAAAGCTCTCAAGATCTTCTAACTGATGTCGTACAGGCGACGGAAACGAAAGAGCCTCCTGAGCTTTGTGATGTGCCTATTAATCAAACAGAAACTGCAGAAACTGATTCTCCAGCGCAAAGTGAAAGCAGTACAAAGTTGGAAGATCTGATATGCCAAGTTGCAAGAAATGATTCAAAAGAACATGATGAGGAAAGAAAGGCAGCTAAGGTAGCCAGTCAGAAAAAGGCAGCCTCTGAGGAGGCGGAGGCCTGTGAGGACAGTGAAGCTTCCGATGATGAGGAGGAGGAAGAATATCCGGAGTCCTGCAGTTGTGAATTCTGTGTGCCATCAGATGAGCAGGTAAAAGGGCTTCAAAAGCATGGATTGGATGAAATTCAGTTGATTTCAATTTAGCAGAAATTTTATGCCAAATATAATATTGTATTATGGCAAGTATGTTATTTTGTGGCTCACAAATGAGCTTGGAGCAATGGAGGCTGTTTTAAACCCTTTTGGTCGACTAAATTTTAGGATTTTAGGATTGATCGAACTTTAAGCTCAGTAGGCTGAAGTTTGACATGCAATATAAAAGGGAAAGCAATGCAATTAACTGCCCAAGTGATCTTTGAGGAGTCAGGCCTTTGGGTGGATTAAATCTGGATGGAATTTTTGCCCTGCATCAGTTATAAACTCCTGATTTTAAACACCAAATCCCAACTATACATATGGCCTTTAATTAGGGCTGGGTATCTTTTTAAAATTCCCGATACCGATATTAAACCTTGAATTCGATACTGATACCCAAACAGTACTTTTTTTCGATTATTTTTCTATATTGCAACCAAAAAATACAAAAAGTGATAATTATTCTCACACAATGGATTTATTTAACAGCTGACTTGAGTAATCACATTCTCATACTGTCACCATGAGAGACTCCATCTTTTTGGATCCTCTTGGAACAGATTTTGAGCATGATTGTCGCCCTTTATTAAGAGCAAAATCAACATTACTTTTACTGTTTAAACTACAAATATTTTCCCTTAGCATATTACAGGATGCATTTCAGTTTTTAAGAGTTCTTTTAAAGAAATATGAGCATTAGATTGACAAAAATAATTATATTAATATTAAAGGTGTTAATCATCCTTAGTATCAAATTTTAGTACCCAACCTTACCTTTGATGACCGTGTATATTACAGACTGCTATTAAAAAATATATATTGTAATATATATAAAAAGCAATATATCTGTATTTTACTGTCACAGTGGTCTCAGTCACCTACAACTTTCAGAATCGCTGTGTATTCCTGGCTTTAAGTATCAGATGAGAACACCACTGAATCATATTGCATCAAATACAAAAATACCACTGGTAGCAACAAAAATCACATATAGAAGGTAGATAGCAACAAAACTTAAATAAGGAAAGCGTCATCTCACATCGAGGCTCTTATTCCAAAGCATATGGCTTCTTATTTAAGTCTGAAGCTCTGAAAGATATGATCTACTGTAGCCCTTTCCAACCTGGCAATAGACCCATGTGTATGATTTGATCTGGGCTTTCCGTGTGCTGGTAAATATCCTCGTTTGAAGGGACATATATATTCAGTTCAGGGCCCTGTGTTTTGTTTCAGTCGTCAGCCGTCTGCGCACTTGGTACTTTTTGATCAAGAATCGTCTGGCCCACAGCCTGGTAATCCCACCCCAGCGGCAGAGGGTCACACGATCCGGCTGTGGAATGTAACCAGTTGGAGTGCTTCCTTATGCCCCCTCTTGGTCACTCCCTTCTCTAACCTACTTCATTCGCTCATAAAACGAGATATTTTTCCACTGGCAGAGCGAGGCTACTGTATTCAGCCCTGTACTGTATGAGGACTGAAAACAAGCCGAGTTCTCTTTAACGCTGCAGTGTGTTTGTTGTTTAACAGCTTTTCCAGTAAATCTATAATGTCAGTTTATTGCATAATGTGTTGTCCCATAAATCTGGCCATTCACCACTCCTTCTGATACGCCTGTTCACAGGTGCCAGCCAAGCCTCTCCTGCCGCAGATCAAGTCTAAAGACGCAGGAAAGATCTGCGTAGTGATCGATCTGGATGAAACACTAGTGCACAGTTCATTCAAGGTAAGCTAAGCATGTTCTTATCCAGTAGTGTCAGCCGGTAATTGTGAGTCAGTGTGGCTCATTTTCAATATGCTCACGTAAGAAGGGGATCTGTTTGACTTGGATGTTATGTCCAGACATCTGATACATAAGTTTACCAAACGTAATTCAAACACGAACAGTCCTTCACTTTTGCGGGATTATGCAATATCTGCAGTGTCCGCAGTAAGACGATTTACCCCCCGGCAGGTAAATAATGTTAGGAACGTGCGCAGGCCAGACACTCGACATCGATAAGGTACACATACTATTTCCTGCACAGCAACACCGCATGTTTGGTAACCAGGGGGGCACAGCAGGGGATGGGCCCACGATATAGACCTGGCGCTGGTCAAATAACAGACACTTGATCATTGACTTACTGCTTGTAGAGACAGCGCTACACTATAGGGTATATATACAAAATCAAGGGTAGTAAATGAATTAAGAGTTAAATTAACTTGTTGATGCTGGCCTAACTGGAGTAGTCTCCAGTGTCTTCAATGAAAGCTTATTGCACTTGATTGCATTCAGTAAATGATTAATGCTATCAAGTTAGTGATGTCAGTATGTTGGATGATCACCACCTTACACCGCGTTCAAGATTCTCCAATGTATCCCAAAAGTATTGGATGGAGCACCATCATTTTAGAGTACACAGCTACACACCCACTGCTCCACAGCTCAGTGCTGGGGGCTTCATACCCCTCTAGCCCAGGCCTGCCAATAATTAGCATGGTGACAGTGGGTTCTAGGTTCCTGTTGATCTGTTGTAAAGAGCCAGTACATCTCTGCTGGAACTAGACTAGCTGTGTATGTGCATTTACCATATACATTTGGACATATCATGTATCAAGGTAGAGAAAATTAAATTGTAAGACAAATATTCACTCAAATCCTTTAATGTTGTGAACATTTGAGTAAGTCATTCTTTACACACTTAATAATGATTTCCCTCAATTTAGGAAATGGTTCCTCAATGTATGAAGCACACATTAGTTAATCTGTGGAGCAGGGGAACAATGTGATCTGGAAAGATGGTGCTCCATCCTGTACTTTTGGATGAGTTGTCTGTAGGGAAAGATAGTTAAGGAATGAGCATTTGTCCAAACAATTTTTTTTTACTGTATTTTTTACACTATAAGGCGCACCGGAATTTAAAGATGTATTATGCAACACTAGTAAGGAACAGAGGTGTTGCCATGTTTTCTACTCTGAGGAACCCTGAGGGTTCCGGTAAGCCAGGTCAATATTTGCTAGCAGTTCGTTCCACGTAGCTTGTTTTGACACGGTAAACAGACAGGCTATAGGCTAATTGTAATTCTGCTCCAACAGTGCTAGCTGGGGTTAGCATAAGGCTGAAGACCTATAATACTCACCTCTGAACGGTGAAAGAGCTAGCTAGTGCTTAGCGTGGTTTGTGGCTAATGCTCATGCTGCTCCAGCAGTGCTAGCTGGGGTTAGCATAAGGCTACAGGCCGATAATACTCACCTCTGAGCGGCAAAAGAGCTAGTGCTTAGTAAAGTTAGCAGCTAATGCTAATACTGTTCAAGCCACAGTGCTGGAGAAACTGATTATAAGGCGCACTGATGATTTTTGTTAAAATTAAAGGATTTTAATTGAATTAAATGCGTCTTATAGTACTTATATTGTTTGCTTTAGGGGCTCCATACACCTTAGTGTTTAAAGTCCAGATTCCCCATAAAATACTGGAAATTAGGTTGTAAATTGGGTTTGAGTTTTAAGATTGGCGTCATGCTCCAGAGAGTCCTGTGATTGAGTTGCAGTTATTCTGGAATAAATCAGGAAACTTGATTAACTTCAGAATTCATGATTATTCAGTGAGGAAAGTCCCGGCGTCTCGATTTGACTGAATTATGGCTTTATGAAAATATTTTTCTCCAGCTGAGTTAAAGTCCATTACATCAGCAGGTGGTTATGTGAGGCGTAATGAAGAACAGACGTATGTGAAGGCTGTGCTTTGTGGGAATGTGTCGACAGTGACAGCAGGACTGTGTCGGTGATAATGGCTAAGATAGTGTTCATAGTGACACTTGTACATGCTAAGCTGGTGCATGTTTGTCACTCATTACTGTTTAGACTGATCTCTGTATAGTTTAAGGTTGATCTCAGTATTTTTTGTCTGTTAGTTCGAGGCTGACCTACTAAATGTTGCTTCACAGTCTGTGAATGTAGGTCAGGGTGTTCTACTCCTTTTCTAAAGCCCATGCTCTTAATGAACTGAGCATTTGAGATGCATGTTCTAAGACCCCTAAAGGTATCTGACAGGTTATGAGACTGTCAGATACAGGACACTTAGGATGACAGATGACTTGAGCGCAGGCCTCAGAATGTTCACGTGCTGCTATATATTCTGCACTCATCGCACCTCTGTGGAGCCCCTGAAGGATTGATGTAGAAAAATAATAGTCAGAGTTAAATCTGTTCCCTCTGTTTAATAAATCATTCCCTCAATTTAATTAAAAATGAACTCCACTGGCTCATTTGAACTAGCCTGTCTTTAAACTGAGAAGAAATTTGTTAAATCGAGGGAATGTTTTATTAAAATAAAGTGTTTTTTGTTATACTTAGGGAATTGAAGGAACATTTCATTTAAATTAGGGCATTGACCTGTTAAAATATTTATTATATTGTTAAATATTTAAGTCCTTTTCGAAGTTGATTAGTCATCATTTACAGTTTTTCCCAAATGTTTACACACAAAATATGGAACTATGCACACAAATCCAAAAACATGAAGTTCATGTGTCAACATTGTGACTCCAAACTGCTAAACTCTAAACACAATTCCACATGTTCTCACTCAAATATCATTCTAAATCACAGCTTTGCAAATCGCTAAACACAAATTGCATCATTTAGAACACCTTGGTCACCTGAGAATCACTGACCTCCAAATACAAAACCCAAATTACCAAGTATTCTCATACAAGTTGCACCTGTTCAGACTTAACTGCGCACTGGAGGCTGCAGCAGCATTAGCATTGGCCGCTACCTGCAGCGCTAGGTCTTTCGCCGTGTTAAAACAAGCCACGTGGGAGGAACCGCTACCTGATAGCACCCAGGCTTACTGGAACACTGAGGGTTCCTCAGTGTAGCGCTGTCAGGCAGCATTTACTAGCGCTGGGTGCTGCTGCTGGGTGCTGCTGCTAGCTGCGCTGTTGAAAAATATTGGAAATCTAAGCTTACTGTAATTAAATGTAAGCTCTTTACTCACCCAAATAAACAGTTTTCAGGAGAGACATCTGTGTAGATTAACAACATGGTGACACCAGTGTTCCTTACTGTTGTCGTTTAAAATGCATCTTATAATCGGGTGCGCCTTGTGTAAAGAATACGGTCTTATAGTCTGTAACATTCGGTAGATTAAAAGGTATTTACAGAGGTTTTAATTTTACTGCAGTCCTGTTTTAGGAAAATAGCTATACATTTTAAATCATTTTATTTTCTCTTGATCTAACTGTGGTGAATGTTCTTTTATTTTAATCTTTACCAGCCGGTGAACAATGCTGACTTTATCATTCCAGTGGAAATTGATGGGGCAGTACACCAGGTGAGTGTGATGTTTCTTTACCACATTCTTTACAATAAATAAAGGTAGCACTTTCCCGTGCCCTAATTACTCCCCGTGCTGCTGTTTCACGCTCGTATTTTTAATGGCAGTGTTAGATGCCGAGTGTCTGAATTCCTCAGTCTTGAGTTTTACTGTGTTTATGTACCGTTTCACACACCGGTGTTCTACCTGACAGCATCATGGCCTTCAGTGTTGACGGCTCTGAGCAGCAGGGGGCTATTTCCGTGCTCTGACAAAACAAGGCAAGCCTGGCTGGCTTCTCAGAACTCCCTGCCCATCAATCTGTCTCAGGGCTCATCCCCCGCTCACGGCCCTGGCAGCCTGACACCGAGCCCTTTAAAGGACAGCTCCTGCCCCGGCCCGGCCAGCTCCGTGCCAAGGACCTCTTCCTCACTCCGGCTTTGGCCTGGTTCAAGTAATCCAGGATAGGCTTGTGATGCTGGGAAAGCCTATTCGGGATGACTTGGTTCAGGAATGAGCCCACCAGCTTCATTAGTTAATTTGGCTGACCTAGTTTCTCGCAGTAAATCGAGCCATTTTACGAGATATCTTTAATGTGTGTGTATCGTTTGCCTGTCCCATAAAACGGCTCCTGGACTGGAGCGCCACATCCTGATGGAGAGTAAAGTGTAGCGTGCTTATTCGCTCATGTGTCACGCGTAGGAACTGTGTTTAAACCCACGTGAGAAAAGTGGGATTTCTTGGAATTTGGCCAGTTAGAATTTTTGGAATGGCTTTAAAAATCGAGGTTTTCGGAATTGCCTAATTCTGTTCTGTTTCTTTGTTGCTTCCAGGTATATGTGCTGAAGCGACCTCATGTGGACGAGTTCCTGAAGCGGATGGGGGAATTATTTGAGTGCGTGCTGTTCACTGCCAGCTTAGCCAAGGTAAGGATTTAAATAAAAAAAATAAAATAAAAAAATTCTATCACTATATAGCAGCATTAAGCATTAAATTAACAATTTATAATGTATAAAATATCCAAGAATATACTTTTTTGTATAAGCAAAATACATTTTAGGAAATAAAAATGTAATAGGCCATCATAAGTAACTAGGCATAGAACATAAAATAACCAGGGTATTTGGATTTAGGAAATCACTACTGAGTATCAACCAGAACTGATCAGATATCTTGTATATTAAAATTACTTACTTATTTATTAATTACTTATTAAAAACAGCTAATGTTAAAGCTTTAAAAATAAACATATAAAAGGTTTAAACATAAAAAAAGATTATTGTGTTTAAACTACTTAAACATCACCTGTTGAATCATATTTATCAGATCAAAAAAAATGATCATAATCAGATTTCTGCAGTTACATGAACAGTATACTCCCTTTGAATTACTTTCTTAGATCAAATGAAGGACTGGTAATTGAATTTGAAGATTCATCCATTCAAAAAAATCTCTCTGCAGTGAAAATAGACTAATCATTAAGAAATCTGATCATCGCCTGACTCCTCTAAAGACTCCCCTGATTACCCAAGTTTTTTGCATTGATCAGATTCAGTATCAGTTCCAGCATTTTCTGCAGCTATCAGCTCGATATTAATTCCTGGTATCAGATCAGTGTTGTATTTAATGCAGACTGTACCCCAAGTCTTTACACGCTCACGTGCTGTTATATAATCTCCTTCCTGCTTCCTGATACTGTATGACGTTACTGTTATCTTTATAAATAGACTGATCAACTACAGGCAAATGTCTGCAGGCGATCTTGCATTAGTATGAGATTTATATTTTTATAAAATTAGTCCTTTAAAAAATATTAACACTTGCACAAAAAAGAGAGAGGTTATGAATTATATGTTTAATATATTTTGCTTTTTTTTCTTTGTCCTGCAGTATGCCGATCCTGTCTCAGACCTGCTGGATAAGTGGGGGGCCTTTCGCTGCCGTCTCTTTCGAGAATCCTGCGTCTTCCATCGTGGAAACTATGTCAAAGACTTGAGCCGGCTGGGCAGGGACCTGAATAAAGTCATCATCGTGGATAATTCACCAGCATCGTACATTTTCCACCCAGACAATGCTGTACGTACAGAAATGTTCATTTTCATTTTTCATATGTAGCCTTCCTAATTTTATATATGTGTGCAAAATGAAACACCTGTCATTTTAGTGTGGGAGGTTTCATGGCTAAATTGGAGCAGCCTGGTGGCCAATCTTCATTAATTGCACATTGAACCAGTAGGAGCAGTGTGTGAAGGTTCAATTAGCAGGGTACGAGCACAGTTTTGCTCAAAATATTGCAATGCACACAACATTATGGGTGACATTTAAGAGGGCAAATTGTTGGTGCACGTCTTGCTGGCGCATCTGTGACCAAGACAGCAAGTCTTTGTGATGTATCAAGAGCCACGGTATCCAGGGTAATGTCAGCAAACCACCAAGAAGGACGAACCACATCCAACAGGATTAACTGTGGACGCTGTAAGAGGAAGCTGTCTGAAAGGGATGATCGGGTGCTAACCCGGATTGTATTCAAAAAAACATAAAACCACGACAGAATTCAATGTGCACCTCAACTCTCCTGTTTCCACCAGAACTGTCCGTCACCACAATAAATTATTGTGGTCTAAAACCAGAGGTTTCAGTTTCATTGCCCAACCCCTGTGTGTATATATATATATATATATATATATATACTGATATACTGTTGCTAAAACCTTGAATCTCATTTTTTAGCATTTGTCTTTTATTTTTTACTTTGTGTATCAAATTTCATGATAAACGGACCAATTAAAAAAAGCTCTTTTTCCACTGACTTCCAATAAAAGTGATTAGGTGTTTACCTTCTCCTGTAAAGTTGCCATGTTTGAGATATACCAGGTTTTTGTGTGACAGCAGCGAAATGTTTAGTTAGTTTGTAATTAGTAGCCTTTTTTGCTCTTATCTTTCATTAAAACGTATCTGTGATGTTTTTATGTAGGTACCTGTAGCCTCCTGGTTTGATGACATGTCCGACACCGAGCTGCTGGATCTGATCCCTTTCTTTGAGAGACTGAGTAAAGTGGATGACGTGTACGCTGTGCTGAAACAGCAAAGGACTAGCAGCTAACATGATACGTGGAGCAGCTTTCACTTTGGGGCCAGGGAGGCTGGTGGGTTCAGAGCGCCACTTCCCCGCTAACAGGATCGGCTGTCGGCTCGGTCCTCTTCACCTACCCAGAATTCCATTCACAGGATGATTGACAGAAAAGAAAACGAGCTGAATGCAACCTGGTATGGCCGATGGAACTGTGAAGGACTGCTTAATGGCACACACATATATATAAAAGAAAAGAAAATTTTATTGATTTTGTTTTAAAAAAAATGTTATTCCTTCTGTTTTTGTAACTTTTCCCCATTTTAAAGGTAAGGTAGATAGACGGAAGCCCTGTTTAAATGAACAGTGTGGATTAATGGTTTATTATCTCATGATGTTTTACTGGGGAAGACTTCTCTGGATGACTAGATGTGTGAAAAAGGACAGCTCTGACATTTTGACAAGTGGCCGTGTTTCACCTGTTGGACTTGTGTTCAGAAAATGTGTTCAGAGACTTTCGGAGAGCCTGGGTTCACTCTTTCTGTGACGAAAGTGGAATTTTTTTTTCTGAATCGGGGTGAAGATGATAAAATATCACCAGTCTGGCCTTGTGGATATTCAGTGCTATTAATATGCAGGTGTTCAGTGTAATTGAAAGTCGTTACATTGAAATTATTGCAAGATTATTAATCATTTTCCTGCTGCCTGGGTGCCTTGATGAATCTGTATGAGAGAATCTGAGAGATGTGAGATTTTTAGTTGATGTTTTTTTTTTAGTGTGCTAAGGAATATTCTGTCTAGTTTGCCAAATATTACATTTTAAATTGTAATTTTAGACCATAATCGAGTATATGAATTATACAGTCACCAGTATAAAAATGAGCCCTGAGAAATGTGCTTTTTGTTGTGCTTTTTACTTTTTAATTTAGATTTTGAAAGAAGTAGGCACACTTTCTGTTGCTGATCAAAAAAACACAGTCTTTCATATAATACATTTTTAATAAATACAGCCTGTGCCAAGGTTTGGGCAGCCTGCAGTCATGGTTAGCAAAGTCAGTCGTGATGTGAGGTGTGTAACAATGAGTTTTTAGAAGCTGTCAGTTAAACCCCTCTAAGACCTTGTGCTTACACTCAGTAATCATCAGTTTATCTTACCATCTGTATAAAGATCTAAAGAGGAAAGTACAGGGTATCAAATGTTATGTCATGATTTTTAAAGACATTGTCAATATAAAACATATCTCTCACAATATTTTGAAACTTAAGCAAATTGTATCAGTAACAGCAGATTTTAAACACTGCCATCCATACTCATCCATGCTAAGTACAGTGATTTGTACTCCAAATTTGCTGCACACCATCTAATTATCCAAATAATTAAGATGATTAATTATTCACTTGAATTATGCTTTTAACTGTGCATTTCTTTAGTGTTTTTAATACTGATAATATCCACAATATGCTTCTAGAAGCATATTAAGCATCATGATAACAAAATGTACCACAATATGATTAAATAATAATACTGCCATATTTACACACTCATATCCACACTGCAGGGCAGAGCTGTAAGAAAATATAGAAAATAGTTTTTTTTTTTTCTAGTTTCTACAGGATGTTACTGAGTAACAGTAGTTCAGGGGAAGTGTGGAAGTCAAGATGAGATCTGGAAGACCCAACAGCTGCCAAATATCTGCTGAAAGCTCAGTCAGAGAGAGTGATGTTTGGTGCACTGTTTTGTTGTGCAGCATAGCTCGCACAGGCTGTCTAATTTTTTTTTCTTTGATACAAACTGATTACAACAGCTAGCATTAAAATACTTAAACTTTCACTATTCACTACTGCAGGTGTTTAAAACCCTAGCTCTTTTTGTAGCTGTTGTAAAGTTGAATCTACATCACTTCCTAAAAGTCCTCCAGTTTGTGTAAAAGTTGTTTACCTGCGTGTTTTACACAACGAGCAGCTGAAACTAGGTGGTTTGCCAAAATGTCAGTGCTGTCTGAGGATAGGCATTCCTCAAACACCCAAGTAAGAATGCAACAGTGACTGTTAATCACACAGAAGAGTCTGCTGATGAGTTTAAACTGGACTTGAAGAGATGAACAGTTTCTTTTCTTTCTTTTTTTTTGTATTTTTTTCCTTCCCTAACCTTATTTTTTTAATGGAAATGGCTTGACTTAAACAAGAATTGTTTGTCAGTCCTGGTGCTGGAGTCACTTTGTCCTGTATATTCTATAAGGGCTTGTTAATGAGCTGATCAGTTGAATTAGGTGTAGAGCTGCCCTGAATATTTGGCATCTAAAATTATTTGTCTAAAAATGGCAAATAAAATCACTTTCGTAGTTTAAAAATACAGAATAATCAAAATGACTAAATACTTAATATCAAACAAAGATTTTAAATCATTTAAAATAATTTAAAAAATTGTAAAAGATTTTTATTATTTAAAGCAGGACAAAAAATACATTTTTGCTGTTTATTTTTTATAGTGGTGAAAAAATGTCAAAAGTAATGAAAACTTTATGAGGAAAAAAAAGTTTAAGATTTTGTTTGGGGCAAAAAAAAGGTTGTTTTGAGCTGGGAAAGCACTAAAATGTGCAGGACAGGGTGCTTCCAAGACCAGGATTGAGAAACACTAACTTTGAAACAATCATCCTGTTGAGATTTTTGCAGAGTTAAGGATGTGTGAAAGGGAAGCTGGTACCTATTCTAATGAGGACCCAGTTTTCAAGTTAATGGGTAAATGAGCTAAAGTGCATTTAGGCTATGTTCACATTAGAAGCCACATTGCTCAAATCAATCCGATTTTTTTGCTCAGATCGGCTCAGATTTGGCTATCTTGACACATTCACGTTCACATTTACAAATGTAAGTGATCAGTATCTGTGTATAATGTGAACAAATCTGTCGCTGAAACGCCTCACATGCGCACATTAATACAAGTATATACATCGCCTCTTCACCAACAACAAAAAAACGTCATATTTGAGATACGACTCGTAGCTTTATAAAGGGAAATGGATGCGTTTGTTAGCAGCTCATATGTGGAGCATCTTTTGCTGGAGTGGAGAAACTAAAACAGCTGGTCTGAAGTTCATGCTCAGGTTGAGGAGGTGAAAAAAGGACAGGCGGTTTGCTTTTGCTGTTTTTTTGCAGCTATAGCTGCACAGCTGCACCAAGAGATGTGTTGTAGGTACAAGAAAGAAGCATGTAGCGTATGCGTAAAAGAAAAAAAGATGCATGAATTCTGATTGAACCGTTCACATTCATGTCACATGTCCCTGGATCAGATACGTATTCTGATTTATGACTATATATCATACGGATTTGGCATGTTCACACAGCCATGAAAAAATCAGATCTGAGCCACATTGAGCAAAAAAAAACAAACAAACTAATTTGAGTCACTTCAGCTTGGTAATGTGAACGTAGCCATAGGTAACTTACTGCACATCACGTCATATATAAGTTGTGTCCATTGAGGCCAAGCTTTTACTGTAGCAGACCTGTCTATGAGACAATATTACAATATTACAGATAAGTGCTCTTAGTCAAACACATCATACAGCTTGTTGTATGCTGTATACGTGAGTAACTTTACTTTATATTACTCAGATTAAGTAAAGCATTCTGGATTCAAACCCTGTTTTAACTGTAGCAGAAGCACAAACTTCTCCATGAGCCTTAATTGAGTGTTTTTTATTAGTAAATTTCCTTTTTTTGTTGTTTTAAGATCTTTCAGAATTGAAAGCTACTGCTGGTGACCATCGAGGTGCCTTATTAGTGTTGGACGTGGAGCTTTTCCTTCATGGCAGTGCTGATATGAAGAATGCGTTGCTTAACGGTATCAGATGGAGTCTTTTGCAAGTGGTGTTGGTGTTGTTTCTGTGGAAGGTTGTGATGTGATGTTTAGGTGGAATAGGAAGATGGAATGAGAAGATGATGAGGATGGTGGAAGTAGTGGTGGTGATATTGATGGCTGAGGTGTTTGTAGTATTGGTGTTTTGCTCAGATTGTGCTTTATTGTTCCCATTGTACTTGTAATAATGAAAGTAGTACTGTGTCAAAAGCCCTATCCGGACGGGATAAGTTTCTCAGGGGGTCCTGGGGTAATTATTTTTTATTGGGGGACGGGGTCCTCTGTGATTTTATTCCCTTCCGGAACAACCATGTATTTGTGTTTTTCTCAGACGTCCTCTGAGAAAATTACAGGCTGAATTATCTACTGTTTTCCGCTGAGCTCCGTGGTCCTGCGGTAATTTTAGTCCAGTCCGGATCCACATCTCTGAGTTTTGTCTCCTCGCATTTAATAAAATAGCTATTTGTTCACTGCCAGGCACCGTAATTACACTTTGGGCATGCGTTTCCATGGAGATTCACGTAAACACAACAGCGAGTGGAAATGGAGGAGCTACTGAACGTGATGTTGTGACCGAGAAAGCCAACAAAAAACCTCACTGGTCCTCCTGTTTTTTTCAGTTGCAGTCTGGATGAAAGAGTTTTATCAATGAGTAGAAGAGTGAAATATTTTTCACAGACGTCCCCCTGAGAAACTAATTCCATTAGAATAGGGTTAAAGGAGAGTAAGAATTTGTAATTTACACTTTTGGGCTGGAACTTAAAAACTAGCCATGTGTTTTTCTATATAACTGAAATATCGCCAAATGTAAAGCAACTCATTTTATCTCCACCAGTTTTTTCAGTTCTAACTTAAGTTAGAAATCTTCAATTTATGATCTGTTTTTGTATCAGATTGAATTTGGGGAAATACAGAACAATGGTACTATTAGAAGCAATAAGACGCAAGAAGTTACAGGGAAAAAACAAGAAAATACCCCCAAAAAAACAAGGCCCAACGCCAGACACTCCACTTTCAGCAGTTCTGCTACCTGGAAAGTCCTCTCTGAACACACTCGACTCCAGTGCAGTGCCGGGCATGTCATTGAATTGCATGTCTGACTTGGTACATTCTTGGAGGCCTCATCAATCTCAGAAAGACGTCTCACGCTGGTCCTCTTATGCAACCCGTGGGCCTGGAACAGTCTTTTTTTTTTCTCCTCTCTCACTCTTTTCTTTTTCCCTTCTCTCCACTTATGTAATAGTCTCGCTGGTGTTGGTGTTGAATAATAAGCCTGCGCTTTTGTAATTTCCTTATAATACAGAGAAATGGCGCTTAACGCTAACCACGCACTAACTGAAGAATCAAGCAAGTCATGCTAGTTTTTTTTGAGCTTTTAAAAGGAAACGCAGCAAAGAAGAACAGAAAAAGGATTGGTTATCTTTCGATGCTTCCTCTGACCTCGGGTCCTGTCCGTTTATAGGAGCCAGTTTGCTTTCCTTCTTGTTTTTTTAAACCAGCTCTACACACACACACACACACACACACACACACACACACACACACACCCACACACACACACACACACACACACCCACATGTACTGCTTATCTTGCTGGTGGATGCTGTTGGTGTGAAGAGGCCACTGTAGAATTAATGCATTTAGAGATGGGCAATATGACAATAGTCTATCGTTCTGTGATCATTGTTTTCTTGTTATATCGACAATATTTCCTTTTTTTTTTATATTTTGCTGCTTTGAATCCCAGTCATGCAGCTTGCCATCAGCTGCCGGAGCCCTGAGAGAGCTTAACAGGCCTTGCTCTCTCTGGGTGGGTAGATGGCGCTTTTTCCCCACATCACTTCAAAGGCTGAAGTTGATTAGCACAAAGCATCTGTGAGCTGATGTATCAGAACCAAGTCATCAGCAGTTCGAAAAAAGCGCTGACTGACTTTACATGTATTAGAGGTGATGGGTAAAGTTCTAATAAGTGGGTTGGATAATTGGCCTTGTAAATTGGGTAGAAAATAGGCTAAAATAAATAAATAAATAAATAAAAAAGCAATATATTTTGAATGACAGTCACTGTAAACAGTATGAAATAACATTTTGTCAGTATCTGCCACTACTCTTGCACTTTGATTGTGATTTCATGCATAGCCATATTTATTATATATCATGATACAATATTTTTACCATATTGCCCAGCCCTAAATGCATTAATACTGTGAGTTATAATGTATGTTTGTAGTGATCATTTTCACTACAGCAGCACCAGCCCCTGAACACTGTTCAATAACAGAACCGAGCTGGACACTCTAAAACACACACACACATTGTGTTTAATGATTTAAGGTCAGCCTAGAGCATAAACTCTTGTTTGTGGGTTCACAGAGTATATAAGGCGGTGCCTGACATGCCGTGTCCGTGAAGCACGCCGGAGCAGGAGAAGCAGGGTCTGCTCCCTGCTGACCTTGTAAAAGCATATCCTAGATCAGCACTCTGAAGTGTTTTATAAAAGCCGGCCTGATCCTAGATTAGCACTTTTATGTCCAGCATTAAAGTCTAATGTGGTCCAAAATGTGTGCTGAACTCATGAGTTCTTATTGGTCTGTCAGAGAAAGGGCTCCCCCTGGAGGCTGGATGTGATATTTTTCTTTTTTTTCTTTCACCTCTACTTTTACTGTATCCTGAGGAAGTCAGTTCCAGGGATGATGATGATGATGATGGCCTTATGATGTCAAAAGTACGAGAAGGCACTATGCAAATTAATCAGATCTGTAATCAAGAAATTAACAGTTAATATCCATCGATTTCTACAATCAGCAGCCAAACCGACGGCTGCTAAACGAAAGCGTGACCTTTTAAGAGCTTTGAAAACTCAACAATCATCTAAAGGCTCCAATCAGGAACGGCTTTTAATGTCTGAAATGTCTGGTACTGCAACAACAGAGACACACTGGACTAGTCAAGAACAGCCTAGTATTAAGATCAAGTCCTGTGTACTGTACCCTCTCTTAATGGGGGGAAAGTGGGCGGGGCAGCTATCATCAGGTTGATGGATCGTGTGGTCTGTGCAATTCCAGAGTGGAATTTAGGAGTGTCATTTTTTTTTTTCAGAAACGAGAATGTAAATAGCCTTGTCATTATTATTAGTTTCACACTTCTTTCGCCGCAGTTTTTATTTTTCTTTCTTTTTTTTTTAACTGCATTTTCCCGCCTGCTACATCTAAACAAATCCTCAAACAGCATGTTTTGTTCCGCACATTTGTCTGTCTGCTTATTTGCGTAGAGCAAACCAAATTACGGCATTAATAGATAGAGATGTTCTTTCTTGTTTTTGATTTTGGAAATAGGAATGCCAAGTTTAAATTAAGTCAACTGTAACCTAGTTTTTAAAATGGTTTTGTAATTATTAATTGTATTTTACTGTACTGAATGAGCTATATCATAAATGAAAGAATGGAAAAAAAATACACCTCTCTTGTGTTGTGTTGATTTATGTGGTTAGTGAGATGGGACTATGACTTGTCCCATGACTATTTACTATTTACTGAGTATTTACTATCTCTCCCCCTCCCTTTCCCTCTCCTTCATCCCTCCTCTCTTTTTCTCTTTCTTTTTCTTCCCCTCCTCTCTCATTCTCACTCTGTGTCCCTTGTCTCTGTCTCTCTCTCTCAGTTGTGTTAAGATTCTTGGCAGTAACTGCTGAACTAAACAGTTGGATAATTAAAAAACAGATACTCTCAGATTATCTCTCTACTTACAGCTCTGGAAAAAATTGAGACCTCTTCAGTTGCTGAATCAGTTTCTCTGATTTAGCTATTTATAGGTTTATGTTTGAGTAAAATGAACATTGTCGTTTCATTCTATGAACTACGGACAACATTTAGAGCATTTTTTTTGCAGAAAATGGCTGTAATAACAAAAGAGATGCAGAGCTTTCAGACCTTACATAATGCAAAGAAAACAAGTTCATATCCAAGTTTTAAAATTTCAGAAATCAATATTTGGTGGAATAACCCTGGTTTTCATGCATCTTGCCATGTTCTCCTCCACCAGTCTTACACACTGCTTTTGGACAACGTTTTATGCCACTCCTGGTGCAAAAATATAAGCAGTTCAGCTTGGTTTAATGGCTTTTGATCTTCCTCTTGATTATATTCCAGAGGTATTCAATTGGGTAAAATCAAGGAAACTTTTAAGTGTTTAAATTTTTAAGTGGTCTCCTATTTTTTCCAGAACTGTATATCCCATTTACACTTCTCTTGTGTTGTGTTGGTTCATGTGTCAAGTGAGACGAGAAGAAGACGACTAGAGACGTGACGAGTAAAGCTTATTTTATTGACAGCTGTTTCTATAACTAGTAAACAGTACACAAGTAAACAACACTACTGCCTACTAGAAACAGCAGGTGAAGCCCAGTAAAATAAATATGAATGAAGCAACAGGCTCAACTGCTCAAGAAAACATTTGTTTATTTGTTAATGACACAGTCCCCCTACTGGTGTGATAAATATGTTGATTTAACAGATAATGCTGACTCACTGTCATGTATGTGATGACACAAGCATCCAGAACTAAGCCTTCCTATAATAACCTTTTGGCCCTGTGCTGTTTTTCCTCACTTCTGTAACTCTATGCCTCTCAGTATCCCTTTAACCTACATTCCACTAAAAATAATATTTAGAAAAAGGGTCTCTATACAAAGGACAATAGACAAACATTTAAAGGAATTAAATACTTACTTCACAACAAATTTAAGTTTTCTTAATGTCACAGATTCTTCTTGGCATGGTAACCTTCGTCCGCTGACATTTACAATGCTCAAAACTAATAAAAATAATATATAACAAACTGACAGTAGTGTAAATGCCAATACAATCACAAAAGCTAACAGTAAACGTGGTATAGGGAGAATATTATATTGTTTAATTTACACTGAAATATAGAATTACAGTTTTGTTGATCAGTGCAAATCTTTTGGACTGGCTGGGTGGATGTAGGCCTACATAAGCAAATTCTCTAAACTCAAGATATCATTTTAACCCTCCTGTTATGTTGATTAAACATTAAAATGTTTAAAAATATAGAGAAAATATTAATTAAGGCATGATACATTTTGGCTGGGTTTATTAGTGCAAATGATTAAAACTTAAAATTAGGGGCTGCAGGGGCAAATAATATTCTAATAAAAAGTGTTGGATGTGCAGTTTTTTTTGGCAATTAATAGTTTTTCGCGAATATTTATTGCGAAAAATATAATTATTTATAAGTAAACCTGTAAGATATCTGAAATAATTACACTTAATACTTCTTAAATTAATATGAATTTAGTTAGACAATGATTATGAAGAAATTATGCTTTTCACCTACTTTTGGTTGAATGTGCACTAAGTGACTGGGGAACATTACTGCGATTCCTAACAGTTACAGGCCAACATTACAGGAGGGTTAAACCCAGACCCCTCACTCACTGAGCCGTTAAAGAACAGACGAATACGTCTTCACTCTCTGTCTTCAAGGCATCAGTTTCAGTAATTGCAAGATGGTTCCACGTCTCTCAGGTGTAATCTGTAAATGAAACATAAAGAGGACCAAATAAACATTAAACCTCATTTCAGGACTAAAACT
The DNA here is from genome assembly GCF_023375975.1 of Astyanax mexicanus. NCBI lineage: Eukaryota > Metazoa > Chordata > Actinopteri > Characiformes > Acestrorhamphidae > Astyanax > Astyanax mexicanus. The sequence continues at coordinate 40,804,637 of NC_064418.1, read as the reverse complement.
CAATTTCTCATACCAACTGCAATATTTAACCACTGAGATTGTTCAGCTAAACAGAGTTGTTCAGAGTTAATGGTAGGCAATATGGCAATATTTAATGTATAATAATAAATGTCATATTTGTACCTAATTTACCTTTTTGAGGATATCATCAGTGCCTAAGAACAGTAAATAACTCCACATTTTATTACAAAGAGTGTAATCAGTCTGCAGCTATAATAAAAATCACTGCACTGAGATTTGTAAATTATATTTTAACAGAATAATAAACAAAGCATACATATATACTTTATAGACTTTATGTGAAACAGTCCAAAAAAACACATTTGTAGTAAATAAATGTTATAAATGTCATCCCCAACCCTGAGGCCCCATCACCACGACGGAAATCCTATAGTTTATTATTTTTAAAAAAATATGTGCTTAACCAGGATTATACTAAAACACATTTTTTCTCTGTAACCACTAAAATCTCACAAATCTCTCGCTCTCTCTCTCTCTCTCTCTCTCTCTCTCTCTCTCTCAGGTCGAACACTTGCTGCTTTTCCATGTCCTCATCACAGCATAACCACTGATCCTGATATTAATCTCAGCTGGGGGCCTAATGTGGCTCCTGCCCAATGCTAATCACTGCTGCCAACAAATTCATTTAACAAGATGAAATTTCCACCTACCATGTTCTATCTATTTTTATTCCTTTACATAAAGTACCCTTGCACACAAATCATTCTAATCACTTAATGTGCTTAACTGATAGACCAGTATGAAAATACACTACTGTAATTTAACCAATGGAACCAGTATAGAGCTCTTGAAAAAGTAAGAGACCACTTAAAAATTATGAGTTTCTTTGATCTCGCACCAGGAGTGGCATAAAAATATCCAAAAGCAGTGTGCAAGACTGGTGGAGGAGAATATGCCAAGATGCATGAAAAATGTTATTCAAAACCAGGGTTATTCCACATTCATTGATAAACTCTATGAAAAACTTTATGAATATTAACTTTATGAATAAGAAGCTCTGAATCTTTTTTGTTCTTTCAGCCATTTCTCATTTTCTGCAAATAAATGCTCTAAATGACAATATTTTTATTTGGAATTTGGGAGAAATGTTGTCTGCAGTTTATAGAATAAACCAACAATGTTCATTTTACTCAAACATTTACCTATAAATAGCTAAATCAGAGAAACTGATTCAGAAACTGAAGTGGTCTCTTAACTTTTTTCAGAACTGTAAATGTAAAACACAATTTATACTATATAAGGTAAGCATCTCAGTTTCTTCAGAAACATGACTTACTTCACGTTTTTACTTTTTAACTCGCAGTTGTGCAGTGCTTTTGGCTTTTCCTGAAACAAACTCCACCACACCACTCATGTCCTCTGATGTCTGCCTCAGGGTGAGCCGGTGAACAGTCCCCATTTTCTCCACAAGAACTCTGGGGCCAGGCTGGAGGACTTCTCCATTCAGAGTCCAAACAGGAGTCTTAACAGGCACAGAGACTTCACACGCAAAGCAGGCCTCCTCTGGCGCTGTCACCTCCACATCCTGCAAATCCTGTACCATCAGGATGGACTGAGCTGTTGAAACACATAGGCAGAAAGATAAGATTAAACATTTCAGAGAGAACAGAAATTTATATCATTTTAATACATAATAATGGATCATATAATGAGGCAATAATGAGATAAATGAAACCCATCACCAGATTTACTGCTTGGTACTGGTGGTTCATCTGTGGTTTTACTTTTTTGTAAAATATTGTTATATAATTTTTTTCTCCTTTCACTTGCATGTGATAGCGATTCTACACGACATAAACTACATTATCATAGTCATGCAAAAAACAGAATGCGACAGAAAACGAGAGTGGGCTCACTTCCCAGACCCTCTGCCACACCAAACACTGTGCACTGAGTAAATGTATAAACCGGAGGGCTCAGTACCACAATTCTTCTGTTATTGGTATATCGAATAATATCTTATTCTGATGATTCTGGGCCATACCCTCTATATTTCTGTATATATATATATATCCTCTATATTTTTATTTTTTATTTTGTTATATTTAGGATTGCTGTGGGTTTATGTTGGCGTGGCTTTTTTAAATATTATTTGCTGTGATGTGTGCTGTGTGTATGGAAGCCCATTCTCGCCACCTAAAAAAAAAATAAAAATAAAAAATAATAATAATCCATCACAATTTCTTATTATTATTAAGTAAACTGCTATCTATTTTTTTTTTTTGAAAAAATAAGTCGTTATTTTGAGATACTATCTCAATATTTTCAGATAGTAAGGAATTATTTTGAGATACTAAGTCATTATTTTGAGATACTATCTCAATATTTTGAGATACTAAGTCTTTTTTGTGAGTACGAACTGGAACAAAATTAGCCAGCTCTTTATTGTTACTGCAGAACACAGTTCACTCCCCACAGTCACTGCTATCTTACTTGCCCCTCTCATCCACTCAGCTCCCCCTAGTGGTTCTCTAGACACCACAGTATGGTAGAAAAAAAACATTTTTTCCCCAAAAGCAAACACACTTGCTATCTCAAAATAATGACTTAGTATCTCAAAATATTGAGATAGTATCTCGAAATAATGACTTACTATCTCAAAATAATTACTTGTATGTCAAAACTTAATAATTATAAAAAAACGGGCTTCCATATATACATGTGTATTTGGTGCTTTTGAATTACTGGGACCGTCTAATTATTTTCACCTGAAAACAAGAACTGTCCCATTTTTATCAGCCTATCAGCATGGAGAGAATGCGCGGGTGTTGAGGGACTCTTATTTTAAAAAGCGGATTTTTGCAGAGGGGAGGGAGCGCAGATCCGGGGGGAGCAGCGATTGGTGCACAGGTGTGCGGTGGCGGCGGGGCGGGATCTTCAGTGAAACAGCGCAGAAGGAGCTTGGTCGCGTGGATGCGGGTGCAGCGGCTTGCAGTAGATTTTGGAGTAGTTGCTAAAGTGCGCGCGCATGCAGACTCTGGGTAGTGGTTTATGTAGTGGTGTATATGTATATAAGGAAACAGAAGTACTGAGCCGCCCGTTACTGGCTGTTTTTAGTCACGTTTGCTGCGTGAAGTTTACCACATTTTTCTGAGACGTTGAAAATTTAACGCCTAAGGCACAAAGAACGTGTTACTGTTCAAATTTTCCTTTTATCTGATTTAGGACTGTTTTGTGAAGATGGGCAAAGTTGTAACTGCATCCCACTGGCCCCCTTCTGATCTGGGACTCTTTTTTATTGTTTGGATTCTCTCTCCTCCCTAATCTGCTTTTACTAGCTGACAAGATAATGTATTAATAAACAGTGTTTTTTGTACTGTGCTGTTTTCTGTTGGGATTACTGGCAGATTTACACTATGTTCCCTCTCTTAATTAAACTCATAGTTTTGGGTTGTGTGGTGGGTGTGTAGGCAGGATACCTATTGGCTAGTAGTGAGTCTGTTTCTTTACCTCAACGGTTAAGTAGGGTATGCTAGGGCCTCATATGTTGTGATTGCGGTACTCCTGTTTCAGGCTGTTTTAGTTCGGTGGATGAATGGGAGGGAAAGAAGAGGATTACTGCTCTTACTCATGAATATACTGTCATTTGGTACTATTGCTGAAGATCTATTGATAAGATCTATTGCTGTCTTAGCAATCAACACCCGGGACACGGTTCAAGACCTATGAAATATATAAAATGTAGTTTAAATAGTTAATCTACAGGGCAACTCTGAAAAACAGGAAACACTAATTCTTCCTATGTTTTTTTATACTTATATGAGATTATGTTCTGGATGTAAGTAGTAGGTAAAAAAGCTCTGAAGAATCTTATGTTCCTCTTTGATTAGATGTCTTATGTGTGCAGTTAAAATAAAATCACTGGTCTTGCCCTTCCAAATATGAAAATGATTATACACTCTAAAAAGTTAGTTTTAGTCAGGAATAATAGCTCTATTATCAAGTTGAGTAAAGTTACCAGCCAGTACAACTAAAAAATGAGTTCAGAGAACTGTAACCATAACTTAAAAATGTTAAGTTAGGCTCATAAAAAAAAAAATGTGATTTCAACCAGCTTTGGGTGTGGCCTCTCCCTTACTTACCATCTTCATGTGGCCTGTTGCCCAAAGCTACCTTATGTGTTGATTGCCAAGTCTCAGTGTTGTAGACTGTAAGAGCCAATTACCTTTATTCTCTCATTCTAGTTATCACAGTATGTGGGTTTGAAGTTACAGAATTATGCTGTCAGTATAGGCAGGTCTATTAAAATGACATATATAATATTAAATATATATCAAATGAACTAAATTGTGTAAGCCCCCAATTCTTGAAAAAAAGCTGTTGAGATAATTAAACTATTGTTGTGTAAACAAATCAAATCTCAGTTAAGATAAATAAACTTAAAATGTTATATAATTACAACTTACCTGAGTCAAAGCAAAATGATGACTTTAGTTAAGTTGAGTCAATTAATATTGTTTTTCAGTGTACATGGAGTCTCAAAATAAGCAAAGGCTCATATAACGTAAAAGTGGTTTGGCCTAACAGATTGCCCCCTTTAGCCTTCAGCCTTGTGTTTTCATTTTATATAGGTAATTTCTTACTTTTGATACTTCCTTTGTTTAAGATGCCCTGTATGTCTGCATATCTGCAGAAATTTTGAAAACTTATCTCTTGGAATCAGCCAATAGAGGGCAGTATAAGACACTCATCGAATCAACTGGTGTTTTTATATTTTAATTTCTTTGGGCGAGTCTGTTTTACGTCACTGTACTTTGTATATTTATTGTTTTTTTTGTATACAATATGAGAATACGAGCTGGCCGAAGCCATTTTGTAATGAAGCTTACAATAGGGTATTCGGCAATGGCTAGCGGCTAACTGATGATGGTGCCTCTCTGAGCTGAATTAATCATTGTTTTTAATAACAGATTAATGTCTTTGTGTGGTTAGAGTAGGTATGGTTCCGTGGTTTTATATTATGTGTGGATTATGGCTATAGTTCACTTGAGTCTTTTGTAATTAGCCTAAAAACACCAGGATGCAGCTTTCATCCCAATGTTTACTAGGTTAACACACTGCTGGTGTCAATGGAGAGGCATCTGGTGAATCTAAAGGTATTTGAATATTGTCCATCTCTATTTAATTTTTTTTTTTTTCAAATTGTGCCACACTTTATCCAGTTTCACTTCAACCACAGGACTAATAATAATCTGTAATGAAAAACAGTGTTTCTTAGGAACAACACTGTCATTTTACCCGCCCAGAGACACTTTATCATGTTACTGCTCTTCATTTACACGATCATGCTGTTATAGCAAAACTTGCACCCTGGACTTAGTCGTGTTGCTGCTACTTGCATAGTCTCCCTATTTTTGCGTATTTATCTTGATATCTATTTTATTTTATCTTATATTTTTTATATATCTTATCTATTTTAACGATTGCTCTTTGAGTGTAAATGGACCGTGAGATAACAATTTTGTTCCATCTGTGATGTGAATGACAATGAAAATGTCCTTGAATCCTTGAATTATGCAAAAAGACTGCTGATAAAAGCATAAACTGTAAGTGTTTATTATCAGCAGACATTTTAAGGCCAATAACAGGTGATGAAAACGATGACAGGGATTTCTCATTTTAGCTTTTTGGTAAACAAGAATCTCTTTTCACTATATTTTTGTTAATGATCTGATATAATATCTGTATTAAGACTTACCTTCCACTGTGAGTTTTGCTGAGCAGGTGTAATCTCCCACCTGGACACTATATGTGCCCTCATCCTCCAGTGCCACCTGCTGAATGACAAGCTTACGATAGCAGCCCTCGCTGCAAATCTCAAAGCGCTCTGAGGGCAGAATGACATTGCTGCCTTTATACCAGCGGATGCTGCATCGAGGATTAGAAACCGTGCAGTCCAGTATGACACGGGTCTTCTCCAAAGCTGTTTTATCTTGCAGCGGGTTCACTATGTTCACAGGGAGTTCTGAGAAGAGAAGTATAATATAAAATATAGATATAAAAGAAGGCCAGATATTGCACACAGACACTAAACTGATACAAAGAAAATGAAAGGCTTACCTTCCACGTCAAGATAGGCAATAGACTCAATGTTCTTGGCGACGAATTTGATCTCACCCGAATCGTCTCCTTTAACGTTGCACATGAGGAGGAAGTGCTTGGTTCCTGTGCATCAGGACAAAATATGAGTTATTGCTGTTAACACACAGCAGACAAGGCTTTATAGTAATTATTGTAAAATCAAATATCAGCATGTTATTAAAGAAATTTTGTTTACTTAGGTGAAAAAAGGAGGATAATAAATATTTAAAATAGAACTGTACAGGTAACCTTCCTGTCGGATTTTGATGGTGCTGGTGGGTTTGATTTTCTCTCCATTCTTAAACCACTCTCCTGGTACATCATCCAGGGATACTTCACACATGAACACAGCATTCTGGTCCTCCTGAATATCCAGATCTTCTAGACTCTGCAACACTTCAAGCTCCCTCTCTGCCCCAAGAGAATTTCAGAAACACAGTTATGACACACGCAGATAATTTTCTTTAAAGGGGCTGACAACCTAACTGCAAATATAATTTTTTTTTTTTCTTGATTATGAAGGTGAAAAAAACAAAAAAGCCAGCTTTTTAAAGCCTTTTTTCTGGCAGTGGTTGGACTCTGATGGACTACTTTTGTCAGGTGCTGCTTCTGTCTCGACTGTCCAGGTAAGACTTTTGATTAGACTAGGTTTGAAAATTTGATATCTATTCCCAAACGTTATGGATGGAGCTAGAGAGCTTTATTCCCCTCTAGCCTACACCTGGTGTTAGGCATGTTTCCAATCTTCAGAGAGTTCTATTCTATTATTTGACTTTTCTACAGAGACTACACAAGCCAAATGCATTTGAATGTCTCTTTGATCAAAGAAGCTGAATTTATTAATTATAAGGGGCATCCACAAATATCTGGACATACAGTGCAGTTCAGTTACTCACTAGTTATTCAGTCAGAGACAGCTAAAAGTTTCTAAATAAAGTTCAAAATCACTAGGCATTGGTGTTAATATATTGTCAGTTTTACCCAAAAGTGCAAAATAACTTCATCAAAATGACCAGCATTAATTTAAGACCTGACGATTTGTGGGCCTATAGCTTTTAATGCAAAAACAAAACATCACTTTACAACTGATTGTACAAACGGGAAAGTTCACTTTAGTAACCCTATATAAATGAGTGAGCTTAAGTCGTTCTGTAAAGTTTGATCTTAATAGTAAACACATTCATGATGTGGCTCTGTTTGTCCAGTGGGTGGCAGTGTTGGACTGATGGACAACATTTAAATCCTCACACATGCACTCTGACATACAGCATGCAGCAGTAACATTACCGTAGACTTCCAAGGAGCAGGAAGTAGTGGCATCTCCAGCATCACACACGTATACACCCGAATCACCCAGTTCACATTTTAAGATCTGCAGGAAGCGCTTCCTCCCCATGGAGTATATACGATGATTCTTGCCTGGCTTAAGCTCGACTCCATTCTAGATTAAAGATAAGCAATTGTTTATAGTTTCATTTTTAAAACTATCACATTTTACTATGCATCCAGACAAACCTTACCAAGCCAAAAATACACTGCCTCTCTATCTGGATTTAAGTAAGAAAATTATCTGGGGTTGAGGCTGCAGTTGGTCTGCAGGTTTAGGTTCAGCAACAGTATGAGCTGAAAGAATGAGATCAGCTGACTACCTGAATATACTGAATATAGACCAGGTTATTCCATCAATGGATTTTTTTCTTCCCTGATGGCACGGGAATATTCCAAGATGACAATGTCAGGATTCATGGGTCTGGAATTGTGAAAGAGTGATTCAGGAGCATGAGATCATAATTTTCACACATGGATTTTTCACCACAGAGTCCAGACCTTAACCTCATTGAGAATCTTTGGGATGTGCTGGAGAAGACTTTGTGCAGAGGTCAGACTCTACCATCATCAATGCTGCTGCAAGATCTTGGTGAAAATTTAATTCAGCAACACTGGATAGAAAAAAATCTTGTGACATTGCAGAAGCTTATTGAAACAACGCCACAGCGAATGCGAGCTGCAATCAATCAAAGCTAAAGGCGCTCCAATGGAATTTTAATGTGTGCCTTTTTTTTTTTTGGCCAGGCAGTGTATGTATTACCAGTAATCTAACATTTACTCTAAACCAGCTTGTCATTATAAATATTATATATACAGTTACATACCCTTTTCTTAAATGATTTGGCTAGAAGGATGTCATGGATTCTTACCTTTGTCCACTTAACATCCACATTATGCCTGGACAGCTCACACTCAAGCGTAACTCCAGTGCCTTCTGGATATCTGCTGTCCTCCAATTTCTTTAGGATGGATACTGGTGTCTCTGAAGAGAGTGGACAGTATACAAGTATTTTAAATCATGTTTTTATATTAAAGATTCTAGTGTAACATCATTGGAATTACAACCCAGCCATCAAAATTGTTTAATGGATCTAAGATGAAAGGTTTATTACAAATGCATTGTCTGATTTCCCTTGTATCCACATTTTTAAAAAACAGAGCCTTGGGTAAACAAAAAAAGCTTGAGTTGTGTCAAATTCTTGTAAAATTACATTGATCATAAAAAGTATTTTAAGTATGGTGAATTAGTTTTTCAGTTACAGTAGAAAGCATTTTTAAATTGCATGAACTTAACAACTGTCACCGTCAACATATATTTTTACATTAACTGCATAAAACAAACTCACATAATGAACACAAAACTACATTTTTCATCAATGCAGGTTAGCAACTGAGAAGTCAAGAATATTACATATCTGTCTAGTTATCAGTCATAAGTATCACAACCAGCTGCCTCCAAACAGCATACAGTCTATAAACACACAACCCAGTAACTTACTCTTATAACCTTCAATTCTGAAACCAGATAGTTATTGTATAACTCATCTAAATCCCAAGAGAAGTTAGCCTGTGGGAAATGACTTCACACTGATGGTAAGTGAGAGGTGGGAGGACACACCCAATATGAAAATAGCATGATCAACATCAGGTGAAATCCCCTATATAATTGCTCTATAGACCCCCTATAACTAATGAGTAAAACTGAGCATGTGCGGTAGTGCAGATTAGTTGGCTTGGCCACAACTAGAATTCAACTACAATTTGTACATTTTGCCAAAACAAATGATTTAGTTCGGCCAAGTTTTAACAAGAAACTTAATAATGTTAGTTGAGGCAACAAGTTTGATATAGTTTTTGGAGCAGTTCAATATTTCTTGTTCAGCTGACATAAAAATCACCTTAATGAGAACAATATTGAGTTTTGTTTTTTAGTGTAGCTTATCATTACCAACAATTGATTTATTAATCTTGTTGATTTGCTCATATAACATTTTCTCAACCTTCTCTATTGCCCCTATAATATTAGTTTTGCTGAATTTGTCTTAATAAAGTCAAGCACTATCAATATTTAACAGTTTGATCTTTTTTCAATACTTTGGTCACACAGTTCAAACAAATAACACACAGTTAACTGTAATGGCTTATTTTTTTGCATTTATTTTAACATGGCTATAAAACGAACATACTGAGCATATTTTAAGTAGTAAACTGACCTTTATGTTTCTAGTACACTGACCTGCAAATCACATTTATCTGACCTACGCTGCTCCCTCCGGGTCTTTAATAGGCAGATACCCATAAGCCAGTCTGCAGGAGAGCAGGAGTGAATATAACTATATACTTTAGCTTGGCTCTGATAAGGAATGCGTAGAGATCCCTTTGTTGTAGTGGCATTTTCAAGCTATTGTCATCCTCACTGACAGCTCCCAGACTCCCACTGATAAGCCCTATTGAGTGACTTGGCATAGGAGAGATTGCCTTACACTACTAACTTATGCTCGCGAATGCTTGAAAAGTTTCGGTAGCTACACACTGATCATGTGATCCAAGTCTTTTTATATGTGTAAGTTGACACGTAGTAAGAGCCAGAGCAAAAGCCATCAATCCATTCCATTGTTCTGCCATCAGTCTGAAATTCAATCGTTTTAGAGACTTGCATCATACCCTGACGTTCTGTTACCTACTGAGACTGAGCTACAGATAGCTGAATTACAACCCTTACAAGTGACCAATTACTATTGTTATGTATAGTCAAATTTCTTCTCATTTTTGTTGAATATTTTGCACAATTCTACAATAGCTAGTAAATACCACACTCTAATTCATTCCACACTCTAAAAAAGTAATTTTGTGTTTTAGTCAGGAAAACTAATATTACAACTCAATAAAATTAACCTGTAACTTCAACCTGAAAACTTAAAAATGCTTGTTTAGCCACTGAATAAAAGTGATTTCAACCAACGTTTAGTATACTACACATGTGCCAAGGCTCTTTCATCTGTGTTGGTTCATACAGCTTTCCCATAAGGCTCCTGGTACCATATATTTGCATATTGGGTGTGGCCTCTTCCTTCCTTACCATCTTTGTGTTGTCTGTTGCCTAAAGCTACCTTATCCTACACTAAAAAAAAAAAAAAAAAAAAAAAAATATATATATATATATATATATATATATATATATATATATATATATATTTATTTTTAGTGGCTCAGCTTAACTCTGTCAATTTATCATTAAGCTTTGACTTAGTTTAGTTGTAAATATTTAGAAGCTTAAGTTCAATCAACTTAACTCTGTCAAGTTTCATAATATATATATATATATATATACATACATATTTCCCTTTTAACTTAACTGACTCAAAGCCAGATGAAAACTTGAATCAGTTAAGTTTATTCAACAGTTTTTTGAGTACTGTGGCCTTAATAAATTTGGTTTATTTATACAAATATATATTCACCATATTTTTAAAGAACTGCAAACACTGACAGCACAACATTAAACAGCATAAGAATTAACTCCAAGCTAACAAACTGTAACAACCAGGAACACAGAACAAAGACAACTTGCTCAAACAGCCTACAACACTGAGGCATGGCAATCAATGCACATACTACACTAATGCATGTCTAGGATAAGGTAGCTTTGGGCAACAGACAACACAAAGACGGTAAGTAAAGGAAAGAGGCCACACCCAAAATGTAAATATATGGGACCAGGAGCCTTATGGGAAAGCTGTATGAACAAACACTGATAAAAGAGCAAGGACATGTGTAATATACTAAAAGTTGGTTGAAATCACTTTTTACTCTTGAATATTGACAATGTTTGATTCTATTAAGACAACTTCATCAAAACTGACATATAGGGGTAGCAGAGAAGGTTGAGAAAACATATTATATGAGCAAATTAACAAGATTAATTAATCAATTTCTGGTAATGAGAGGCTGCACCAAAAAAATAACCCTTAAAATTGTTCTACTTAAGGTAATTTTTAAGTCAGCTAAAGAAGAAATATTGAATTGCACCATAAACTGTAGGAAACTAGTTTCCTAAACTAATAATATTAAGTTTCTTGTTAAAAGTTGGCCTAATTAACTTGTGTGTTTGCAAAATTAACAAATTGTAGTTGAACTCTAGTTAAGGCCAAGCCAACTAATCTGCACCATTCTGCATATGCTCAGTTTTACTCTTTAGTTAAATGTGCTCTACTGAGCAATTATATAGGGGATTTCAACTAATGTTGGTCACACTATTTGCATTTTGGGCGTGACCTCCCAACTCTCACTCACCATCAGTGTGTAATCATTCTCCACAGGCTGCCTTCTCTTGAGATTTACATATGTTTTATACAATAATTGCTTGGTCTCAGTGTTGAAAGCTTTTATTGTTATTATAAAGCATATTGAGTTTAAATAATAAGCAAGTAATAATAAACAAGTGTCCCAATACTTTTGTCTATTTAATGTACAGCTTATAATGTTTACCTTTAACAGTGAGTCTGGCGGATGATCGTGCGTTCTCAGCAGAGAATGTGTAGGCGCCACTGTCCTCCAGAGACAGGTTGGAGATAGTTAGGCTGTGGATACGGCCTTTGGCAGTCATGCGATAGTGGTTGTTGCTTTTCAGGCGACTCCCGTCCTTTTGCCACGCCCCTTCCACGTTGCTGTGCGAGAGCTCCACCTCGAAGGATGCCGTCTCACGCTCAAAAGTTTGGAGCTCACTCAATCCTTTGCGTATTTTAACTTTCCGTGCTGTGTGAACATAGAGACAGCAGTTATCAGAGACGTTAGAACAGAGAAGAGCTCATGTGATGAAGGATATAGAGAAACAGCTAGATCTCTAATGGAGAGCAGTGAAAAGAAAGATGTATAAACAGACAAATTAAGAGATAAGCATCCGGCAGGGTGATGAACACGGAGAAAGATTAAGTTTAAAGAATAGAATATATTTTTAATGTAAAATGACAGTTTTGCCAGCTGGTGGTTTCCACCACCCCGTATTATTGTTACACTAAATCCTGCCCATGTTCCAGGGTATGCCAACATTTTTTTTAAGTATTCCAAAACAGATTCCCCATGGAAAAGTGGGGTTTATTTTTGATAGTTGGTGACACCACCCCTAGATTTTGAAGGCCAGTGCATAAATTTAGCTGCAATGAAAAGAGATCCAAATTCACATGAGGTGCCAACAACAGCCAAAGCACAGCCTTTCCCCTGTCACACACTTATTTATACAAGGCCTCAGCTCCTCACAAAACATTGTGTTCTTTTTAGCTAAACTTCTGAATTTATATATTTTTGGGAGATTTCTGAAATCACCACAGGAACAAAAATAAATAGAAAAAAAAAAATAGAAAAAATAGATTTTTTAAATGCTTTTAATAAATAAATATAAAAAATTGACAGATTTTTTTCAACAAATAAATAGAAAAATTTGACTGTTTTTTAAAAAACGTATATGCATGCACTGAATATTATTTACTTTAGTAGGTTACATTATTATGATTTTAAATTTCTACTTAATTTTACTTTTCTCCCCAATTTACCCAACCTACTCACTATGATGCCCCAACACCAGGAGGGTGAAGACTAGCACATGCCTCCTCCGATACATGTGAATTTAACCACCGCTTCTTTTTTAACCTGCTGCTGATCCACCCAGAGAGAGCAAAGCCAATTATACTCTCTCAGGGCTCCCAAAGCTGAAGGCAAGCTACATGAATGGGATTCAAATCAGCAGTTTTCCGATCATAGTGGCAGAGACTTAGTCCGCTGGACCACTTACAGCCCCTGTAACATTATAATTTTAAACAAAATTAAGAGTCTTGTTTGTTTTCAAAAATGTTACTGTTCTGTTTCTACTGAATTAAACAGTTATACAGTTAAACAGAATTTAAACAGTTATACTAGTAGTATGCAATAGTATGGAAACTGCACCCAGTATTTTCTCCAGTTTGAATCATGGACGTATTTGCATTGCTTTAAATCTAGCCACACCAGGTAACAGACAGCATGTGCTTGTTACTGTGTATTATATTTTTTATGTTTTATTATCAAAAATGTCCAACAAAGCATTGCTGGTCCAAGCAGCTGGAATCTGGGGTTCGGTACATGCCTAATTTGTAGTGCATTTAGAAATCACAAATCTTTCACACAGTGTCCTTTTGAGTTCTATTTCACTTCTAAAGAAGAATGATCCAGTTGTATTGGAATGCTGCACAAAGAACCAAAGATGATTCTCTGTTTCGTCTGATAATATCTACATTTTCACAGCTAAGTAAAAGGGATTAAAAGGTCACACTGCATGAAAACCTTTCTCCAGCTCACAATCCGGTTCTCATTTAACATGCTTAATTGAATTATCATGACCCCTCTGATCTTGTGTCAATACAAAAATCTGCTCCCTGGGAACCAGTAGGTCATCTGTCGGTCACCTGTTTCTGACCATCAAGCCTCGGAACAAGTGTCACTGAAGTAGCTGCCCGTCTCTCAGATTACTCCTACTCAGTTAATTGAATTGGTTTAAAGAAAAACAACAACAGCAGCAAGAGCCAACATCACCAGCAACCACAGTAAACAAATAACAACAGTGCATAGTGTGAAAGGCAGCAGCACGTGCAGACTCACGTTCCACGCCGAGCTTGGCCTGCGTGCGGTCGTGGAGCGTCTCACAGCTGTACGTGCCCCGGTCAGAAAGGGCAAGCTTGCGGATTGTGAGGGAGCGTTTTTGGCCGCTCTGCTTCAGGGTGAACTTGGGCCCCGGGTGTATGACTACGCCTTGTCTCATCCACTGCACTTCCCCACATTCCAGGCTCACCTCCACCTCCAGAGTCGCCTCCCCGTACTCCTCCACCACCACCGATTCCATTTGCTTTGTGAACATAACCTGCGCCTCTGAACACAGTACAACTATAATTATTCACTGCTACATTTTTAAGATATAATTCAGTAAAATATTATTTAAAAAAATATTATTGCATTACTGAATGGGTTCTTTGCATGATGTCACTGTATTTTTGTTCGTTTAAGTTGCATTTGGTTTAAATTAAGTTCTTTAATTCAATTAAAGAACACATGCACTGAAAAAAAACTTAACTCAGTCTAGTCATCATTTAGATTTGACTTAGTTAAGTTGTAAGTACAATTTTAAGTTTATTTAACTTACTTTGTCAAACATTCACACAAAGCAATCCAGACTGTTCTCATACAAAGTTCCCCAAAGGTGGAACTATCTTTAAAAAACTCCCGAAGACAGAGCTCTTTAAAAACACTTACTCTCCTACCACCTCTAACACACTAACTACTCTAACCTCATTTCCTTCTTACCCCTCCTTCACTCCTCTATCCCTTTATTTCCCTTTGACCTCCTTGAGGCCCTGTCTACCTTCAATTTCTATTACTTTATGGGTACCACTTTAAAATAAGACTACCTTTATAAAGTGTTTATAAATGGTTTAGTTTATTAATGGTTACTAATTAGGTTGTAAATGCCTTAAAAATCATTAATAATCAGTTATAACACATACATAGAAATGTATGTAGACCTGTTGTTTGCCAACTAGTGAACCCACATACCACTTTATGTACTTCACTATCATAAGTCGCTTCAGACAAAAGTGTCTGCCAAATATAATGTAATGTAATGTAATGTACTTGAAAACAGTTTAATTAACTCAGTAATTAACAGTTACTTTTTCAAGTACTGTAGGAACTGCCAATACTATCAGCACAAAAGTACACTCTGTAAAGAATGAACTCCTTAGCTCCAAGCCAAAAGACTGTGACAACAAGGAACACAGAATAAAAGTAACACTGAGGCCTGGCAACCCAGACATATATTACACTAGGATAGGGTAGCTTTGCGCAACAGACAACACAAAGATGGTAGGTAAGGGAGAGGCCACACCCAATATGCAAATATATGGTGCCAGTAGATTAACAAAGTAATAAAGCTTAGTTGGTCCTCCAAAAAGAGGCATAATAGTTTGTACAAAACTTTTATATTATATAATTCTTTCTTAATCTTGGTCCTACTGCTTTTCACGTTTTAGTGATTTACCTACTCTGTCAAATATGCTGCTGTTAGATTAGGCAAGAGAAAGTGCAAGAAAGTGGGGCTCTAGTACCAGAGCTGAGAAATACTGAATTATGTAAAGACTCTATTAACATCTAAGCTTCTTGCAAGAGATTAAAGGTTCTTTGCACGCATACACTGTTACAGAATCATCATTTTTACTATAATACTGGAGACCATGTACAGTAGGTTCTATACCAAGTTTTTTTTTTTTTTTACAATAGTATGAACTGGTATGACGCATATTTTATATTGTTAAAGTTATCTTGAAGTCTGCAGAACTCGTGAAATTTGACTTACTCCCCCAGTGGAATAACATAGGAACACTGATCCATATGTAGTAACCAAATAATAATCCTCAGGGTGTAAAAAGGTTAAACTTTTAAAAGGTCATTCACATTCATAAATCTCTTTTTCAAACTTGGTTCTTCAGGGAACCAAAGATGGTTCTCCAATGCTATCGTTCAAAGAACCCATTTTGAAGCTTGTGCTTTGGTCCACTCCTGTTTCCCCAGTGCTGTGTGCAGTAGTAGTACCACTTGTCTCTGTCAGTTACCAGTGGAATTCTAACTGGAGAAGTTGCTAAGCACTAACTATCACAGGCACCTTTTCAACAATTCAGACATGTCTGAGGGGGTCATTATTTATCTCAAATATGTTGCCATGGCATTAAAGACCTGTCCAGGCCCTCTGAAAATGTACTGAGGTTTTCCCCTTCACTATTGTAATAGAAAAGTTAGGCTTTATATTTCCACAATTAGAGAGTAATGATCCTATACATGTGCGTTTGGCGCAGCACTCGTACACTCTGCCTCACCATATGAAATTAATAAAGTTTTAAGAGGCAGCTAGGACATGTTGAAGCTTGAAGAGTGTAATTGATTTATTCTTCGTAAAATTATGCAGTTCTGATATCCCACCTTGAACCTGAAGGATAGCTTTGGATATCACGCCTTCGGCTTCGGCTGTCAGCTTGCAGCTGTCCGATACTTGGCAGTTGTTGATGTGCAGCATATGGCACAGTCCATTACTTGAGATATTAAACCTCTCACTTGATGTAATGGGCCAGCCATTCATACACCAGACCAGCATCGCATCTTCTGGGGACACTACACACTTAAATGTGGCATCCTCTCCTTCCATAACCGTAACGTTGTGTAACTCAGCTATGAACTCCACAATCCGAGGGGCTTAAGATAGGAAGGAAAAATCAGAGGAGAACAGATGAACATTAGATTAAAAGAACAGTGTTATACAATGTTACACTACTAGAAAATAGTATAAGTTACTTTCAGTACTTTGTTGCTGAACTTTTATCAGGTTTATCAGGTGTTATTGAATAAACACTTAACGCTGTTTAGAAATAATTTATGAATATCCCTTACATTTATACACTACCTTTTCTTTTTTCATTGAAAGGCATAATATCAGGAAAGTGTAAAAGAATAAACTCTGTAGCTCCAAGCCAACATACTGTAACAACTAAGAACACAGAATGAAAATGACTTGCTCTTACAGCCTACAACACTGAGGCCTAACAATAAACACATATATTACAGTAAGGCATTTCTAGGATAAAGTAGCTTTGGGGAACAGACAACACAAAGATGGTAAATAAGGGAGAGGCCACACCCAATATGCAAATATATGGTGCCAGGAGCCTTATGGGAAAGATGGGAAAGCTGTATGACTAAACACTGGTAGGTCATCTGGAATCTGCCTAAAGCTGTACTGTATACATATGAATTAAGCTAAAATCATCCAGTAGCTATAATTAAAATTATGCTGAAAGGATTAATCAATATACTTACATTTAACCACAACTGTTGCAGATGTTCTCTCATCTTTAGATTCACAAGCATATTCTCCTTCATCATCATCTGTCACATTGTGTATTGTGAGACTTCTCTCTCTCCCATCGGCCCTGATGGTAAAGTGTCGGCTTGGTGTAATCTCTTTGTTGTTTTTTAGCCACTGGACATCTCCTTTGGACTTATAGAGCTCACACTTTAAAACCACATCACTGTTCTTAATCCCCACTGTATCGTCCAGCGGCTTGGAGAATTTCACCTTCATATCTAGATAGAAGAAAAAAAAAACTATTGTTAACAGGAAGTAATTGACCATAAAAACACTGTTCTCAATGCAAAAAACAACAACAAAAAAAAAAACACTAGCGTCTGATTTTAACTAGCTCTAAAATATCCAGTAGTGGTAATCTCCTCCAAAATTAGGTTCCCAGAGCCACAGAGATTTTGTTCTCCAACACAGCAGCATGAGAGTGAAGTCTGTAGCTCCAAGCCAACATACTGTGACAACTAGGAACACAGAATAAAGGTGACTTGCTCTTACAACCTACAACACTAAGGCCTGGGACTCAACACATATAAAACACTACACCATGCCGAGGATAAGGTAGCTTTGGGGAACAGACCACACAAAGATGGTAAGTAAGGGAGAGGCCACACCCAATATGCAAATATATGGTGCCAGGAGCCTATGGGAAAGCTGTATGATCCAACACTGTGGAAAGAGTATTAAAACATGTAGTATACTACAAGTTGGTTCAAATCACATTTTTTTTGTTTTAGGTTGTACTGGCCGGTAAGTACTCTTAACTTGATAATATTAGTTCTGACTAAAACACAAAAATGTCTTTTTAGAATTGAAGTCAATGTAAAAAAAATATTTCAGGTAATTTTGGAGAAATTCTATTGGTCCATTCATCAATAAATTTGGAACATTGTTAGGGACAGTTGGTGTGTTGAAATTATGTAGAAATCTAAAAATCGACAAAAATGGACATACTTGTTTGTCATTGGACAGCGGTGATATTGTCTACGCAGTCCAGAGTAAAAAGTAACTATAAAACACTAATAACAATACACTGGGAGAGTTTACTTACCTTTCACATGGACAGTGAAGTTGGTCTGATCTGTGCCCACGTCACACATGTATTCCCCAGCATCAGACCTTTTCAGGGGATTTATGGTCAAGTAATGATTATGGCCATCACTTGTGGTACAAAATCGATCACCTCTAATTCGATCACCATCTTTGCGCCACTGAACTCGGGCATTGTTCCTGTTAACCACAGCGCAGAGTGTTACACTGTCTTCTTCGTAGGCAGCAATGTTTGCTCTTTCTTCCTTCTTGATGAACTGGAATGGTATCTCTTTAAAACAGAGAATGACAGTAAGTTAGCATTGGTTTATTGGTTTATTAAGTGCATGCAAAACAGAGAGGGTTCTGATTGGCCTGTTCTTTATAAAAAGACTCAGAGTCAGCCTATCAGTTCTTAGTTTGGGCCGGCAGTGTTTTTTTTTTTCACTTCTGGAGGGGATGCGTTTAGTAAGGTGCATCATGGCTCCCATCAAAACTTATTACCTCACTGATTTCACTGATCACCTCAAATTCAATCACCAACTTTGGCTAACGTTGGCTTTTGCAACCTGGGATGTCTGCAAATGTATGTTTGGGAGTCTTGCCCAAGAAATCTTATTGGTTAGTGTGGTAGGCTTGCTTGATCAGGGAATAAAAAATATCTGCCACAAGTATATTATTGTCTACAACCACTACAGTATACTATAGTGTACTGATGATATTATTTTACTAGTGATATTAGAGAGTAAAGATTTAGTGGTAAACTTGCCTTGAACTTTCACTATGGTTGTCATTTTGTCATCAGTGGCATCACAGACATATTCTCCCGAGTCCTTAACGCAAAGGTTTGAGAGTACAAGTTTTCTCATTCTGCCTCTGCTTTCAATATGTGTTCTTGAGTCAGCATTCAGAACCCTGCCATTGCAGAGCCACTGAACATTGGCATTCTCTCGAGACACCTCACACTCAAGAATCAGCTCATCCCCTGCAACCAGTGTGTAGTGTTCTGGGTTCCCAGAGTTTCCTAGTATAGAGACTGGTGCCTCTAAACAGAAAATATAAAAATAAATATATTTTAGTTCATAATTAAAATGAAATATTGTTAAAATAAAAATGTACCCATTTTAAAGAGTTACATTTTATATATGATGATAATACACATGGTTTGGACAATATGATGAATAGGGTTTAGGGCCTTGCTCAGTAGTGTCAGCTTAGTTGACCCAGGTTTAAACCCACAACCCTGTACACAATAAACCAAAGCTCTATTTACTGGGCCTCCACTGCCCTCACAGGTTCACCATTCCTGGAGGCACTACAATACCAGGTCAATGTGAGCAGACATGATACGCTCCAGCTATTTGTTCAATAAAGGAACTGTATGGCAGCTGCTATATTCTAGTTTGAATACTAATTGGCATTCATCATCCATCCTTGAATGCAATTACTGTATTTTTCACACTATAAGTTGCACTTAAAATACTTTAATTTTCCCATGAATCATCAGTGCACCTTATAATCTGGTGTGTCTTATGTATGAATTCTACCAGTCAGGTTGTAAGGAGCAGTAAGCCACTCTGCTGAAGTACAGAATTATACAGAATTGAAGTTTTCAGTGAAGTATCTCCAGCGCCAAGGCTGGAGCAGTATTAGCACTAGCCGCTAACCGCAGGGTTAGCTTTTTCGCCATTTAGAAGTGACTATTATCGGCCTGTAGCCTGCTGCTAACCCTGGCCACACCCCACATACCCCAGTTCTTTACTACTGTCGCATAATGTGCCTTATAATCCTGTGAAAATAGACCAGATAATAGACGTTTACTGATATTGCACCTTATAATCTGGTGTGCAATTATAGTGTGAAAAATACGATACATTCACAAAGGTTTTCTTATTTTAGTATTTGTTTAGTTGATGAGGACAATGGGGTCCATTATTATAAGAGCAGAGCTGCCAAAAAATTGCACGTTAAACACATAATGAATCAAAATCCTAAGAATATATTAGTGAATGAGGTTGGTTGTCTTTTGTTGATGTTCCCAGTTTTAAATAATCAGAAAAAAACACTAAACATCAATGTATGACATATGTTAAGTGTAAGTCAGTTTTTTCAGTCATAATATTGAAATATCTATTTTACCTTTCACAGTGACACTGAACGCAACCTTGTCATCTTTCGCATCACAAACGTATTCCCCAGAGTCCTTGATCTCAGCATTCAAAACGATCAGAGATCTGAATGCTCCTTCTTCTTCACAGATGAAATGCTCATTACCCGCAATACTCTCATTGTCCTTGTACCAGTGGACTACGCCATTTGTTCTGGAGAGTTCACACTTCAGCACAATAGCATCTGATACCAGTATGTGTCTGTCTGTAGCTATATCTGCTTTTCGCAGAAATGTAAGAGGGGCCTCTGCAATGAAAACAAGCAAGGAATTTTAATTGGGACATGGAGGGGTATTAAATAAAGCACTGTACTGTTCACTATTCTCCACAAAAACTTACCAAGTAATTTCACATGGAAATCCATGACGTCATCTTTAGCGTCACAGACATATTTGCCAGCATCCTTAAGCTCTGCTGAATGAATCGTCAGCTGTCGGCTACTGCCATCTTCAGTGATGGTTATGTTACTGTTCTCTTCAATCTCTTCCCCATTCTTTTTCCAGCTGACTTCAGCATTTGTTCTGGACACGTCACAGTCAAGCAGCACTGTGTCTCCAACGTATTTCTCAACTTCGTAGGCCATTTTTCTTGGACGAATAAATCGCACTGGTGGTTCTGACAAAAACAAAAACAGCCTTGAATTATTTGTAGTCTCAGAGACTTTTTTTGTTATATATTTATCCCAATACTGCAAAGAAAAATACAATTTATGTTACAAAGTTCAATAAATTAAGATACACTTCAAATTGAAACTTTTCGTCATATTTAGGGTATCAAACTAGTTTAAATTTTTTTTTTCTATTTTAATATTTAAAATAGTGTTAGTTTCTGTAAGCTTTTTAGAATGTTTCATTTTTGTTATTTTTCCAGAACAGTCAAAAAGGACAACATGAATCCCTCATAAATTCTGGTAGATAATTGATTGTATGGCAGTTTGTTGGAGTACCTGCAATATTAACAAAGAATGTCACAGAGTCATCAGCTGTGTCGCACACGTATTCTGCAGAATCATTTACTGTTGTCTCTGGTATTATGAGTCTCCTGTAAACACCATCGACTTCCAGGATTAGGTTGTTGTTCTCTTCTACCTCGAGTCCATCACGATACCAGCGCACTGAAGCGTTGGGTCTTGAAATTTCACAACTCAGTACCATCCTCTCTGACGTTTGCTGGCAAAGCTCCATTTGAGACTGGCTTGGAGAAACTATGCGCACTGGGGGTTCTACAGGAACAAATACCACAAACTCAGTACTCAATGCATTTACAAAAATTTAATATTGTTAAGACAAAATTTACCTATTTTAGAGTGTTACATTTTATTTATGATAATACATATGGTTTGCTTCCAGCACTTGGCATAGCACATTTCAGACTTTCTCTTTCTGCAGGTTAGCCACTGACTTAAACAATTTATAAACAATCTCTCTTTACTGTATACCAATACTTAATTTTACCTTTTATGCTGAGATGGAAGAACTTTGAGTCATCAGCAGTGTCGCAGACATATTCTCCAGAATCTTCAACTCTGCCATGAAGAATCTTCAGTCTCCTGTAAGGGCCTTCTGTCTTCAGCTTTATATTTTCACTTTCTTGAAGTTTCTGTCCATCCTTGAGCCAAGTCACTTTTCCATTTGGGCGAGAAAGTTCACAGCTGAGGACTATTTCCTCTGGAACGTGACGATCAAGATGAACATCTTCTTTGGGATAAACTATCATTACAGGGGGCTCTGTGGAGGGAAGAACATAAACATATGCTCATTTTATCTTTGTTATATCTGGATTTGGCTAAAATCTCATGAGGATACAATCCAAATACTAGTCATATTAAGTGACAAAGTATATTAATGCATCTCAAACTATTGGAACATCATTAAAAAGTTAATTTATTTATATAAAATGAAATCGGCTTCTCCATAAAAGCTGTCAACAGAGGAAAGCAGGAAGTGCTGTAAGATTTTGTGGGAAAAACTGCACTGACTTTAGACTTGATAATAAAACACAGTGGATCAACACCAGCAGATGTTAAGACATGTCTCTCCAAACCATCACTGATTGTGGAAACTTCACACTTGACCTCAAGCAGTTTGGACTGTGTGTCTCTCCACTCTTCCTCCAGACTCAGGTCCAAATGAAATGTAAAATTTACTCATGGTCAGTGATGGTTTGGAGAGACATGTCATCTGCTGGTGTTGGTCCACTTTGTTATATAAAGCCTGAAGTCACCACAGTGTTTTCCCAGAAAATTTTACAGCACTTCATGCTTCCCTCTGCTGGCAACTTTTATGGAGATGCGGATTTCATTTTCCCGCAGGACTTTGCACACTGGCCAAGGTACCAATCTTATGTCATATTTTAATTTTTGAAAATGCACTAGTAAATGTTGTCTGTTTGTGTATACATTAAACATAAATCTCAGTATTAAAGTTCACTGACCTCTTACATTAACCTTGAATATTAAGGCACTGTCTCCTGCACGGCAAGTGTACACCCCAGCATCAGACAGCTGAACTGACTGAATAATCAGTTTTCGTATGGTGTTTTCTGTCTCTATCAAGACTCTGTCACTAGACTGTATTTCAACTCCATCCTTGTACCACTGTGTAGCGGCATCACACCTGGACACCTCACAACAAAGGGACAGACTGTCCTGTTCCACAATATTTCTGTGGAGCTCTTCCTCTGGGATATAGACAAATGTCACCGGAGGTGCTGCAAAGAAAGAGAAAAAAGTACATTAGTTAATGACGAGTCCCCTTTACTGTCTGCACATTTTGCACTATATTTTCTATAAAGCATGCATTAACGTCAAGCGCTGATGATGGCTTGGGCAGCTCTGGAGAATTCTGTCTCCACTCTAAAAGCCAAAAAGGAATACAAATAAATAATACAGTTAATGAAAGCTTGGTGAGGATGAAGTGCGGTTAAGTACAGAGATAATGGTCACTTGGCATGCTGATCCCCTCACATGGTTTCTTCTTAAACAAAAAGCACCAAGACATTGGATAGATGGAAGGTAGAGATGGCGAAAGGAGCAAAAATATTGCAAATAGCTTTGCGCAGCTTAAAAAAAAAAAAAACAATGATCCTGTATTAGAAAAATGGTTAAGTAGCCCACAGAAGCAGCAGGATGGATCTGTCCAAAGATACAGAGGAATGCTTTTAACCCATGGAAACAAAACAGTACACGGTGATGTATTGGTTAGTCAGTCATATGACAGTCTTTCAGATGAGCTTGGCGTGTCACCTTTAATGTCCACATAAAATTCGCTGATATCATCAGCTGTATTACAACTGTAAAACCCAGAGTGGGAAAGCGTAGCTGACTGGATAATCAAAGTCCTCAGGGTGTGCTCTGATTGGACGAAAACTCCAGACTGAGGTAGGAGCTTGGTTCCATCCTTGTACCACTGGACCGTGACTGTGGGATCAGATACCTCGCATTGGAGAACGAGGGGTGAGCCTGCTTCAGTGGATTTGTTCTTCTCAGTCTCTGGGTCAGCTGTGAACATCACTGGTGGAGCTAGGAGCATTTTCATTCATTCAAAGAAATTCATGTGATTACCAGATTTGTAGACAAGTTCGCTCTGCCAATGCTTTTGTCTTTAAAGTTATTAATTATTTTACTGATTGATGAGGGGGAAAGACAACAAAAAGGTGTGTGTGTGTGAAATGTTGAAATGAGATTTCCACTACTATTAATCAATATGGAGGTACATTTTGTTACATGTTGTTGCTCGAAAGATGTTACAATCGCTGAGCAACTAGAATGATTAAACAGTGAAGAAATGTGAAATGGCTAAAACTATGAATTATTTACAATGTTGTGTAAAAATTTGCATTGTTCATCGGGGATGAAGGATCAGGTGTTGGACACAATTTACGCTTGGATTTTTTATTCAGTATTGAGGTTTTCAGTATTTGGTTAAATACATTTAATTGTTAAAGTTTTAAAAGGACAAACAGCATTTAGTGGATGAAGCGTTATTTGACACATTGTTAGTGGTTTTGAGAAAAAGTATGTAGACTCAAAATCACCTGCAACATCCACCTTGAATGCTATGTGATCATTCCTAGCTTCACAGCTGTACACTCCCGTGTGTTCGAGCTCAGCTGAATGGATGATCATTGTCCTCATGGTGCCCTCTGATTGGATGTCAAGGCCAGTCTGTTGGAGGAGTGGTACTCTATCTTTGAGCCAGGAAACTTGGGCAGCTGGGTCAGAGATTTCACACTGAAGTATAATAGGGCAGCCTGCTTCAATGAACTTGTTCTTTGCCACTTCTGGAAGTTCAGAGAACCTTGTGGGAGGAACTATGGAAATTTTGGAGATTTAGAGATCAAAAGTGAACAAACTACGAACATCTACTACCAAACAGTCCATCTAGATCTCACCAGCAGTGTGTTACACAGTACATTTCCACATTCTGATTATCCTCAAATGTCATTACTTTAAATTAACTAAATAAAAGGTAACTACAATAAATAAATACTGACATGTTAAAAAACTGCCTTTAAAACATTTGGAATGCCTTATATATTTATTATTATAATATATTAACACTTTAGTGCCCTGGTCTGATACTTGAAAACTGTTATATATTTAGTTCTTAATTTTTTTTCTGATACTAAATAGTCTGTACTTAATTTTCATCATGACAAGAAATTAAAAATGAAAGGATATTCTCTATATTTTGCACAGTACTGTACTTTAATTAAATATGGTGGAATCATAAAAATCACCTTGAACATCCACTCTGAATGACACAGCATCATCAGGAGTACCACAGGTGTAGTGTCCACTGTCAGAAAGCTTGGCTGACTGAATAGTTAATTTCCTCAAATTTCCATCTCTTTGGATATTAAGATCATTTTTGGGGGAGAGCTCTTTGCCATCTTTCCACCAGGAAACCCGGTCTGCAGAGTCTGAAATCTCACATTTCAGAACAATTGGTGAGCCTACTTCAATGCATATGCTCCTCTCCATCTCTGACAATGGTCTGAACCTCTGTGATGGCACTACAAATTGTAAGCAGCATAAAGAAAAAAGCAGCTTTAATTTTTTCTTTTTTTTGCAACTATACCACTGCTTCCACATATTAAGGTTTACTTATGTTGGCAATCAAAGAATAAGCCAAGCTATCTAGCAGTTGAGCTAAGGCAGTAAGAATGCTGAAGACTAAACTAATGTAGTGTAAAGAATCTGTCTGCAAATCACCTTTGATTTCCACGTTGAACGTGATGGCATCAGAGTCTGTCTTGCAGCTGTAAGTTCCACCGTGAGACAGTTTAGCTGAATTTACAGAGAGTTTTCGTTTCGTACCCTCAGACAGTATCACAACTCCAGCTTGAGACAGCACCTCATCCCCATCTTTGTACCAGCAAACCTGTGCAGCAGCATCTGAGACCTCACACTGTAGTTCAAAGGGGTCTCCAACTGCAGCGCATTTATTCCTCTGAGCTTCAGTGACAGCGGAGAGCTTGACTGGGGGTGCTATGGGCATCATTATAAGGATATAATTATTGAAATAGTTAGTTATCACAGAACAAATACATACATTTATTACAAGTACTGAATCTCTACAGAAAGATTCTTAAGAGTTGCACCAAAACATGGCTTAAATTGGTGATATGTCACATAAGAGAGAGATTATGGCATATTTATATGCCTACAAGAATATACAGGCAAGCCAATAAATCTGAAAAAGCTTAAACACAGAACCCAACAAGACACAAAGACAATGAAGACATGGACACGATGTGACATTAGTAGCGCAAGAGTAAATGACTGAGACTATTGAAAGACACAGACATTTAACAATGAAGACGGAAGCAAACATGATATGAAGAGTGAAAGTTGAAAGAAAATGTTTTTAGTAGATATTAAATATATTACTCATAGATGTCGGATAAGTAAAGGATTTAAAAGACGAATGAAAATATCTAGTTAGGTACAGTTATTGTGCTAACCACTACAAATGTGAAGTAAACTGCCCCTTAACTGGTCCTATACGATATATTTTGCATATTAACTGGTGATGTCTAGGGTTACAGTTATGTTGCAAGGTTGTATTGAACGATAGCGAACACAAATATCACTTTAATTAAGCAGTGAATTTATTACTTCTGCTAGTGTCACTATGTTTGAGGTCTTGCATTTATCTCATATTTTGGTTTTCCAGATCATTGCAGATCACTTGTTTCCTTAATTTATGAGTTAAGACTTGTAATCAAGCTAAAAACTAAACTGGACAGGTTAGTCAATTGGATTAGAGAACCATCAAAGTAGCTAGATTACTTCCAGTGAATAGTGGCTAGTTTTGCAACATTAAACAAAATTCAGTTCAGTACATATAAAAGAAAAATATTTGGAATTTAGTTTAGACTTATTCAAACAAAGTTGTCCACAGAATACTATTAGTGATCACTGCATGATTGAAGGGGTTAGTATTGTAATCTGATGGGTTGAGCTGTCAAAGATGATGAAGGAATCACCTGGTGGATCCACAGCAAACTGGTGGTCAGTATCCTCTGTCTCACAACTGTAAACTCCAGAGTCAGGCAGCTCAGCCCAATGACTTCTTAAAGTACCTTCAAAGGTACTCAATGTATCTCTTGATTGGCTGACTGTTGGATATTTTTGCCAGTTTTCTTCTTCGCTGTACCAGCAGACCTGAGCTTTTGAATTTAAATTCTCCCTTTGTGGAAAGGTGACGGAGTCTCCTTCATCTGCCATTATTTCGTTTTTACCAGTCTCAGGAACTGTTGGACTTTTCAGTAGTACATCCTCTGTAATTGTTGGACTTTTCAGTGGTGCAGCCTCTGGAATTGTTGTACTTTTCAGTAGTACAGTCTCAGGAATTGGACTTTTCAGTGGTGCAGCTTCTGAAATTGGGCTTTTCCTTGGTGCAGCTTCAGAAATTGGACTTTTCAGTGGTGCAGCTTCAGGAATTGGACTTTCCAGGGGTGCAGCTTCAGAAATTGGACTTTTCAGCTGTGCAGCTTCAGGAATTGTTGGACTTTTCAGCTGTGCAGCTTCAGGAATAGTTGGACTTTTCAGCGGTGCAGCTTCAGGAATTGTTGGACTTTTCAGCGGTGCAGCTAAAGGGTTTGATTAAGCATGTTTTAATTCAAGTAGATCATATTAACTTAGCTTTTGTATTTTTGTAAGTGTAGGACACTCATGGCAACTTGTTTACATGCACTGCACAATGTGCAGTAAAAGTCTAAAATAATACTGTGTAATTATGAGTAGGTTATACAATATGTATTTTCTTTGTGAATCTATTCTGTGTAATCTTGTTTGTAAGATCTTTCTAGCATATTATTAGTTAAATTTTGCTTACAATGGTCCACAATATGCACAACAGTAACAACATATAATAACATGGATCAAACTAGGTTTTAAATCACCTTTGACATACACCTTAAATTTTATGACATCATCCATTGCCTCGCAGTTGTATACTCCTGAGTGCCAGAGCTCTGCTGTTGGGATAACCACTCTCCGTATGCAGTCCTCTGACTGGATCACTATTCCGTTTTTATTCTGAAGTTGTATTCCATCCTTGTACCAAGACACTGGAGCTTCGGGGTCTGCTATTTCACACTGCAGTACTAGAGGCATGCCACACTCAGTGGTCTTGTGCCTGGCAGTCTCAGGTAGTGGTGCAAATTTCACCGGTTTAAATGCAGGTGCTTTAGTTTTGGAAAGACAAAAGTTGTGTCACAGAATGAGTTATCTAGTCATATAGAGTACAGGTATATTGTGTTTTGCCTCTGTCAGTTATACAACATTTGAGCAAAAGGCAAGACATTGTTAGTTGCTTTTACACTAATTCATGTTATGTAAAACACATAGCCTTGAGTCACCTTTTACTTTGTGTTGATACGTCCTAGACTGATCCTTTGTCTCAGCTCTGTACACCTCTTTGTGAGGTATGTTTGATAACTGAGCAAACTGTTTCTCTGAGGTGAGATTAGACTTTATGTTTGTCCAGTCTTGTTGGTGGATTATTGACATTTCATCATGCCCACCGATTTGGGCCTTCCGTTCAGAGGTCTCATTTAAGAGGCTGAGACAGACTGTTTCAGGAGAATTCTGCTTAGAGGTCTCATTGAGTTCTTTTGGACAGTATGTTTGAGCAGTTTTCTGCTCAGAGATCTTATGACATATTCCAAAAGAGTCTGCTTCTGGAGGTTTCTGCTCAGAGATCTTGTTCCATACTCCAAGCATGTCTGCTTCAGGAGGAAGTACTGAAATCTCATTTAGTGCTTCGAGATTGTCTGCTTCAGGATGCTTCCACTGCAAGGGCTCATTCAGTACTCTGAGGTAGTCTGCTTCATGAGACCTTTGATCAGAGATCTCACACTGTACTGTGAGTGAGTCTGTTTCTGAAAGTTTCTGCTCAGAAATCTCATTCTGTACGCTAAGATAGTCTGGGTCAGAATGTGTCAGCTCAGAGATCTCGCACTGTACTGTGAGACTGTCTTCGTCAGACGGTTTCAGCTCTAAGATCTCACTTTGTAATCTAAGATAGTCTGGGTGAGAAAGTTTTAGCTCTGAGATCTCACTCTGTACTGTGAGACTGTTTTCGTCAGACGGTATCAGCTCTGAGATCTCACTTTGTACTCTAAGATAGTCTGGATCAGAACATTTTAGCTCTGAGATCTCACTCTGTACTGTGAGACTGTCTGGATCAGAAAATTTCAGCTCTGAGCTCTCACTCTGTACTGTGAGACTGTCTGAGTCAAAAAGTTTCAGCTCTGAGATCTCACTCTGTACTGTGAAACTGTCTAAATTAGAAAGTTTTAGCTCAGAGATCCCACTCTGTGCCATGAGACTGTCCACGTCAGAAAGTTTGAGCTCAGAGATCTCATCCAGTTCTCTGCTGTAGTCTGCTTCAGGAGTTTTCTTCTCGGATATCTCATTTAGTACACTGTAACAGTCTTCTTCATGGTGCTTCTGCTCAACAATATCTTTCAGTACACTGAGACAGTCCACTTCAGGAGGCTTCTTCTCAGAGATCTCATTCGGTACTCTGAGACATTCCGCTTCAGGGGGCACGT
Source organism: Astyanax mexicanus (assembly GCF_023375975.1). NCBI lineage: Eukaryota > Metazoa > Chordata > Actinopteri > Characiformes > Acestrorhamphidae > Astyanax > Astyanax mexicanus. The sequence continues at coordinate 40,775,012 of NC_064418.1, read as the reverse complement.
TGTCCGGGACTTCTTGAGTAGTTGAGAAATTCATCTTTGGAGCTAGGGTGTGTCAAGTTGTATAGAGAGAGATCTGTATTACTATTAAGAAAAATAAAACAAATTGAATCTGAAACTCACCTCAGAGTTGATTATATTACTATATTAAATTTAAATATCTTAAATTATATATGATATTTGATTCGTTTTCAGAATATCAAAGACAGCATAAAAAAGTTTAATTCATTACATTAAGAATTTGACATTGTTTTAGGTGATTTCAAATACCATATTAGTCATTTGTCATAGAAATATGGTCTTTGTTAGATGTAAAATGTCTTGATGGGTTTTTTAATTTCTTAGTGGACTCAAGTAACTTCATGAAGCCTGTGACAATCTCCGCAGACGATCTGTCGTATTGAAGTAAGCCATGCAAGTTGCTGATTTGTAGTTATTCAGATTCAGTTAATGAATCAGAATGGAAAATGGCATTAGATGGTTATGTTGAAATGGCATGTACTTTGCTCTCATCATTTGCTGAATGATGGAGCTAACTATTTAAATCACCTTCACGATCCACCTTAAATGCTAAAACATCATCCGTACGAATCTCTTGCACTCCGAAGGGACTTCGGTCTTCTTCGTAAAGGCACTCAGCTTTCGCGTTGATCGGTTTTTGGGGCTGTTGCCATTCTTCTTCGTAGCCACATACTTGGGCAGAGGAATCAGATATCATAGGCTCAACTTGATCTGGACATCTTTCCTCAGTGATTTCGCTCTTCGCAACTTCAGGGGCCGTTGTGAACCTCAGGGAATCAGCTATGGTTGCATGATGTGCAAAAAGAAAACCTTCAAATGTGTTTTCAACTTCTCAATCAGACGTACTGATAAAAGATGTGTACTCAGTGATTGTTAATTTCAAGATTTTAGAACAAAAAAAAAAGAAAAGAGACGACCATATGGTAGTGGTCTAGAGAAAAGTCAATCACTGGGTAAAGCAAAAACAGAAAACACTGTTAATTGATGATCCTTCAAGATTAGTCATTTGTTCTGCTGTGCTCAGCATTTCATTCACCCACTCATTCGTTCTCATTTCAAGCATGTATTCTTTCATTCTCACTGCAAGAAATCACAACAGTGGTTCTAAAAAGCATGGGGAAGATCAAACAGCAAATGGAAAGTTTATTGTGATGTTCTGCAAGAATGAAGATGTGCAAGACTACACATTTCACGTACTTGTTAGCGGGGAAGAAGGATTTGCAGACCAACTGGATGTTGGCTCAAGACACAAAAGCGTGGATTAGTGTGGGAAGCATTTTTTAAAGGATGGGTAAAACAAGGTGCACTGAAGTATCTTGAGGAACAGCCTTGCCTTACGAAGGGTTAAACACCACCACAGTTATGGGCGCAGAGGCACTGGGTTAAATATGCACAGGGTGGAGTAGCATTATATCACCTTTAATATCCACAGTGCACTGGACAGAGTCATCATAGATCTCACCCTTGTACACCTCAGAGTGAGACAGCTCGGCTGTTAGGAAAGCCACAAAGAACACATTAAGCTGACTAGCCTCAACCATGTCAATGCTCCTAAATAAGAATGGGGTAGAAATAATACTGGCACACCACCTTTGTCCACATTAAACTGGATGGGATCATCTGATGTCCATGGTCTCTCTTCTCCAGTGTAAGGTGTCTCAGATGATTTGATGATTAAAGGTCTAATTGATTCTTCTGATTTAATTTGAGGCTCTGATTCAAATCCATCTTGATGCAGCATCTCATCATCGTTTTGTACCATCTCTTGGTAGCCACACTTAATAGAATCCAAGATTTCATACTGTACTGCAATGGGGATGCTTTCTTCAATATCTGTGTTCTTCTCAACATCTTGAGCCTCTAGCGGTTCCAAAGGTGAAGCTACAGATGATCATTGATACAAGAATACTTTACACAGTTTTGTTGACTAGTTAGTTCAACTAAAATGTGTGTAATGGCCTTTAAAGCCAATGATATGCACAAGTTCCATAGAACAAATACAGGTAAAGAGAGCTGGAAACCTACACAGAGCGCAAAATTGTTAGTTGCCACTCCAAAACAGCTAGTAGATTACAGGCAAATATTCAAAAAATCACCTTCATCTTGCACATTAAACTGGATGACATCATCCTTTCTCACACAGTCGTAGTGTCCAGACTCGGAAGCCTGTGCTGTCTTGGCAGCAGCTAGTGTCCTTCTGGAATCCTTCCTTTTGATTTGAGGTTGACTTTTTGAGATGAGCTCTACTCCATCCTCGTACCAACACACCTTGGCTGGTGGGTCTGAGATCTCACAGTGTAGATCAGTGGGGTAGTCTGCTTCAAAAAGCTGGTTCTTCACAGCCTCTGGGAAGGCTGAGAACATCACTGGTGGAGCTTTATATGATATGATATGGAATATACAAAATGTTAATATCTCACATATTACAGAAAAAAAATCCCATTCTGACTAATCTGTGATCTCTCAGACCGTCTGCCATGAAGCAAGTTAAACAAAGTAATGCACAACATGTAACAACAGTATCAATCAGCTGCTCACAAGACAAGATGCATAGGTAAGAGGCATGTCCATAACAGCAGTGCTATGAGACAAAGACAACGCAGTAGGCCTTTTGAGGTTAGTTTGCATCTAGTTTCTTTTTTAAATGCAACTGGGTTACTGAATGTACAGGTTTCTCAAAAACCACAAATCACCTTTGATATCCACAGAGAACTGGACAGAGTCGTCAGACGTGTTGCAGCGGTAAATTCCCGAATGACTGGGATCTGCTGACTGGACTACCAACATCCTCAGCGTGCCCTCAGCTTCAGTGCCCCAGCCAGTCTCTGATAGGAGCTCTGTTTCATTCTTGTACCAGCGGACGTGGGCTGTAGGGTCTGATACCTCACAGCGGAGCTCAAAACGGCTGCCGGCTTCAATGCATTTTTTCTTCTCGTTTTCCAGAACAGCCGAGAACCGCACTGGTACAGCTACAGGTAACGATTCATGACAGAATCATCAAGATTTTAACAGAGGAAAGTTTTTTTTCCACATTACAACAAACAGAAAAGAAAAAGCTGTGACACTGAGACAACATTTAAGAAATGTGATAATGTCAATACAATAAAACAATATCCAGGTAATGAGAACACAGCAGCACAAATAAACACTCTCAAACACCTTTAAAGAATATCAAGGAAGAGCAACACAGAAGGCATTGGGGAATTAGTGGCGTTAATGGTAGAAGAAGACGCCTAGTTAATACAGGTTATATAAGTAATAATAAGGATGGCAGAATCACCTCTGATCTCCACATGAAACTCGACGGCGTCATCTTTTGTTGCACACCTGTACACACCAGAGTGAGACAGGGCTGCTGTCTGAATGATTATTCTCCGCATGCAGCCCTCTGATTGGATGATTACTCCAGATTCTACGAGAATTTGCTTCCCTTCCTTGAACCAGTGGACTTGTGCAGTTGAGTCTGATATCTCGCACTGCAGAACAACGGTGCAGCCTGCTTCAGCACACTTTCTCCTCTCAATGCCCGGGACAGCTGAGAACCTCACCGGTGGAGCTATAGATATTTTAAAGTGTTTTTTAATTTTCTGATAGCTCTTCATTCCAGCATTATAATTTCAATTATAATTTAAACAACTGTGTCATCCTTAACGTTTCATTAGGCTGAACTAATATAATACTAAACTATTATAAACAGTTATTAATGCAGAACTAGGACTAGGACAAAGTAGCCTGGCCAAACAATATTGAGCAATTCCTCATATTGACCAAAAGAAAACTAAATCACCTTTAACTTCCACAATGAACTGGACTGCAGCACCCTTTGTCTTGCAGCTGTACACCCCAGAATGGAAAAATTCAGCCTTTTGGATTACCAGTGTCCTCTGAGTGCTATCACACTGGATGTCTAGTCCACTCTGTGGCAGGAGTTTTGCTCCATCTTTGTACCAGGAGACCTGGGCACTCGGATCTGAGAGCTCACACTGAAGTACAATCGGACAGCCAGCTTCAATCGACTTGTTTCTCTCAGCCTCTGGAAGCACTGTGAATCTCACAGGTGGGGCTACAGGTGTTTTGATCACGTGTTATTTAGTATTTCAGAACATTTTCATAAAAAAAAACATCTGGATGGTTGCTCCTGTTGTGTTGTATTTTTTGTATTTTTAAGTCGTGCATTAAATCATATACGAACCAAGCAAAACTCATACATGTAAACAGATGATTGTGGTTTGAAATTTTGACAGCTTTCATGAAAGATGCTCAACTCACCTTCAACTTCCACATTAAACCTGATGACATCATCAATGGCATCACAGCTATAAACTCCTGAATGGGAGAACTCAGCTGACTGAATGACAATTCTCCTCATTGTTCCCTCTGACTGGATGTGAAGACCTTCGATTGAGTGCAGCTCAACGCCGTTCTTATACCAGCGGACTGAGGCTTCGGGATCAGACAGCTCACAGTACAGCACAATTGGATTGCCAACTTCCACAAACTTATTTCGGTCCATTTCAGAGAGGGGAGTAAATTTAACCAAAGGAGCTGCATAATAAATAACATAAAATTACACCAGTTATGTAATCATTACTTGTGTACTTTAGGATAACATACTTCAAAAAATACATTTATATACATAAGCACATGCATGTGCCTACCTTGTATATACAAAGCTGCTGAATCTCGAATTCCATAAGCAATGAAGGTAATTTCAGCTCCGTTGTCAGTGTCTCGTACCCCCCGAATACGAAGGGATTGGTGTGTACGAGAACGCCTGATGGAAAAGCGCTCATCTTCCTGGAGCTGATTGCCATTCAGGAACCAAGTGCCTATGACTGATGCAGACAACTCAATAGAAAAACAGGCATCTTGACCCTCTGGCACCAAGGCATCTTGTAGGGGTGCTTGTATTTTGGCCACAGGAACTGGAAAGGGCATACAATTGCATTTTAAAGGGTTTACATGAATAGGAATATACAGCCCTGGAAGATAAATTAAGAGACCACTTCAGTTTCTGAATCAGTTTCTCTGATTCTACTATTTATAGTTATATGTTTGAGTAAAATAAACACTTTATAAACTACTGACAACATTTCCTAAATTCTAAATAAAAAAAAATGTCATTTACAGCATGATCATCCATCTTCCTCTTGATTATATTCCAGAGGTTTTCAATTTGGTAAAATCAAAGAAACTCGTAATTTTAAGTGGTCTCTTATTTTTTCCAAAGTTTTAAATACTCCAAAAAATTCATAAACATGTAGTGATGCAGCATCAATAGACAGCCAGAGGAAAGCTCCATATCCCCAGCTCTGATACATCTGCCAAAAGACCCCTATGCTGCCCAGTATCACAATGTCAGATTAGACAGAGGTTGTCAGCAATTTTCAAGTCTTCTTAAAGGGATTTAGGTCTGGACTTTCACTGGGTCATTCAAGCACAGGAATATGCTTTGATTTTTGATAAATTTTGGTTTGTGGGTGAAATGTGAAAAAATGTGGTAAAGTTTAAGGAGTATGAGTACTTTTAAGACAATATATATATATATATATATATATATATATTAAATATGTATCATTTTACCAAGGTGAACTGCTCGAGGGAACTCCACATATCCACTTCTTCCATACTTGTTAACACTGCAAATACGGAATCTATAGTCAGCCTCACAGGGAACACTGTCACCAAGAATCTCTACTGAGGTTGCTGAGTCAGTAGTTAGGCACTGTAGCCACTCCTGAGAGCCCATTTCCTGTCTCTCTAGGATGTAGCCAGAAGGTGGATTCTTCCGAGAGTCCTGGGCTGGAACCCAAGACAGCAGCGCTGCATTGGCACGCTCTGTGTTTATCTGCACTCCTATAGGGCAGCTGGGTGGACAGTGCCTTGCAGCTGAGAAGGCATGAACAACAGAAAATAGTGGGATTATTTAATGCAATGTAATGCCATAAAGCCTTTAAAAACACACAGAACATTAAGATAAAAAAGATAAAAACTGATATATAACCTTTCACCCTTAGCTGAGATGATGTCTTTGATCTGCCCACGTAGAAGGTGACCATGCCAGAATCTTGTGGTGTAGTATTGACAAAGACCAAAATATGAGTTCTACCAAAGGACTTCAGAATGGTTTGATGTGTCTCCCTTAACTCTACCCCATCTTTGTACCAGTGAATGTCCATTTCTTCCTCTTCAACTTCCACACAGAATGCGGCATTTTCTCCCTCAAGAACATCCACTTTTCTTGGTAGCTTTCTTACAATAGTACCTACGGAGAGGGTGCAAATGCAAAAAAGCTTAAAATTCAAATGTACATTCTGATTTTTCTGAACCATGTCCCTGCTCAGCAAGTTTTAAACTGATTCTGATGTCTGATATTTACCTTTGACAGCTACCTCAGCAATGCTTCTTCCTCCATCCGGCATCTCACATAAGTATATGCCATCATCATCAACTCCAATGTCACGAATTGTGAGTCGCCGCTTTGTACCCCACTCCTCCATTCCATATTTGGCCCCTGGTTGTAACCGCCTGTCTTCCAAATACCATGTGATGGGCACAGAGTCCTCCGGTACTTCACACTCAAGAATGGCTAGGTCCCGCTCCCAGACCTGAAGGTCAGTGAGTGGTTGCTTGAATCTTACAGGTGGTTCTGTTGTTGAAAATGAGAGATGTTTCATAAAATACATTCAAAAGAGTTGACTTAATTTTAGTGCATATGACAAAAGAACAAAAATGATGTTAAGTTCATAAGTTTATACTTGACAATAAGTCAACTGCATAGCTGTGGAAATTAGTGCTTTTATAATGGTATAATACTACTAATACTGTATCTTTCACACCTTTAATTATCCAGAAGTGAGTATTATTAGCCTGTAGCCTGCTGCCAACCCCGGGTAGCACTGCTGGAGCAGCATTAGCATTAGCTGCTTACCGCGCTAGCTCTTTGGCCGTCCAGAAGTGAGTATTGTCGGCCTGTAGCCTGCTGCTAACCCTGGCTAGAACTGCTGGAGCAGCATTAGCATTACCGTTAGAAGTTAGCCGCTAATGCTCCAGCTTCAGTGGAAATCTGGAAATTTAACCTTACTGTAAATGAACTGAAATGCTTTATTCACCCAAATAAAAAGAATGTGCTTTATAATCCAGTGTGCCTTTTGTATAAAAACAGACGTTTATTGACAGTGCGTCTTATAACCTGGTGGGCCTTATAGTGCAAAAAATACGGTAAAGTCGCCAGTTTAGGACGGATACAAATGCTTTCTCTTAACTTTTACTAGCCACAGAAGAAGTCATTATAATTGCTATTCTAGAATACCTATGGGTGACCTTTGTTTTGGTTAAAACCTTCAATTTCTCAAGTCCAGCACTCTAGCTCTCAGTAAAAACAGTTCTACTGATTCCCCTATAGAATAAGCTATTTCCATGTGTCTCACTTAGCGGAAAAACAAGCTGTTGGAGATGTGAATCGAAGATAAGTGTTGCTTCTATCAGGAAGTCTTAGTGTTGGCTTTAACTTTGTGACTAGTCTGCCGAGCTGCACCTATTCAGTCTTCTGTGAGGGTTCTGAAAGTGGGCTTTCTTTGAAATGCATGAAACTTCTAACCTTAAATTTAAGCCTAGATTATTACCTCTGCTCTTATTTGATGGCCTCTAATTCTAACTCTAACTGCATAAGCTTTTTCATCAAAGTCTAACTTGCACCTTTTGCAAAAATAGTCATAGACTTTCATACCAATTCTCACATTTCTTACATCATCCATTTTGGGTTATTCTAATAACTGTATCTTAATGAACCTATAATTAGTGCTCTCTATATTCTAGGTGTGTGATTTAGAGGGGAAAGCCCCTAAAGGAAATAACTGTTTTTGGTGAATCACTATGTCAGTCAACTGTGGAGCTTCAAAACTGGCAATAGTAAACAAGGTAAAACCACTGCTCTCTGGCTAACTGCGGAATTTCACTTTTTAAAAGAACAAACATGGACAGACTTCAGTGTGCCAGCATGCAAAAAAATAAATTAGACTTTCAAAGAAAAACAACTGTTATTATGTCTGCTACAGCAGGATAATGAAAATTAACACACCTCAAACTCTATAATGGACTATATCAAATGATGCAAGAATCTAAAAAAAATAGAAATCTTATAATTACTTTAAATATTTAAAAAAATGTTTCATCTTTAACTCTGTATTTCTTTGGAATTTCTTTGGAATTTAAAATCAGTTTTTTTACTTAGCTTTTCACAGAAATGGAAATCAGCAGAGCAGTAAAAATAAATATGCTAAAACAGCAATACTCCTGCCAGGCAGTTTCAAACAAACACAACCAAGCTGCAGTTAGAAGACAAAATCCACACATAAAAAAATATATATTGTCAAACTACAACATGTACAGGATTATGCATATGACAGCATTTAACTAGTTTATTTCTCATGCTTGCTATAATACTTTATACTGTCACTTGTGCTGGGGTGGTACATGATTTTAAGGACATGGTTGTGAACTGGTATTGCAATGCAAGCATTTTGCTTTAACGATTTGGTTGACCATGCCAGAAATATGACCCCACCTCAAGAGATCACTGCCATGTGCACTGCCCAACCCCCCTGTCTTTCAAAGCTTAAGTGACTTCGCAGACTTGGACTGCATGGAATCTACTTTATCTTAATGAGTATGGCCTGGTCAGTAGAGTAAAGCTCCCAAGGTGCATTTCCCACAGTTAAACACAGAACATTTATATATTAACATTTAACATTTAAATGGTTGTGCACTAGAAAATCAAGCTGTGTATACAGCAAACTTAAAAAGCAACAGTGATCTGAGCATTAACATGCCTTGACCCATATACGGGCTACAGGTGTAAGTGATGCAAAACCCTTATTCTCTGCAGTGAAATAAATTATTTACACTCTGAAAATCTGAGTGCTCCTACAGGACACTTGGAGAAGCTGCCTGTTTTCTCTCCACTTTACTTAATAATTTCAGATCAGTAACAGGAATCAACCCAAATTCTGCATGTTTGAAAATAGACATAAAAACTAGACAACCATAATGAAACAAAAGCTTTGGAGACCATAAACTGGTTGATTTGTATTGATATCAAAATGAAGTTTAGGAAAGACCCAATTTTATTATTATTATTATTATTATTATTATTACTATTATTATTTTTGTATTATTTTTTTTATTTCAAAATTTTCCCATTTTCTCCCCAATTTACACGGCCAGTTACTCAACCCACTCATTAGAACTCGCCCTATCACTAGTAATGCCCCAACACACCAGGAGGGTGAAGACAAGCACATGCCTCCTCCGATACATGTGAAGTCAGCCACCGCTCCTTTTCGAGCTGCTGCTGATGCAGCATTGCCGAGCAGCATCACAGCGCGCTTGGAGGAAAGCGCAGCGGCTCGGTTCTGATACATCAGTACACAGACGCCTACGACCTAACAGTAATGTGGGGAGAGAGCGCCATCTACCCACCTGGAGGGAGCAGGGCCAATTCTGCTCTCTCTGAATGCCGGCAGCTTGATGGCAAAGCTGCATGAGTGGGGGTTCGAACCTGCGCTTTAGACCGCTGACCCATTCGGCACCCCCAATTTTATCATTTGAATCATTATATTTTACCAGTTGCAGATTTACTTGACTATTTTTCTATACTTTCTTTTACAATTACAATTATTTTTAGTAAAGTTCCTTATTGAAAACATGGAACCGTTTTATGTAATGCTTGAATACAAATCCTTAAGATTTAGAGGTGTAATGTCAAGCAAAAAACTGACAAAAATCCTGGCCTGATAAAGGGGTTTAAATAGGTTTTATGGTCAAGTCTTACCTTTCACAGAAAGATGGACTGCACTCAGCGTTTGTCCTGCAGTGTTGGAGGCGGCACACACATAGACCCCATTGTCCTGCTGTTTACAGTAAAGGACTTTCAGTGTGAAGTACCCCTCTCTGTCTTCATACAGTAGATACCTCCGTCCAGACAAGATTAATCTCCCATCTTTCCTCCAGATAATTTCTGGTTTGGGCTTGCCTGTCACATAGCAACGGAATTTGGCATGTTTTCCCTCCGTCACCGCAAACATTTTCACTTTGGCTGAGTTTGGCAGAGGCTCATCTTTTAGCCGCGCTGCAATCGGTCTGCCGCTCCTCGGCTTTCCTTGATGTCCCTTCCAGTGGCCATTGGTATAACCATTGCGGTTCCCCTCGTCTTCATGTCCCGGGCCCGCATCCACCAGCAGCACAGCTCCAGCAAGACTTTCACCAAACTCATTCCTTGCCTTGCATGTGTAGACACCTCCATCAGGTGCCCGGGTCTTAAAAATCTTTAGCTGGAACCATCCTCCATCCTGGTATCCCACACTGAAATGTGTGCTCTCAAAGATCTCATTCAGCTTCTTTCCATCCTTTTCCCAGGCCACCTCAGGCCTAGGATTTCCCCACAGCTTGCACGAGAACACAGCGTCTTCTCCTCGGCCCACACGCGTAGACAGGGGTTTAATGAGAAAACGAGGCTTGTTCTCCTCCCTCTGCTCCATCTCCTGAGCCTCGCCTTCCACTTTCAATGTTGCCGCAGCATAAGTCTCCCCGATACTGTTCTTGGCCTTGCATATGTACTGGCCACTGTCCTCTGCAGTCACTAGAGTAATGATGAGATTGTAGACATTACCGTCCTCAAACACGCGATATCTGCCCCCCGGGTGGATTTTCTCATTGTTCCTCTCCCATATAACTGCTGGTCTAGGATCCCCTCCTATCTGGCATTTCAGGACGGCATCTGTGCCACTCTGCACCACCACAGGACGAGGGTAGGCCAGGAACCGCGGTGCTCCACCAAACACATCCATCTCTGTTTGCTTGCCAGCCTCACCACAGCCCAACAGGCTTCAGGCATTCAGTCTCTGTCTCACTGAAGTGAGATCTTCGTTGTCCGTTTCAGTAATAGTTAAGTGTCTGAATAAAAAAAGAGATAGAGTCATTTATTTAAAGCGGAAAGGGAATAAACTTTGTTTATGAAAAAACTGAACACTGAGAAATAAGATATAATATTACATATTTGAAAATATAACATATTTATTATATTTATTCATTAATTAAAAAATTAAGGTACTTATTTTCAGTAATTCAATTTAAGCAAACCACACAATTCTATTAAGCAGAAAATAGTGTAATATATGCAGACAGGTTTTTATTTCAAGATTTTTACATTTGTAGAACATGCACGTTCTAGATAAACAGTAACTCAAGCCTTTTTGCATGCCTGACACTGTTGTTTAAGCTAAATCCACCTCTTTTTTCATTGCTGTCACCCCCTAAACTAGCTGATTGTCTTATATTACTCATTCTGTATTTTATCATCACTGTGGGTGTTAACTATATCAACTGTCCACTGCTGCACCAGACAAAGTAAACAAACATATTTTATGTATATAAAATATATACATATATACATTTATGTTCAAGGTATTTGTACAGTTTGGATTTATTCTGCCTATTTTTTTCCAGTGTAAGCGTGGGTGGGGGTATTTGCACCGGGGGATTTGATGGGGAAAGGACAGGATTGCATTTCGCCAGAGCATTTACTCCCCAGAACTTTCTATCTGCCCTGTGTGTGCGAGGAACCGAAGCCAACGGTCTGGAGGTGAACAGGCCTTGTGCAACAGTGGCCACAACACATAGCTAGCACAGCTGGTGCTGTATTTCAATGGGAAAGTGCTTTATATAGTCTGCCCTAAATAAAGGCCTGCGAGAGGGCATGTGTCAGGTATCACAAAGCACACCCTATACACACGCGTGCACATACAAACACAGACCCCGCAGACCCCAGCACACAGATGCAAAATATGCTCTGCCTTCATCACACCCCTCTTGGCAGAGAGACTGAAGAATTCAGCTGCTAAATGTCATTGTCAAAATTAGTTTCATTTGTCATTGCTTTAAAAAAAAAAACAAGACGAAGGAAAAGTAAGGCACGCGTTCGAATGATGCCCTCATTCCAAAATACCCTTCCAGCAGTCGAGAGTCTGTGACACATGAAGTCCAAGTCTAGCTTTAGTCCGGTTTATACCCCCTCGTCTGATTTTTTATGGTAGGCTTCTCAAGTTTGATCATGCTGCTAGATTGGCCTCATGAAATTACTTGCCACTGCATCACCAGCCAAAGATCTTTGATCTGCTTTACAGGGTACACTACATATAGGCTACTGCTAGTCCAGAGCCTCTGAGCACACCTCTCAAGGAACACAATCCTAGTTCAAGTGAAGGCGGAATCATATAATCTGAGTTGTTGTTCATCACGTCACTAGTGATACCCTGTTAGGCCTCTAACATGACAGTGAAATGTGTGAAATGTTGTGTGCAGATGAGCTGTGGTTTACTGCACTCTGAGTGAAACTTTAAAATTTCATAGCGATCGCCAAGAAACCCTAGACTTTTTCTCACCTGTTACACAAACAACCTTTAAAAAATGATTTTAGCCATTTGTTAGCCAAGTGTTTGAGCTCTAGCTTAACCCATGTAATCTCCCATCTATGAAGCAATATGTAAAAACATCTACACTAAAAAGGCAACCACTGGCGGATCAGATGACAGCTTTATAACGAAATACCACTGAAGCCTGATATGAGACTTCACAACAATTACCATATTAAATTATCGTACAATGTGTGCATATGGCATCAATGAATTTGTTGATCTATTTATTCAGAACAAAATCCAATTATTCTTAATATTTAATTAATTACTCTTTAAAATGTGTATTGATGTATTATCTTTATCTATGTAAAATAGTGTTCTGAGACAACATGCTGTCCAACAAAATTAAACACTGAAGTGATCATAATAGGCAACTGATACTGTATACAGAGCACATCACAATAATTGAAATCATATTTTTAACAATTTTCTTTTACAAGGCAAAAAGACTTTTAGCTTCCATTATATTTTATTTTCCATTATTTTGTCAGCATTCCAATCCATGGTTAGTTTAAACATGTATACAACAGAAAATCATAAACATATCTGTATCAACACAGCATCACCAAATAATTAACCATGCACAATTATGGATCTAAGAAAACAACATGCATGCTTATCCAGGTTTATTTAAATGAGAAAAACAAGCTCTGGTACAAGAGATCAGCTCTCCTCAATGGTAAATTATACAAACTGTACATATAAATGAACAGATATTTTGTTTTGGTTTCCAACCTGTATACTAAGAGTCGGAGTATTATATTTTGTAATATTACAGCCTATTACAACCTAATCCAAGCTATAAATTAAAATGATAATAAAGATGTGCCAATTTGTATGATATTGAATACTGTTTATTATAATAACTCCCCAGACACGAATTGCTGAGCACATCATATCCATAAGCCATATCCATTTATTTTGCAAAGAGCAAGCTTTAAAGTATATGTCAATTATATCCCAGCTGATCTCATCTAGTTATCAAACTATAAATCATCAACATTTAACTAGATTTATGGTTTTCACTAAGTGGGTTTATGAGGAGATTAACCTCTTGTTTGTATTTCTCATTTAATTACACTGACCTCTGACCTCGCCAAAGCTGCACTTTGCAACCCATATGTGACCTACCTCTCCACGGTCTTTAGGGTTGATTGTAGACATACATTCCGCACCAGGCCTCTGATCCTGCCACTAAAGTAAGGCCTGCTCCTCTGGATGCTCACTTCCTGTTTTCTTTCGCTGCTCTGGATGTAAATCCCTGTGTGATTTGTCGAGACGCGGTCTTCAGAACAACTTCACAAAAGTTTCCGCTGATCCACTCCTCATCACCTGTACATTTTGCCAGGCTTCTGTCTGCCCCGCACTGGTATAATGGTTGTTTTCCTCAATGCTGTTTGACAGCGTCCCTCTGTACTCTACAGTGTTCCCACTACCTCTGCGGTGTTCAGCCCTGAGACACCCCGAGTGTCATTGTTCGTGGAAGACCGTTAAATGCTTTTGCAGCTGCTGCTGTCCCCTAAAAATACTGGCAGTCCCGATGACAGCAGTGAAGATAAGTCGGGCTCTCCATTCACTTGCTCGCGGGGGCTAAAGATAGATTGGATGGCTTGTCCAGGGCAGATTACTTGGCTTACTTGAGACCTTGCAATAAAACCTAAGGAGAAGGGCAGCAGCCTTCTAGCCTCCTGACACATCCAAAGCCATTAGACTTCATGTACAGAAGTGCTTTGTTTTTTACTGCTTGTCATGGTCTTCCAAAGGTAGTTTCTCTAAAAGAGACACGCACCAGTCATTAACAATAACGCAGTTGTGTTCTAGTGTTCCACACAAATGATCTTTAGGGAACTGTCAGTCATTACAGAAAGGTCTTTTTAAGATTTTATTAAATAAGCGGTTCCTACTGGAAATATTTTCAAAATCAACAGTGAAATCTGTGGGGGATCTGTATGCACGTGTGGTGTGCGAGACTGAGCAGAGGGGGCACTGACCCTCAGCTGTTTAGAGGCTCACGTCTCTCAGTCTTGCACTCCCTCCTCTCATTTCAGCCATTGGAAGTAATCCGATCTCGCGCTGGGCCCTGAAACGAGCATCCTGGCAAATGAAACAGTTCACGTTAGCCGCTTTGTATGAACTTACAGGGATTAGCAGTGCTCTTTCTGAAACTTCTACATACCCCTGGCAACTAAAGAGGACATTAGCGTCCTTTTTTAAGGTTGTAATGTCTTTTAAGTGTGGAGTGTACACAAAATACTAACAGGCTGTCTCAACCGAGCTTCTGTTTATTGCCTTTTGATTGGCTGTTAAGTTGATCGTCCTTCAGTTACAATTAGAGCAGAACTCTCCTAAATTATGTGGGAATTAGCAGCACTGACAGCTTTCTGTGTTTCTGTTTCTGAAACCAATCTGCACTTTACATTCCTTGTCTTTAACATTTTACTCTTTATAACCGTAAAGTCTAAATAGATTTCTGGACCCCAGTAAGTCCACAGTAAAGCAAAAGAGTGAGTTACTACATCCAGTCATTTGCCGTTTCATTTGGCAAAAACAAACACGCTCCATTCACATGGACTTTGTAACACTTTTAGCTCTCTAGGAACACAACTGTATGGCATGGGCATGGAAGCTTTTTTAAGGTGACCATGACCATGACCATGTAAGCAACATGATATAAATGCAGCAGGCAACAAACACTCATCCACACACATGTGCCTGTGTTGTAAGCTAGATTTTAAATATAACTAGATCATTATGGAACTTACTTTATTAATGTTTGTCTAGGTCAAGCGGATATGTTAAGTCTAAAAAAGCTAAGTCAAGTGGAAGAGGTTGTCAAATGCTCTAACAGTAAGAAAGGCTGTGGCTGTTTTGTTTGTGCCATTTAGTTCCATTAAAAAGGTTTATATTTGTGGCTTTTGGGCCAAAAGCTGAAACATTATTTTTAATTAAGGATAAAAAGGATAATTTAATGTTAATGTAAGCCTTACTGTTATTTTAAGTCTGTTTGTAAACTGATTATCTATGCTTAAACATTTGGGGGTTTTGTAAATGCTAGAAATGCAGTTTAATTCCTTGCAAATCTTCCTTGAACAATCAATAGCTCTTTCCCTCCCCCTGCTGGCAGTGAAACTAAAATCACCACATTTTTCCTTATATTACTTACAGCAGGGTTATTTAGTTCTGCCAATAGAATAGATATTCTTGAGCAGATAAACATAAAGTTATAGTTACTATGCCTAATGCCAGCTATAGACTAGACGGTATAAAGCCTTCCAGTATCAAGTTGTATTCAAAGTTTTGTTCCACCCAGCACCTTAAGTCAGGGAGTTGGGGTGGTTTTGAATGGTATTTTTGCACTATAAGGCGCACTATCAATAAACCTCTATTTATGGTCATACATAAAGCACACCAGATTATAAGGCACATTATGCAACACTAGTACAGGGTTCATACACTTTTAACCAATAAATTTCCATGCCTTCATGGCAATTTTTTAATACCCATACAATTTTAAAACACCAGTGCAGACATGAATAATATAACCAAATGTAACTAAAACTATTTAAAAAAAAAATGATTATAGTAGGCCTAAAAGGAATCCAACACACAATTTTAATAATAAAACGTGTGTCAGTTCCTGAGAGCTCTAACAGTTATTGTGTAGGGCTAAATTACTAAATTAACTGAGCTGACAAAATTGTTAGCTCAAAATAGATTTTCTCTGTCAATAAATGGAAACATAAAGATTTGTAGACCAAATTTTCATGACTTTTTGTGTATTTATATTTTTCAAAAACTTATCCAAGCCTGGAAATTGCTATTTTTAAATTCCATGACTTCTCCAGGTTTTTCATGACTGAATACAAACCCTGCTAGTAAGAAACAGGGATGTTTTCCTTCTAGTTCAACATGTAACTTAAGCTTAAGTAAACAAAAACATATTTTAAAGTCAAGCGAACTGGATATTAATCTACACTGATTTCTCTCCTGAAAACTGTTTATTTGCACTTCCATTCATTAACACTAACCTTAGATTTTCAGATTTCTATTAAGGCTGGGTGCAGAAACATTAGCATTAGCGGCTAAGCATTAACGGCTAACCGCTAGCGCTAACCGCGGTTAGCTGCTAATGCTACCCGACAGCACTACACTGAGAAACCCTGGGTGTTTCGATAAGTCAATGTGATTTTAGCTAGCGGTTCGTCCCACATAGCTTGTTTTAACACTGTAAATGCTCAGGATACAGTCCGATATACTCACCTCTGAACGGGGAAAGAGCTAACCCTTAGCACGTTTAGCAGCTAATGCTAAAACTGCTTCAGCAGTGCTAGCCGGGTTTAGCAGCAGGCTAAAGGCCAAGAATGCCCACCTCTGAACGGCAGTCTGGGTGCTGGAGAGCTTCACTGAAACTCCTGTATAACGCTGTACTTTAGTGGAGTGGCTTTACTGCTCCTTACAATCTGAACGATACAATTCATACATAAGGCGCAAATTAAAATGATTTTATATATATATATATATATATATATATATATATATATATATATATATATATATATATATATATATATATATATATATATATATACACAAAATCTGACATAAAGCCTCCATTATCAAGCAAAAATATTGTACATTTAATGCACACAAATGCTTTATATGAAAATAAGAAACATACAAAAAGTAAAACACATGGCAACATGGTAATTACATGTTTAAGGTCGCTACT
Source organism: Astyanax mexicanus (assembly GCF_023375975.1). Classification (NCBI taxonomy): domain Eukaryota; kingdom Metazoa; phylum Chordata; class Actinopteri; order Characiformes; family Acestrorhamphidae; genus Astyanax; species Astyanax mexicanus. Next base: position 40,757,792 of record NC_064418.1, on the reverse strand, counting down.
CACGGCATGTGGTGTCACTGGTTTCCATTAAGAGTGATTTTGTATTAGCACTGATAAAATAATTAAAACATAATTTACCTTAAATTATATTTATTATAACTTACAGTACAGTATAAACAGCATGTACACTGGAATGCAGTAAAACACTGTGTGTAAGAGAGCACGACTAGTGCAAATAAAGCCATAATATTTAATATAGTAATATAATAAGCTCTTAAATCATATAGATTATATCAAAAAATGATGTGGAAATCCCAGCACTGTAGAACTCTATTAAGGGCTCTATTACACAGAACAGAATTAGGCATGTTAATTAATGATTTTGGTCATTATGCGTGTGAGCTCATTGATTCCTTAAATCAAACAATGTGATGGATTATTAGTATTTTTGCACTATATCATTTACACTATATATATACCCCAAAATAATGCACTGCATGGGAATAGGGCACAGTTTAGAACACAGCTGGATAGAACAAACACACACAGTAGGCTCATAATCCATCACATTGTTCGGTTTAAAGAATCAATGAGCTCACAAAGAGAAAGACCAGAAAGGACAGAAAACAGGACAAAAGTCTACTATTAAAAGCCTTAGAAGGATAATAGGGAAAAGGTGTGATTAATTATGATAATGATCAATTTGTTTTTATCAAATGGCACCACTAATTTAATCAAATCAAATCAAAACAAATTTATTTGTATAGCGCTTTTTACAACTGGTGTTGGCACAAAGCAGCTTTACAGAAACATGATTACAGGACAAAGAATCAGGCAAAACATTAAACATAGAATATACATAATACAGAACCCCCAGTGAGCGCGGAGGCAAGGAAAAACTACCACAAAAAATTTAAAAAATTTAAAAATAACATGTCTGGTTTTCAGATGCTCCTGTGAATAATTTTATAAAAAATATCTTTATCATTCAAAGTTTCACATTTTTAAATGTTGCATTATTTTGAACCTTACTTTATACAGAATCCACCTAAAGTATTACAGCAGGACCAACCTTTACTGTATTTTGCCATCAGAGTAAGTAAGAATACTGTAGGCTGTGTAAGAAACTCTCTCTCTGACTGGTCCAGACACGTCCCAAACATCCAGGCTTGGCTGCATTCCTGCAGCCGCCCTATCCAAATGCCACTCTGGCAATTTGTTTACAGGAGATAGCTACTTCTCTGCCAACAACAGCAGCCGCCTTTGTTTCCTCCTGTCGCTCAGATAAGGCTGACTGAGCCGTTCATATCCATACAGTGGAAAGATGGAGAGGTGGAGCTGCAGATGGCTGGGAGGTTAAAATGCGCAGAACATCTCCACTTAACATATTTTATCAAGTGATTTGGCCCCGAGCTCCCTTGAGAGGGAATAGCAGTCAGCGGTTGATCCTGATTGCTCAGCAAGTGCCATTTCAGAGCTCACCACTGCCAAGAAGCCTCTTAGGGAAATCAAGAGTTATGTCAATCATTGATTTATGAAGGATTCAAAAAGCAAACAAGTCCTATTTTAATATACATACAGGTGTTAGACAGTGTTTGAGGGCCTTTAAAATTATGCAAGCTAATGTAACTAATCATTCCTTAATTCATAATAATAAATATTATTAAAATAGCCTTCTTAAAAACAACATTTTATGTTGATATCAAACTAAATGCTTTCTGCACAGGTCTCAGAGTAATTCTGAAACTAAGGGCATTCATTGAAAGTTTCATGTCTTCAATTTGAACTTGGATGTTGAAATCTGAGAACCTTTAACTGGAACACCCTCACAAGTCAGATTTCCTACTCGGAAAGTCAGAAGAGTCTCAGAACACCAAATACAGAATTCAAGATAGCTGCATCTCCCATCAACAGTAGTAAAAGCAGTGGTGTTTTACAGTTTATTAGCTTTTCTGTCCAATTATGTATTCTTAAATCAGTTATACATATCATACTGTCCATTGCTTTTATCTGTAGACATGTTTCCATGGTGTTTAGGTGCTCAATAATTGTATATATTAGTGGTGCTCTCAATAATATTTCTAATAGTGATAATCTGGGATGTAAAGTAAAACATATGTTGGTCGGATTCACTATAAAACATCAGTAAAGAATTTTTAAGCAATGGACATTGAAGACATAAAGATTTTAGTCAACAGTTTTAGAAAAACAACCATCAACATGGTTGTGATGTCATTCTTAGCTCCCATATCTGGCTTTCAAGGTAAACGGAAATCTGCATTTGTGGCTACTATGCTGCAGTGACAGCCTCTACTCTTTAAAGAAAGTTTTATACTAGTTGGTCAACACTGATGTGAGCATTTAATTGCATTCTGCCAACAGATCACTATTAATGTCAAGTTCTGATGTTGGATGTTCATTTATGGATTACAAATGCCCCTCCAGCTCAACCCAAAGCCAATGGATTAGACTCTATCACTCCAGAAAACTCACTGCTGCACAGCCCAGTCCTACAGGGCTTATAATTCTTAGGCAAGCAGATAATGATGTTGAACTGACACAGACTCATAAGAAGATTAGATAATGGTGCTGAAATTCTTCTGCCTGACTGTGCAGCAGTCTTTAGAAATCCTTGTGAAACTTGTTCCAGACAAATTAGCTTAAATATATTAGCTTTTTTTCTGGCTTCTTTAAAAATCAGGTCATACCTATCTAGTGTTTATGGGACAATGATAGATTTGTCCACAAAGTGTTTGTTGGTCAGGGTGTGTGCAAAAGGTGTAATGAAGGGCTCAGAACCATTTCATTGACTAAAATGAATTCATAAACACCCTGGACCTAAAACACAGGGAGTCGCCTCAGGTAATAAATACTTTACTGATCACCTCTGCAAACATGAAGAGGCATGCTGGAGATAGACTTAAAGAGCTGTACAAGAAAAAAAGTCACAATATATCTTGTATTATGAAAGCGGTCCTGAATATAGTTTATTGTTAAAGGTTTTATAGATGTGCATTTCTAAGAGAGAACTGTGATCATCCCAATAAAAAGTAGTATAGTATTTAGAATTAAATCTGTAGCAAAAAATAAATCAAATTAAAATGTTGGTATTTAAGAAGCAGAAGTATAGTTTGTTTTAGAGGAAACAGGTTTCTTTAGCCCATATTTGGAACTTTGTAAGAAAGGACCCTTCTACAGAAATTAAAGTTAAATATAAAGTGCTGGAGAAACAAAACAGATATTTTTGTACATTTAATTCTGTGTAAACTATTGATTTAAACTATTTTTATCGTTTTAGTTATATAAGGTTTATTTCACACTATGCTGTAACTAGTTACACTCTCTATTCTCTAAAACAGACATAATTATTAACAGCTTGCCATAGCCAACTTGCTAAAAGGCAATAAATGGTGCCTTCAAGTTATGTCAGAAATAAGGCAAAATCAAATTTCTATTTACAAGTGAGGGACTTTCTCAAAAAGCCCCAACTTTTTGAGTTGTGTATCAAAAAATGCTTATTACTGTATGAAGTTCAATGTTAGTTATTTAGCAGCATCACGTAAACCCTACCGTCTATTTTCTAATGGTTTAGTATGCATCTACAACCGTTCATTGAATCATCATCATGTGCCCTAGTTTTATAGTAGCAATGTGTCTGTGTTTAATTGGGTTGTTTCATCCAGCACAGGACCCTTGTGATGACAGGTTCTCAGAATCTCTGGTGATTCATTAGCGTTAACATTCTTTAGCTGTAATTTTGTCAGTCTTCTCTGAATTCATCCATGTCAGACCCTGGAAAGTCAACAGCACATCATGAGACAAGCTCTCCGCCGTGACGGACAGGCCTTGCTCATGTGTCGCTCCAGTCGACTGACGTGACCCTGGAACAACCCCCAGTTTCCATAGATGCACTGCCATATATTTCACGTTTGTTTATTTTTCCCTATCGACATCAGTCTACATATGCTTAAACTCTGAGCCAAGTGTAAGCAACAGGGCAAGTCTATTCATATTTGCCCTTACTGATCTACAGCGAGGTCAGCCTGTCAAGCTGATATCAGCACCTCTGTAAATCATGCAGGCACCCAAAAAAATGAATACACCTCTTAAATTTAAACTGTGTTGAAAGAAAATAGGCAAGGGAAGGATTCCTATAAAACGCATGCATGCTCTTGGCAGTTGGTTCTGCATGAACGCTTACAGTTGTTGTGTTTGAACATGGTTGAGGAGAGTGTGGAAAAATGTGTGCATATTTAATCAGATTTAAGCTTCTTTGAGCCATAGAATGACCACTTTTGGTCTATGAAGAGCCCTGATTGTAATAAATCAGTGAATGTGAGAAACCTTTTAAAGGTCTAGAGAACCTTTACTTGATGGAAATGCTTCTTACTAGATTTTTGTGAGGATTTGATTGCAGTTAGTGAGGTCAGGATGCTGGGTGATTAACTTGCTTGGTATCATTTTAAAATTTTCAATACCAGAACTGATACAATAATTTAAATAGATACTGGTACTGACATTTTTTTTATACCTTTTCTGTATTTTAACCAAAAAATCTATAATTATTCTCACACAATGTATTTACTTATTTTGTTGGGTCAAACATGTTCCAACTTGTGGCAATTTATTAATTGCTTTATGCATTTCAGTTCTTTTTGACACATTAAATTATATTTGTCCACATGAGCAGCGCTTTCAAAAATATCCCCGTCTACACGGAGACGCAGTACCACTCAAAACGCTGAAATGAACAGGGATTCTCTAAACATTCGGAAGTTTTCTTACCACTCCTCAGCAACAATTACTTTTTAATTTACATTTTTAAAATTATGCCACTATTTGCTTGTTCGTCCAGGCCTGGTCCAGAATCTCTGTTCACTGTAAGGTTTGTACCTCTGGACAGGAGGTTTGGAAAAAAACAGCACGCAGCGCATTTTGGTGCTTCTGCTGTGTTAGGTAAAACTGTGTAAGTTACAGTAAATTAAACTGTAAACATTTTATCAATCCACAAATCGCAGAGAGAACAGAACCAATCCAGGGGCTGTCCCTGTTTCAGGCTTTACGGTCACGTAAATTACGGTCACTGGTTTATACTGATCACAACACACCTGATCCAATTAATCAACTAACAACTAATTAACTAATCAACTAACTGTCTGCACTGGCTGAGGTGAACTGTGTGATGCAGCAGGAAAACTAGCATTACAGAGTTACTCCAAAACTACAGAGCTAACCCAGCTAACTGAAGAACAGTCTAAAACACTTAACGTAAAAATGCTGAAGCCTGTAATAAGGACGAATCTTAACGTGGCTTAATGTACTAAAACAATGAGCCACAAACACCAAACATCTTATTTTTTCAATGCATAACAAACTTAATCAGAATCTATAAACAAATCACTATTACTGACTTGTTGTAAATTCCAGAGAGGTGGGGGGTACACAGACTGGATAAGGAGCTGCAGCAGTAAATGATGTATTTTAGTTTGCTGGTGTAGGTGGTCTGTCAGTGAATCCAGGGTGATGTTGGACCAGAATAATTAACCTGTTACTGCAGAAGCGCCCTCTAGCGGATCAGTATAATTAGAGCTCACACCGATATCACTCGTCTCAGCTACACTGGTAAAAGGTGTTACAGCGTTTAAAGCTGGTTCTGGGTAATTCCGCGCTGTTGGGTCAGAGAGGGCAGTTAGTTCATTAGTTAGATCAGCTGGGTGTAATATTCTGTAAACATCCGGGCGGAGTTCGCTGGTGTTGTGCCAAAAAGAGTCCCCCTTCTGATCTCTAAGCTAATGCTAAACAAAAATCAGACATGCGCAGACTCGATATGTGACGTCAGCTTTTAAAAAAAAAAAAAAAAAAAAGCTCAGGTGGGAGCAGAGTTTTCAAAAATCTCCACCTTGGAAGGCGTTTTTCGAAAAGCTCAATTTTCAGTGACCAAAAGTGCCGTTTTCGTGTGGATGGAAGGCCAGAACAGAGACAAAAACCTCTGTTTTTAAAAATACAATTATTGTCTCCGTTTTTAATAATCCACAAATGGCAGAGAGAACAGAACCAATCCAGGCGCTGTCCCTCTTTCAGGCTTTACGGTCACGGAAATTACGGTCACTGGTTTATACTGATTACAACACACCTGATCCAACTAATCCACTAATTAACTAATCAAGTAACTATCTGCACTGGCTGAGGCGAACTGTGTGATGCAGCAGGAAAACTAGAGAACTAAAGAACCGTAAAATGGTTTAATGTGGGTTTACTTTCCACTGAAACCTGTTATAAGGACCAATCTTTACGTGGCTTAATGTACTAAACCAACAGAAACACCAAACATCTCTCATTTATTCCACTGCATAACAAACTTAATCAGAATCTTAAAAAGATGGTGGTGCTGAGTAAACAGGCTGGTTGAGGAGCTGCAGCAGCAGAAAATGATATTTTTTGAGTTTGCTGGTGTAGCTGGGGTGTATAATCAGGGTGGTGTTGGAGTAGTATAATTAGAGCTCATTCAGATAGAGTAGCTTGTAGAACAGACAACACGCCACTATCACTCGTCTCAGCCACGATACTAAGGGTGCTTTCACACCTGAAACTCCGGACTGTGGTCCTAACCAAGGTTCACGTGTTGCTACATTGTATATATTTGGTTCGCTTATTTTTGTTTTCACACTGCAGTTTAGGGAGCGCACCAAAGACCTTTGTGTGATACTCCTACATCCTTTCATTATCCCTTACCTATCGATGCGTTTTCCTTAACTTGACGCTGATTGGTTTTAGAAGGACATGCGTCTGACCTTGGCGTGTTGACAATTCAGCGGGTGGTTCATTCGGTGGACAGCCTTTACAGGATCAGGATAAAATGAATTAACAGTTTCATTTCGTCTCCATAGTAGGGCTGCTGCTATTTTGTTTTTTATACCAGCAGCTGCAACCTTAGGCACATTACTCTAGGTTAGTTCAAATTCGCCAAACGAACGTGCTCGTCCTGAAGCAACTGTATGCACGGCTCATTTTTCCTGCTTTTCCGGTTATTTTGAGAGGGTACTGACTGCAGCCTGCAGGAAGTCGGAGTTGGACGTCCAGTGCGTCCAGCTCCGCCCACTTTGTCAGCATCATGTCTTAGCTCCGCCTCTGAACGGAAGTAAACAATGTACAGGGCAGTTAGATGACTTTAAATATAATGCGTCCGGCTTAAATACTGTGTGAACACTACAAGCTTGCGAGACTGAATAGGCGTGGCGTGGACAAAGTGGTTGGGACTGGACGCACTGGACATCTAACGGTGAATTTACACTGCTCCGACGCGACAACGCACTGAGACCACCTCTCTTGGTCCTTTATTCCGGACCGTGGTTCGCGGCCCCTTTCACACCTGCTACTTTGGTTCGGACTAAACGAGGGAGGTGTGAAAGCACCCTAAAACCTGCTACAGCGTTTAAATCTGGTTGTAGTTGTTTGTAAAATTCTGTAAACATACGGCCGGAGTTCGCTGGTGTTGCGCCAAAAGGAATCTTCTCCTGATCGCTAAGCTAATGCTAAACAAAAAGCAGACATGCGCAGACTCACTGTGTGACGTCAGCGTTTTAGAAAGCTCAGGCTGTGACCGAAATGGCTCCCTACTCCCTCATTAGTGTTGCGCTATGTAGGGAGATACTAATAAGTTCACTAATTAGTGGTAAAACTGGAGTGAATTCGGACACTAACTCATCATTATCATGCGCCAGCACCGGTCGCATAAACACACACAGGTGAGAGAGTGGTTGAGCCGTGTTTAAAACTCCATAAACACACTGAACTGAGCTCTGAATTAAAGTTAGTGAAGCTCTGAGCTGATCATGACGTTATTTATTTGTTTGTTATATTTACGCTGTTCAAAAGATGATCCTCACATTACTGAACTACATGAAGAAAACCTTAAAAATAGCAGCGTACACCGGCTCGCACTGTTGCCAGATTGGGTGGTTTCATTTCAAATGTCGAGTTGTATCTGAAATTGTCTGGAGGAAACGCTGTGATTTGACAGGTGAACAAAACTACCAAGTGTAAAGAGTTTGGAAATTTAACTCGGCGGTGTTATAGTTAGATATCTAACCCTGCAGAGACAGAGCTTTTAGTCCTGCTGATGGAAATTTGAAGCTGTGTTTATGTTCGTTATTATATGTGAGTAAGTTATTTCTTTCTTTCATTGCTTGCAAGGTTGTTTTTATGTACTGTTTTTACGTTTTTGTTTCGTGTGTCCAATGATACAAGGCACAAAACACATAATACAAATATGCAGATAAACTAATTTAAATATCATTTTTTTGTAATCAGTGATATTTAAGATATTTATGGTATTTTAGTTAAGATCATGTTGGAATAAACCCTGTAATATTGTTAATAGGATGAACATGTTGCTGTTCGGGTGGTTTTCTTAGTAATTTTGTGGATTTGAAACCTCCTTTCACTAATATTTATAGTCTATATTTTTATGATTTTAGATTTTTATGATTTGGCTCAATTAAAAACAAAACATATTTATTAGGCATTTCTAGCCCATATACCATCCAGCCCCTGTGTGTCACCCCATATGTGGTGGTCTCTTTTCTAGTCGAATAATTTATTATTATGGCATCATTCTTGTGAGGTTGTTTTGCTAGGAAACAGTGTTAAATCCAGCAGACAGTTAAACACTAGGCCTGGGATTTTAGTCTTGGCAGCTCTGAAGGGTTCATCTCTTTTTTTTCCTCTTCTTAATGAGATGAACACTCAATATGAGCAATTTTCAAACCTCTTCCTGTGGATTATTTTTAGCTGGCCAGGATTTCAAAGAGGCGATGTTGAGGAAGTCACCCTCCCACGCCTGGCTGACATAATCAATTTCCATATTTTTTGTTTCTCACCAGATATTTCTGGTTAGTCACACATTTGCACAACAAAGTGCTGCTTGGGCCACCTAGTGAGGTTTTAAACTCAGATCCTGGAGATTTACCTTGTTTTGCAGCTGAACTGTGCAGGATGGTGCTTGTCTGGGAGGAGCCTTGGATGTGTTTGGTTTATTTGGATGAGGCTCATATAAATTTAGCTGAGCCTGAGGAATCTGAGCAATGCTCTTCCTTTAGAGACCACACGGTGGCGACATATAGCCAGATGGGCACACTTCACGTTCTGTATTTATGATTTTATTAAAAAGCTCTAAACTGAATGTATGCAGTTTTAGGTCCCTCTCAAAAAGTCCAATTAAAAGCACTGCTTACGGATGCAGAGATGTTTCTGGAGCTGTTTAAAAAATATTGTGGTATTGTTGATATTCAATTTTAATAAAGAATTATATATATATTTATAGAATAGCAACCTTTTTTTTAATTTTTCATTGCTGTTCTCTTTAAATTTCAGTACGATTTTGGCACAATTCATCAATAAAAACTATTCTGTCAATTTTTCTTGGAGTTTTTATATATAGATATATATATAAATATATATATTTTTTTCTCCTAATTCCCCATCACTACTGATGCCACAACACACGGAGAGTGAAGACTAGCACATGCCTCCTCCAACACTGCTTCTTTTTTAACTGCTGCTGGTGCAGCATTGCTAAGTACCATCACAGCACACTCAGAGGAAAATGCAGCAACTCAGTTCTGATACATCAGCTCACAGGCGCTTTGTGCTGATTGAAATTACCCTAGGAGTGATGAGGGGAAAGATCTACCCACCCAGAGAGAGCAAGGCCAATTGTGCTCTCTCAGGGCTCCGGCAGCTGTTGGCAAGCTGATGGCAGCTTTCCCATCAGAAGGGAAACATGGCGACACCCTTGTCCACATTGATGTAGGCATCTTTGTGAAGTTTGCTTAATGTGCCTTATAATCTTGTAAGCATTATGTAAGACAGTAGAAATTATTAGCAAATAAACTTTCATCAATAGTGCCCCTTTTAATCCAGTGCTTCTTATAGTTCGAAAATACTTAAATCATGTAAATGCAAGGTAAACAGTACAAAGTAAACACAATTTGTCAGTACTGCATTTAGCAGTAATTGTTATGCCCTTAATGGTCAGTTGTACAAAAGGACACCCAACGGATGCCACAAACCACCTGCCCCCAGGCTAAATAACTGTAGAGCAGAGGGGAGCTGTGCTTAAACCCTGCGTGTGGGAACAGAACAAATCGCCTGTGGCACACCTGAAAGCACCTACACAGCCCACTCAAAAACTCCTGTACATCCTACAAAAATGACAGACACCAACTCGTTGATAGAGCTACTTGCTTTTGGGAAAGTCTTGTTGAAATCTTCTCATGACCTCTGGTCTTGTTTTAATAGCACTTGTATCTATTTATTTAGATGCCGAGCATCGCTGCACTACTGCAAAGGCCTCTCTTATGGTCATATTTTTTTAAAAACCATTCATGACAGAGTGTTATAGAGGGTTACAGTGTGTCAGTAAGCCAGTAGTCCTGTTTGCAGATTTGCTTGTCAGTTCAGTAATTCAGAATGCCTGTGTGTTAATTCCTCTCAAAAATGATGACCTCAGGTTACAAAAGCTGAGAAACAGCTCAGCAGGTTGGTTGATCACGTAGCTTTTAACATTTGGCTGAGTTTTGTCTCGACTTGTCCTGAGCAAACACCCAAAACACGCCAGTCCTTTGACCAGTGGAGCTTAGACGGATTATGCTAGCCTTCAGTGTGTTTTCTCATGGGAAGTCTTCAGCAGGAGCACACAGACTATGTGAAAATGGCCACAGGAAACCAAGCTTAATGGTCCATACGCAGCAATCAGCACCTATAAACAAAAAGATAATACAACAGTTTTGTAAAGAATGTAATGCTTAGTCTACTGTTTGTGGTCCGATTGATGTCCGGATTTGATGGAAATGGACCAATTAAATCAGACCTTGCTCCTGTTTCAGACACGTTTTTTTTCTTTTTTTTTTCTAACCAGTTCACATAGCTCTTTGGTGATTGAGCTAATTAGGTACAAAATACATTTAGAACCTGCCAAGTGTTCAGCCATGTCCAAGCTGTCAGCACCAAATGACCCTACGCAACCCCAGTGTGACTAGAAGTTACTGATGAGGTGAAAAAAACCTTGCACTGGAACATCTTTCAGATTTGTGAGACTGACCCGGCCTCAGGCAACAGACCCAGCGCTATGCTCGGATAGCAGAATTCCTTCATACTTGCTCACAGATGTCGGATCAAGTCTTCACACTCGTCTTGCATCTACAAGGCCTATTTCCTTTGGGTGTTGATTGCTAGTTGGAAAATGATAGTAGAGGTGACAGCTCTGAAGCTCTGAGAACTGATTGCAGTGGTTCTGCACTGTGCATGTACCTATATACCTATATATACATATATGAGAATTAATAAATGTACATGTTTGGTGATTTTTTTTGTGGACATGCAAAAATAATCTTTTCAAAACTTTTCAATCAGCTTCTAGTTACTTTTTAACCTTTATCTCAGCCTTTGTCTAGCCTCAGGCTATGTTTAGACTAGCATATCTACATGATTGTTGATAGTCTGGACAGCCAGAAAAGATGAAATCCAATTTTTGCAAATCAGCAACCACATGTGGAGGTGGTGTGAAATATGATTGCATTCAGATTTGTAAAGATTTGTCTCAGTCTGTGTGCTTAAACTGGATTTAACATGTTTTTCCATCAAACAAAGAGTTCGAGGAGAACATTAAAGGTAAAATCACTTGATTTGATCAGTTGCAAATGTGGATTAATCCGAATTATAAAACTAACCTGATTTGCCTGCAGTCTGAACATAGACTTTCATATATCGCCTGAGATTTGAGGGCATTCCTCATGGATATTATCAGTCAGATGAGATTTCATGTGTCTTTTTGCTTGTAAGCATATGCTTAGTGCTGATGGTTTTGGAGGCAAATGTGCTTAAAAGAAACCCAGTACTGAGTACTCAGTAGTTAACATGTCAGCACCCTTAGCCAGTTATTTCCAGTCACACAAGGTCAGGCTCTGATTTCTATGTATGGGCCGAGAAGAATAATCAAAGTATAACCAAAACTGAATTCCACATTGCTCTTTCTTTAACATTTTTAAATTATAAATAAAATATTTTAAAATTTTCTCGTAGTTGACTAAATAATGCACAGAAAACGCTTTTGGTTTGTTCTGGCTACTGCACTTGTGCAGATCTCCAAAACAAGGGGGTCTTTCCTACTTGAAAGACATTCCTCTACTGGTGTAACCAGCCAGTTAGATTGGGTGTTGATTGCTAGTTGCAAAATGATAGCAGAGGTGACAGCCCTGAAGCACTGAGAACTGATTGCAGTAGTTGTACACTGGGAAGTTCACTATACCTCTGTATATGAGAATAAATAAATGTACTTGTTTGGTATTCCAATAGAGAACTGACTCTTTAAACATATAATCACAATGTATTAAAAAGGGCCGTGTCTTCTTTCCCTCCACAGACTCTGATTCTGTTCACCACGTGAACTCTCATTTGTTCCTGCAGACTCTTTCCGTCATCACTGTGAGCTATAAATCAAAGTCAGATGGCTGTCAGTCAGAAGACAGCTGCATAATTTGCTATACAATTACAAGACCTTTGGGAGAAGCAACCCCTCCTCTAAGTCTCACCTCCTCTGACAGTAATGGACGAGCACATTTCTTATTAAATGTTCCAGAAAGCTGATTTGATGTGATTTAAAATATGTCTCTGGCTCTAACTTTTTAAGAAGAGCTTTTTTTAATGCACAGACAGTAGCTAAGGTTCTTTGAAGGAATGCCTACAGTAAATGTCAGATATGTTCCGTCTAGCTGTTCCAACTTGTTACATATTTCTTCGCAATGGTCCGGATACTTGAGCAATAAGGGAAGATTCTTCTAAATCCTTTTATCCATTAAATATAGCTAGTTTTTATATGCATTAAGTTCCATATCACAAGTTTTACACTAAAAACGTTTAATTTCGTTACTGCACAGATTTTTTTTCAACTGTTATGTATTACACTGCCTGTCACACACTCTAATATTTGATTGGCTTTGATTAGCTTTGATTAATCCAGTGTTGCATACATTTTTACCAAGATCTTGCAGCAGCATTGATGATGGTAGAGTCTGACCACTGCACAAAGCTTCACTTCTCCAGCACATCCCAAAGATTCTCAATGAGGTTAAGATCTGGACTCTGTGGTGAAAAATCCATGTGTAAAACGATGATCTTATGTTCCAAGTTTGGTCTGAAATATGGACCATGATTCAGTATATCCAAACCAAGATCACCGACTTTGGTACTTTGGTCCAGACTAAGGTGGCTATTTTGGTCTAGACTTGAGGACCTTTTAGTTTAAACCAAACCAAAAATCCCACCATGCTCTAGACCACAGGACCAAAATTTGCTCACACCAAAAGAAGTGGTCTCAGTCCGGATCTACTGAACCACGGTCCAGTTAATTTGCAGTGTGAAAACACTAGATTTTCTAGATGATTTGGACTTTTAGACCAATTACAGGAAGCTGCGACATACTATTGGCATGCATGTGCATCACAAAGGTGTATGGGTGCTGGTGATTCCTGCTATCTACTATAATTGTAGATTGACCCTTATTTATTAACAGAAATAAAAGGAATAGAATGTAGTACATTTCTTTACTGCACTTACAAAAACTGCAGTGTGAAACCAAAACATTCACAAGATACTGTGCTTCTTCTGCCCAAGCTGTGATTGGCCCTTGTCTGAGCATTTTGTCACATTTTACAAAAAAACCCCAGTAATGATCAGAATTTAGTCACTTATCAGTACTGCATTATAATAGCTTTTCACTGTCATTCACTGCTGATGCAAAATTAATATTGCTAGACAAGGTGCTGTGATAGACAAAAATTCACCAAGAGAACTCCTCACATGCATTCTCAACAGAGGTCAAGAACATTTTTTCTTCAAGTGTCATTTATTAACTCACACAAGACTAAGTGCAAAGGTTCAAAGTGCACCTGCACTAAATCAGGACCCAAGTATTTGTGTGATGACGGAGTAAGCCCCCAGAAATTAGCGGTGGCAGGTACTTTAGACCTCATAAAGCTTTAAACCTCTGTCTGTCAACTCTGTGGTTAAATGAAGCTTAAAACTGACCCATTTTAAGCTTGATTTAGAACCACTGCCTTTGAGATATTTTAGGCTTTGGTTCTCAAACTTGGTTTTGGAGGCCACCTGCCCTGAAAGGTTTAGTGACCCTATTCAAAGCTAAGTGGTATCACTGTAAATAGTATGTCAAATTAATGCATCATTATTAGGTATGTTGTACATAGAAAATACAGTAGATGTATGTGATTTAGGATGCAGTGACTGTTTTTCTGCTCAAATGAATATGCCAATTAATAAAATTCCTGGGTTGCTGGAAAACACAAATATATTGAACAAGTCATTGGAGCTACCTTGTCTCCTACTAGCATGCTCCCTAATGAACGTTACAGAAATTGATTAAGTTAAAAATTGTTCGAAAAAATTATAATATGCTGCATATTCAACCAGCTGACTTAATATACCATAATGGCATTTTAACCATCAGAAACTCTTGAAATTATTCTAGCACAAAATCATGTAAAATAATTTCTATTAGCTAAACGACCACTTAGGAACATGTCAAATAATTCTTATTAATTAAACCTTATAGCCACGAACAAGCTTCTAAAACATGTAAATTGATTATTTTTAGTATAGTACAAGCTTCAAAAACATGGACAATGAATTTTTGTCTTTATCCGATTATATAACCTTTTTGCACAAGTGGTAACTAGAGCTGCATGAAACTGGAAAAATGTAATTGCAATACTTTTATACTTTTTTTTTAATACTTTTTCGTCTGCAATATTTATTGATATATTAAAAAGTACAGTCATTATCATCATGTTTTACTATAAGTTATTTATTAATAATGCATGTAAAATTAACAAAACTGGCTATATAATCTGCATCCGATAAATATTTTGTACCAAAATATTTGTACCAAGCAACAAAAACAAAATAATCTGTGACATTAAATTTAATTTGCCTTGCAGAATATTACACTGCAAGTGATGTGACTTGCACATGCCTGCACTGCAACATCGTCGCTCAAACAAAAAAAAAAACACTTAACAATAAAATGACAAATAGCATCATGAAGCTCGAATAGCTTTATTGTTCTATAACTTGAATTGCAATCTGAATCTAGCCTCCATGACCCCTCTACCCTCAACTAGACTTCTGACAGCAAAGTAGATTCTCATGGTCAGTGTTTCCCTGGCAGAATGTTTTAATCTCCATAATCAGCTCACAGTGGCAGCAGGCATTTGGCGACAGCCAGTTGTAACCTCTCGCTGCTTCGTCCCAAACGTACCCATTGCTTTGACAAAGGAATGTACCGGGAGTGGGCCTGGCGTGGGATGTAGACGTGTTTCAACAGCAGCCGAAGGCTACTGTTCACATTTGGAACTGCTCAGGTTCCAGCAGCAACACTTGAGCTGTGGAATAACCTCATTCTGTGTTTTCAGGCTGCTTTCCAGTCTTTGTACCTGTGCTTTCGGAGTGCCGAGGGCCAACTTAATAGCACAATCTCCTCTCTGAGTGTGCAGATACTGAGCTCCAATACTCCGCTTTAGAGAAGGGATTCTCTGAAGTGACTCAGTAAGAGCTTTTAATTGGATGATTCTTTAAAGAATGTGCAAGTTTTTTTTTTTTTTTTAGGATGACTATGTTAGTATCCTTTATACCACCTCACCATTCATTTTAAGTACCCATACTCTTCTCCACTGAAGATCTTTAATTAGTATTACTGGTATCAGGACATGGCTGCCTGTACCTAGCTAACTGTAAACAAGAAAGGGAATCAGACACGATTTAATGTGTAAAATTCTGGAAAGAGTGTTTTATTACTTTTCTTATTTTCTTCAAAAGAAGTTTTCTTTACCTTATATTTTTCCTTCACATGAATTTTTTTTTTCAATTTCAGCTTAGAAATAACAATTTTCTCTTTTTTCCCCAGGTATCAAAAGTAGTGCTGTGCTTGTACACAGCAAAATAAAGATACAATAATCTACATTAACTACATTTAAGTTGTTTTCTCACACTATTAATACTTGTGTATAGCTAATAACAGGTGAAAATAGTAACAGTCATTAACAGTCTTTCTGAGCCCATTCTAAACAATTTAATGTGTATACACAAATTTAATCAGGCTTCTTTGGTTAAAAACTTAGTATCGTTTAGCAAATACACAATCCAATCACACAATAGGTGTATCTGAACTGCAGTATTTACACGGTATTCACTGCTTATGAAACTTGAACAAGGCTCACAATAATAGATATTGAATTGCTTTCAACCATATTCTCTCTATTAATTACCAGTTTAAATGTGAGCTACACTGCTTTTTGTTGGAATGTTTACAGAAAAGGCTATTAAAAGCGCTAGCTTAGTCTATTAGCCTCTAGCTAGCATTCACTTGGCTCTCCCTTAAATTAATTTTTGCAACAAAGGAAACATCTTAGGTTTAACTTTTCTGTTTATAAACAGTTCAGGATTACAATTAAAACATTTCATCTACTGTTTTATACCAGTTTTGATACAAATAAGTACCATTTTTATGCATTTTGCTCACCTGTAAACAAGGAAGGGAACCAGACACATTTTAGCGTAAAGTTCTGGAAAGAGTGTATCATATTTGTGCTCAGCGCCCCCTAGAGGTTCCAGAGGCAAACAACAACAATAATGCTGAAATATGGAATATGCAAGGGCAGACAGACAGACAGACAGACAGACAGACAGACAGACAGACAGACAGACAGACAGACAGACAGACAGACAGACAGACAGACAGACAGATAGATAGATAGATAGATAGATAGATAGATAGATAGATAGATAGATACTTTATTTATCCGGAAGGAAATGTAGGAATATATGGATCTATGAATCTCATTTTGCTTTCTCTATATAATGTGTGTTGAGTACAAAATAAAATAAAAACTTGATTGAAAAAAAAACAACAAATAACCAGAACCAACATAAACACAACAATAACAACAGTATATTTTGTTACCAACCATTTCTGCTCCCTAACATTAGCTCATTGGTTTTCCAATATAAAATTACAAATAACTTTCACTACACTAATCAGCCATATCTAACAAGCACATTTAAGCTGTAGCTGCAGTGTAATAATAAGAAACAAAGAGTAGATTAACAGAGAAAGGCCTTTATAAGGAGTGGATAGAGCCAACACTATTCCTGAGGTTAGGCTGTTTTCCATTTGGAGTTTCTGGGATTGTAATAGGCCAGTTTAGGAGTTCTTGGCTAAATTTAGTTCCCAGTCCAGCCCTGCCTGCAGGATATGTGTGTGGTACCTCAACGAGTGCCTGCTGTTGGCCAACCTTCAGCACTCTCAGGTGAAGTCTCAACAGCAGCTGTATAACACTGCTGTAATTCACCCCCTCCACTACATGGCTTTACTCATAGTACAACTGTGCATCTTTTCTGTGATTTTAAACTAAAATAACTAACGATATTTTACTCAAAACAACAGCTAATTTTACTTGTTTCAGGGAAACCTACGACTATATTTAAAGGGCACCTGTAAAGGCCACAGGTTCATCCATGCTTCACTGCGCTCTGCTTAATCACACACTATCTGAGAATGTTTGCCTAGAAGGAAAGTATTTGAAATTGCTGTAACCAAAGCTCACACTCATGGCTTGTGTCTTATCAATAAGCATTCCTCCGAGGTTAAGGCCCATTCCTAGACATACCTGAGAGGGACAGACTGCTTAAGCCCTCAGCAGTGATTTAAGAAGTTTGTGGGTTCCTGTTTGGACAAAACATATTCCATCCAGTCAATGCTACAAGCACGCTCAGTTAACTTAACGCGTATTCCATCAACAGCAGTAAACCTCAAATAAAAGAAGGAAGTATGTGATAAAATGGCAGAAATGTCTGTAAACACGCTGCACTGCATCCACACAGCCATGTTTTTTTATTTCTGCCTTAACAACTGATTCCATATCATATTGGGTATTAGGTTTCTCAACAAACTGCATTAGAACCTAAATTTAGCATCAGTACATCTGTAATTAATCAGTGAACTGGTGTATAACTGGTGTATCTAAGCAAAACTTCTATAATTTTGGGGTCTCTGTGTACATCTGGGTTGAGTAGTAATGGATTACATGTAACAGCAATACGTAATCAGAATACATACTGTTAATTCATAAAATTATAATCCAATACAGTTACAGTGAAAAATGAAGTGAATAGAATATAGTTACATTTTAGAAATTAAGAGACTACTAGCAATGATCACATTAGCCTACAGCTTAAAAAAAGAACAACTGGCATTACCTTTTTTTATTGAGTGAGTGAGCACTAAAATTTTAAAACTTTAACTTGCTGTAAGTCACTTTTTAATGACTCTGGCAATGCTTTAATGACCCATGCGATGTAAAACAGGTTAATTAGTTGGCAGGTTGGAGATTAATACACCTATTTTAACATACCAATCCATTTAGTACACAAACACAAAAAAATATAATTGTTATCACAGTTATGACTCTGCAATTATACTAGCTTCTAACTGTATTCTTCACTTTGCGTTGTTGGACAATGGTATCGATTGAAAGCATACACAAAAAACAACACTGAGTTTACATTGTTTCCATGTTGTGAGTTCTCTGTACATTCCTGGAATATTTTTGATGAACATTTTTCACTCCTCATCAACCCGACCAAGAAAATCATGTCCATGGATAGAATACGTATCCGATTTAGGACCAAATATGGAAGTGGCTCAGATCTGATTTGAAATAAATCGGATTTGGCACGTTCACACAGCCATGAAAATAATCAGATCTGAGCCACATTGAGCAAAAATTCGGATTTGATTCACTTCAGCCTGGTAATGTGAACGTAGCCTTTGTCTTGGGGCAGGGCAGAGGGGGGAGTTGGGGGGGGGGGGGGGTCCTGCTAGCATCATCTGTCCCTCGTTAGGACCCTGGGAGGGACTCCGGTGTGGCTCAGCCTCTTCCCCTCCTCACTCTCTCCCTCCTCACAGTCTCGCTCGCGCGCGCGCATCAGCTGCTCTCAGCCGGTACGCTCCGGGCAGCTTCAGGAACGGGTCCGGTGGCGAGACGGAGATGGAAAAGAGGTAACGCGTGATGCTCTCTCAACTTTCACGCGCTTTCTCAAGTTTTGCATGAGTTTTCTGTGCTCTGCTGTGTGAGACTCCATGGAGAACCCCCGTGTTCCTCCTCGTTGCAGGTGTCTGTCGTGGCTGGAGCCACTGCTGCTGCTCTGCGCGTGGATCTCCCTGTGGTCAGCAGCTTCCGCGCAATCGCAAGGTAGGTCCGGCACCTGCGCCGTGCGCTCGCGTGCATATATGCTGCTTTATGCATAAGTTTATTCAGCCTCCGGGGTGAACACGAGCGTCCTGTAGCCTCTGCTGTTGTGGGCTCAGTGCTTTGCTCGGTTTGAGTAAGATTACACACATCAAAAAAGCTCCTCGTGACTTTTTTTTATTTTTTTTCACTTGAAAAAAGTTTGCAGAAATCTCCCAGTTTCCAAAGCTGGGAAACTATAAAAAATTGTCTCCAGCCCGAATCTCAGGTCTTTAAACTAGATAATGATATTGCAGGATTGCACATTCTGATTCAGTTTTTATTGGCTGATAGGTTCCAGCTCTGGAAAAAAATAAGAGACCACGTAAAAATGATGAGGAAGATGGATAATCACAAACCATCAAACCAAGCTGCTTGAATTTTTGCACCAGGAGTGGCATAAAGTTATCCAAAAGCAGTGTGTAAGACTGGTGGAGGAGAACATGCCAAGATGCATGAAAACTGTGATTAAAAACCAGGGTTATTGCACCAAATATTGATTTCTGCACTTTTTTCCTTTGCATTATTCAAGGTCTGAAAGCTCTGCATCTTTTTTGTTATTTCAGCCATTTCTCAGTTTCTGCAAATAAATGCTCTAAATGACAATATTTTTATTTGGAATTTAGGAAAAATGTTGTCCGTAGTTTATAGAATAAAACATAAAACAACAATGTTCATTTTACTCAAACATAGATATAAACAGCAAAATTAGAGAAACTGAAGTGGTCTCTTGTTTTTTTTTTCCAGAGCTGTAAATTTGCTTTGGTTTGTATATGCTGCTACCATTTGTACTTTTTAAATTCATACTGGATTACAATACCACCAGGCTGTGCCCATAGCATTATCTGCAAGTTTCACTGAAATACTGGATTGACTGTCTTGTCTACTTCATCTGCAAGTTCTCTTTTCCATTGGTTAATATAGAATAGCATGTGCACATTTGAATTCATACTGGATCACAATAACTCCAGGTTGTGTATTATGGTGTAGTTGCATTTAAATGATTTACTGTCTAGAAAACCTTTGTACTTTTTTTTACAATTCATACTGGATCACAATACCACCATTCATAAACTGCAAATTTTATTGAAATGCTAGATTCATTGTCTGTCTGCCTCATCCGCAATACTTTATCTTCGTTGGTTTATATAGGCTAGCATTTGCATCTTTGAGTTCATACTGGATCACAGTGGAACCAGCTGGAGAACATGGTGATTATTTAATCTTCCACTCTGCAAGGTGTGCAGGATCAAATGCTAGAAAGAGAGTTTTTCCATTGGTTTATGTAGTTTAGCACTGGTACCTTTTAATATACACTGTACGACAATAATTACTGGTTGTGTATGTGATATTTTTTTCTATTTTTCTACAAGATCTCCTGTCGGCAAGATTTACATTGGTTTATATAGGCTAGGGTTTTCTTTACTTGTGAATTCATAGTGGATCATGATGACACCCGGTTCTGAAGACAGCATTCATGTAATTATCCAATTTAGGCTTCATTAAAATGCTAAATTAATTGTTTTTTTTTTTTTTACTTTATATGCAAGTTCTCCTTTCCATTGGCTAGGATAGAATATAGGCTAGAATTGGCATATTTGAAATCATACTGGATAGTGCACATGTTTTTTATTACTTCTTCCACTGTCCGTTTCATTTTATTCTTTATAATAATCTTCTCTCTCAGTTCTTCTGCTGGGAAAATAGATTGACTTTGGTTTATATAGGCTAGTATTGGCATCTTTGGATTCATACTGGATCACAGTGACATAAGGTTGTGCACATCGCATTAATTTTTCTTTTACTGTAAGTTTTATTGAAATGCTTGCTTCAACTACCTGCTTTGTCTAATTTTAATGTGCTAATGCTGGGCATTGGTTTTCCATTGGTTTCTGTATAGGCTAGTATTGGCAGCTTTGAATTCATACTGGATCACAATGACACCGGCTTGTTTACATCCTGTTCATTTAATCATTCTATTTAATATACAAGTTATCTTGCCGGGAAGATCAGGATGCTGCTGCTGCTGCTGCCTGAGCTAATGCAGCCGGGAATCCAAATTGGTAACCTATAGTCAGATAACCGACTTAAGAATAGGCTTAAAATACTAAATCACTTCAGAATGCTAATTTTAAGAGCTCTCTTCAAAGAGTCACTAAGTGCTGACATGTCCTGTAGATTTGGTTTCAGCTGTAACATTTATTGCATGCCTAGCTTTACAAGAAGGGGTCAAGTCCCACCAAATTTCCCACGGCACTTGTCTTTTGTGACCCTCGTAAGTCTGCAGTCTTTCAGTTTTTACTCACCACGTGCAGAGTATTTGTCAGGAACAGCCTGCTTCGTAATTTTATGGCGATAGCGGCTTTGAATGGCCACATTCAAGTGCTCTTTTGAAAGGATTGGCTTCTTCCAGTGTGAATTATTAACCCACAACTCTTGTTGCAAGCCTGCATTTCATTTAGCAGACGCTCTGTCTGTTGCTTGTACAGGTGTCGTATATATGAGGCTAAGAGAAACTGAGAACCCCCTATAAATATTTGATTGACTGTGATAACAGCGGCCTCTATAACTTTTATATGGACAAAAAAGCTTGTTATGAGTTTCAGAGTAAGAAAAGTTCACTCTGCCTGATTATGTTTACTAAGTTTATTAAGAGAAGAAGAATTGTTTTTAGTGTGAGAAGATTGGTGGTTTGGATTTCTAGACATTTCTAGCTAAAGATGGTATTTTGATGTTGGTGAGTATTGGTTTTAGGCCGAGTTTAGAAAGGACAATATTGGATTGGGTATCTGAGGATGGAAAAGGATCAATCTGATCTGATTCTGTAACACCATCCATCACAATACTGTGTGATTAAATGTTTTTAGCTTGTATGAATGGAGTTTTTTTATATGTCTGAGAAAAGTATACTTCTTTTAGAGGCTTGCTTTAATTTAAAAATAATAATTAAAGCTTATTAGTAGAGATGCACTGAATATCCAGCTACTGTAATGACTTTCCCCCAAAAAGCCCAAAACATACTTTCAGACAAATAAGAGAAAAAGCCAAGTATTTTTTTTACTTGTAATGATTCCTTAGAAAATAACAAATTGGTTTTAAAATAAATAAAATCTGTAAAAACTGTGTTTCAGTCCTTTTCAGAATTTTGTTTAAGTTCGGGCCAAAAATTCCAGTGCATCCTTATTTATTACATTTTAAAGAAAAAGTATTAGACTGTATGGCAATGGCCAGAAATTCAAGATTGTAATATTGATAGCGGTATCAGATGAATATAAGGAATAATGGTGCTTTTTTAGCCATGGATACACACTATATAGGATAGAGTAGAGGTTTTACAGAAATAAGAAGATCGTTTGTTGAGGGCCATGTTTAAAGATCAGGTTCAGATAACATGCTAATATGCAATATGCAGTTTATTGTGTTCCATATTCCATTGCTTTATTTTCACTTAACAAAGTTGCATCATTCTCTGTACTGGTCAAATCTTGTGAAAATAGGCTAGTGGTTGAGATACATGTGTCCCATAGGTTCCCAACAAGTACAGTATTTTGTTATCCAGCATCCTGACCTTACTCTCACTTTTACTCTTGATTAAATCGCTGAATTCAATCAAATCCTCACAGCAGTGCTTGGAAATCTAGTAGAAATAGTAGAGACTCCAACAAAAGCAGGATAACTCTCTTTTATTAATTCCCATGATTTTATAAGAAACTGTAAACGAGCAGGTGTCTTAGTACTTTAGTCCATGTGGTGTGTTTTCAGCTGTTGTATGAAACATGCTGGGGGGCAAGCTTGCCTTATCTGGACTGACATCTCAGAAAGAATGGAGCTTCTAAGAAAATCTGTCTTCAACCCAATGAACCACTCCAGACATGAAGTTCCCCAGAATGACTGACACTGTACCCTGTCAGGGCAGATCTACATGTATGAGAGAGGGGCATTGTCCTGCGGCCGCTGAGGTCCGAAATGCAGCCCCCCTCCCAGGCCTGGCTGAGAATTGAGAATTCCTTTTGTCATGCGCTCAGTTCCCCCTCTTTGAGCGCGTGTAGCCCGA
Source organism: Astyanax mexicanus (assembly GCF_023375975.1). NCBI lineage: Eukaryota > Metazoa > Chordata > Actinopteri > Characiformes > Acestrorhamphidae > Astyanax > Astyanax mexicanus. The sequence goes on along the minus strand of NC_064418.1, from coordinate 40,734,440 downwards.
GGCAGCGGAGCAGACCCGCAGGGGAACAGCTGTAAGGGGACACCCCGCTGGCACGTTTAATAGCCGAATGAGAGGATGCATTAAAAATCACAGCAAACAAGGACCCCCACCTGACACATGTGGATGCTTGAGCGCTGGGAGGCAGGAAGGTCCTGTTGAGAGCTGCGTGTTCACCACAATAACAATACTCTCTTAACCAGCAGTGTGTGCACTGTGCGCCAGCAAACCTCACTGCCTTCATTCTTCTTACTTTTCTGCTACTTTTAATTGTTTTTTAACACTCATTGTATTTTACTGCATTTAACACATCACACTGTAATCAGAAAAGTGAAAAACTGTACTGGAAATCAGCACTAACAGATAAATAAATAAATACTGGGGGGCATGTCTAAATTTGATTGATAATGCATACAAAATTCTGTATTTCACAATGTACTGTATTTTTTAACTATAAAGCACACTTAAAATCATTTCGTTTTCCCATAAATCATCAGTGCGCCTTATAATCAGGTTGTAAGGAGCAGTAAAGCCTCTCTGCTGAAGTACAGCAATATACAGGAGTTTCAGTGAAGGTATTTCAGTGCTGAGGCTGAGTTCAGCAGCATTAGCATTAGCATTAGCCGCTAACCACAGTGCTATCTGTTTTGCTGTTTAGAGGTGAGTATATCAAAATGTAATCTGCGTGTTTACCGTTTTAAAACAAGCTACATGGAACAAACCACTAGCTGATAGCTTCCTGATTTACTGGAACACTCAGGGTTCCTCAGTGTAGCGCTATCAAATGGTATTCACTAGCGCTGCTAACTGGGTCTGGCTAAGCGCTTGCTAACCGTGGCTAGCGCTCACCCTTGGACAAAATACTGGAATTCTAAGCTTACTTAACAGAAGCTCTTCACTCATAAACAGTTTTCAGGAGAGATATCTGTTTAGATTAATATTCAGCACTCATATGACTTTAAAAGAAACATTTTTTTTTTAAGAATTACAGTTTTGTTTACTAAGGTGCCCTCCAAGTTGCGAGACCTGCTAAATTAAAAGGGAAACATGGCAACACCCTTTTTACTTCAAGTATGAATTCTAACTAGTGTCCCTTAATGCGCCTTATAATTGGGTGCACCTTACGTATGAAAATATACCAGAAAATAGACTTTTATTGATAGTGCACCTTATAATCTAAAAAATATACTAAACTCCAGAAGCGCACAGTTTTGCTGGTTTAATAGTGTGTTAATACACTAAAAATTAGACATATTTTAATGATTATCAACCATTATTTCTTTCGAAGTCAGAGGTATTAAACATTTTATCACGATTTTGATGGAGTTACTGTCTTTACTGTAAAAGAAAGGCTTTCTATGATAATTTTGAGCATTGCTGTGAGGATTTGATTTGTAATGAACATTAGATTGGTCAGGATTTAGAATAATCATCACTCTATCTTATCTCAAAGTTCTGGGTGGAGTACCATTTTACCACAGCTTAATACTTAATACTTTATACTCATCTGTTCTGTGCATTCTTTACAGGGACTAGACGAGCTGTATTTGTTAGTTATGCATGCTGTTTAAGCACATGTTAGAAAATGTTAGAATGTGTGTTTTTGTTCACTTCATATTAAATCTTACTTGACCATTAGAAATGTAGTGTCTATTTACTGACATAACTACATAGAAGACTATTATTTAAACAAGTGGAAAACTACGTATTTCCCATGATAAATCAGTTAATTAGACACAGGCCTCTCTTAAACCCTGAAGATTGTGATCTATGAGTGCAGATTTGCTCTGCTTTGATTTGCTTATTTTTTTATATTTACTTGAAGTCTGGACTAAACATGCAAACTTAATTTATACACATTTGCAAGGCAGCAGTTGGTCTTTTATTAGGGCATGGGGCAGTATTTTCTTTCCCAATCAAAATCATCTGTGGGTTTGAATAACAGAAAGAGCTGAAATGCAGCAAGGGCATCTTTGTATTCTGACCCAACTTAATAGTAAAGAGTTAAGAGTGATGTTAATCCTGAAATGAAGGAAGGACTCCACAGCATTATATTTTTCTGTTCCGCATCAAAACATATTATTTTAAATGAAATAGGAAAAGATGATTGGTTTGAGAAGTGGATGCAAAGATATTTGCTGCTTCCTTTACTGTGTTTTTGTTTTTGTTCTTCTGTTGTCACCTTTATCTTCTCAAAATCTTCATTTCTCTGAGGATTCTGTCTTGCTTGAGTCTGATTACTGGTGGACTGCTAATATATAAGCAGGGGTTAATGATAGACCCCTGCTTATATATTTTTAACCTTTCCTGACCAATTACACATTGAAGTATTTCATCTACTGCATGAAACCATCTGTTTTTCATTATGTGGGTGTCAAACCTGCAAGCTGGTTTATTTTGGAATGTATTTTTCCTTTGATGTGGCCACTTTAGAACGTGAATAACTGAATCTCGGAAGTCACGTACAGTGTGTTACATTAGCACTTTGATGAATTGAGTTACTGTCAGGGATTAGTTGTCGAGGAAAGTTTTAGGGGTGTGGATTAAACATGATGCGACTTGATAACCTGCTTTGAAGACAAGCGCAGATGCTGGAATTATGCTGACTGTCTGAACTCGCTCTGCTGAGGGATTTCAGGTTTAATAGAGGGAAAAGGAGTTTGAATTGCGTTATGTAGTTTTCAGTCTCTCTCTGTAGCAGAGGATCAGCAAATCTGAGCGTATACAAGCACCGCCTCTTCTTTCTTTGCCCGTGGTCGTTTTCCTTTAGGTCAATGGCTGAGTTGACTTGTGTGAAAGGCACGAAGAGGGCTGTGCTTAACCTCTGTTCTGGCTCAGCAGTTCCTGTGGCGTCAGTAATCCATGGATTTTCCAGTCAATAAACAGATTTGGTGATGACTGAAGTTTTCTTTTCCCTTTACCACCCTCAGAGCCCATTGCAGACTGGAGTGGGGGGCCCCTGCATGGCCAACAACTCGACAACTGCTGATTTAGGGACATGAAATGCAATTTCGCTTTAACCTGCTCCTCCTTTTCATGCTGACACCACTATAGAGCCCACCTCTTCAAAGCAAAATGAGCCATACTTAACCTACTTCACCAGAGAGGCCTCAGTCTGGAGAACCCATGCAGCTCAAAGCTGCTGGACTCGGGTTTAGAGGGTTTAAAATTGAGACAATGCATGCGTTTGTCACTGCAGTTGATGCAAGAGCTTTTCAGCTATTCCACAGCGTAGGATTAACAAGGACCCAGCCAGTGCATCTCATTTACTGAGTCTGGATAAAAATGAGCTGCACACTTTTGTCCACTCTTACAAGTGTCCTCTTTTGTACAGTTTGATCAAAATTTGTAGACACTGCTTGGTAAAAGTGTCCTTTTTAGGTTGCTTTTGGCAGTAGAATGGCAGTAGAATTGGACTGGAGAAAATAAACACGTACCTAGAATGGAAAGGTATAAAGCCACCAGCATAGGTTGGGTGGAGATCATTCTACATTCTGACCTTTCTAATGGTCTTGTCTTGTTGATCTGATGCAATCAGATACTCACAGCAATACTAATACAAAGTATTGCATCTCGTAGATAGCCTTTTCTTGGCAGTAGAGATGGTTATTTCAACAAAAGCTGTATAAACTCCTTTTAAATAACTTAGATATCTAATAAGCAAGTATCCCAATACTTTTGTTCATACTTTACAATACTTTAAATTATGAGTAGATACTGAATAATAAGTGTGTACCAAATATTATTATTATTAGTTACTGAATGTTTACTGTTTACTAAATTTGTGCATTTTAAACAACAATTTGGCACTAAATACTAGTATATACTGAATAATAAGTACTTAGAACTAGTAGTTACTCAACAGTTACTACTAACTGAGTATATCATACGTACTGAAAACTAGACGTTACTGAATACTTGCAAATAATTAGTATGAACTGAATAGAACTTAAAAATAAAGCTGTGGTTTGATGGGTTAATGGGTACATTTCTGAGGTACTAAAAACTGAAAGATGTTGAGACATAAACCAAATATGTAACCGGAGTAGAGCCACAGATGACATCTCATGCTTTGATTTCTTAATTCGATCCACCACCTCTGATTATCCTCTCAGACATCAGACATGACATGGTGCCTTGCCCCATGCTGCCAGCTCTGAATGTGGCCTGGCACAAAAAAAACATTTTGCTTTTGTAAACTTTAGAAAGTCCTGCAGTCCAAAGTCCTGTGTTGCATAATGTTATGACTACGACATTTCCTTGTTGCTTTTGTTCAGTGTGTATGAAGTTACTCGGCATAGGCCATACCTTTCTTTAGAGCAATAGTGAAGCATGTTTCTCATTACCCTTGCAGAAAACATGAGAGCAAAGCTTTTTGATCTTATATTGTGTTATGTTATAACAATTCACATACTATTTCCAAGTGAAATTCTTCGGGATATTTTTTCTGCTTCTATATATGGTTTTCAGAGTTTGGTGGGAAGCCTTCTTTCAATTGTTGCTTAGTTTTTACATTTAAGCTGTAGGTTTAATTAGTCTCAATCATAATTCAGTGTTTAACTGAATACAATTTAAAACAATCTGCTCATTTAAGAAATGGTATTTTTGTGTTTGGGCTCTCCCTACACTTTGGCAGTTTGGTGCACATAAACAACACAGTTGTAAGTACAAATCATACATTGATCTCTCCTCAAGGACAGCTGTACACATGCATTTCTGGACAAGCTTGATATAAGTATATATACAAGATATAAAAGCGGCAGCTGGTCTGAAGTCTTGTGCAGCTCCACCAAAGTTACATAGTGCAACAGCAGCATTTCAACCTTGAGTGACAAAAACAGATATGCCACTCCCACTATTACTGTCAATGTAGCACCAGCATGATGTTTTACTGTGAAGAAAATACTACAGAATGATGGTTTAAGATTAATTTCCTTTTCATTAAATGCTTAGCTAATTAAATGCTCAACTAACTTCTAAAAAGAAACACACAGAACATTTAAATTGGCAAAGAACTTTTACATCAATCAAAGGTTCTTCAGCTAGTTAAAGCAATTTATTACATTTATGTGTTTCTCAAATTTCTCAAAACGAGTTGACAGCATGGCTTAGCTTTGCTTCTCTAGAATTATTAATGTTGTGGTTGGTATAACAAAGCGAGCAACAATATCTTACCCTTGGGCAAGACTGACAGCTTCAGTGATATGTTGATAAATGTAAATATCTCATTTATCAATGCCATTAATTAAATTCAACTGCATATAAAATATATAAAATATAAAATAAAAGTTGTAGATGGAAGAATGGAATGGAAGCTCTTCCACATTCACCCACAGTCCAGCTGAATAGAGAACCAAAGGCTAGTGATGAATGGCCAGTGTGTAAACATACACGTGCTTAGTGAGAAACTTGACCCAGCATGCTGAAATGACACACATCCTAGGGTGGAGACTGCAGGCCTGCTGATGAATGGGAGCTGCCTGTGAAAGAGGTGCGCTTAACAGTTGATCACAGGGCAGTGGGCTCCATGTGTAAGTTTGTTCATGGCTTCACTTAACGGAAAGAGGCATTAGAGACATTCTTTTACATAGAGAAAGGATGTATGGTTTGAGTTCGTACATTGTTTCACTATAGCTTATCAGAGACTCCTACAGTGAATCCTACAGAAATGAATGTGGTCTCAATTTATTTATTATTAATGAAACATATTGGATATAATATTAATACTGGCCCACAGAGTCCCTATAGGTGTGCCCCTGGTAATGACTGCAGTTTAGTGTGCTAGTTAAATGGTGCAGAAAGAAGGAACATCCTTCTGTCTGCAGGTTGCAAGCTGTGAAGGAGTTCAGCCCTGGAGCTGCATTTTCTCACCTGCTTGTGTTTTAAATTTATAGATCCAATACTTCAGTTTGCAAGTACAAGCATGCCGGCAAATTGTTTGAAACCTAATAAATGAGGTTAGTCGTTTATATAAAAATATATTTCATAAGTTAAAATATATATAACACAATATACTGTATTTTTCGCACTATAAGGTGCACATAAAATCCTTTAATTTCCCCAAAATTCTACTGAATTCTCAGAGCTCTCGTTCTCTCGTTCAGAGATGAGTATTATTGGCCTGTAGCCTGCTGCTAACTCTGGCTAGCACTGTTAGCCGCTAACTGTTTTGTCCTTTTTGCCATTCAAAGGTAAGTATATTGGACATTAGTTTGTTAAAACAAGCTGCGTGGTAGGAACTGCTAAGTAATATCACCCTGGCTTACCAGAACACTCAGGGTTCCTCAGTGTAGCACTATTGGGCAGCATTTACTGTTAGCTGCTAGTGCTAATGCTGCTGCACCAGCCTTAGTGGAAATATGGAATTTGAAGCTTATTGTAAATAAACTGAAGCACTTTACTCACCCAAATAAACAGTTCATTTGACTTCAAAAGAAACAAAAAGCTAATTTAAGAAGTATTTCTTTCTTGAGTTTTGTGTAACACATTTTCTGCCTCAAAGTGTCCCTGAAATCCTTCAGATGGAAGCATTAGCATGAATAGGAAACAATTTAACATAACAATTATTGCTGTTAATTTAACCTAGTTAGCATTTGCCCTCACCGGGAGTTATTAGCGCTGTAAACAAGGCAGTGTGACATTGGAACAGCCACACAGGAGGTTTTATTTTGCCCCATTACTGTTTTCTTATTGACTAATAAAAACAGTATTGATGCTAAGTCATAAACATTAGCAGTGTACAGTCATTAAACGCTGTGTTTAATCATTATGGCTAAAAACACGAGGCTAATGCTTGTGCCAGCTCAACACAAGCATTCAAATGCCATGTTACATAAAACTAATAGATTATAGGCTGTTAAAGACAAAATCAACGAGTAATAAACAGCTCCCTGGCTTCCACGGAGGACAAGGTTGAGGTTGTAGCCATTGTAAAAATATCATGTGGATCACTGCTCCACTTTAATCTTCAAACACATCATCTGTAGAAGATCACAGCAGCATTAGCTTAAGCCAGACACATAAAGTTGTAGTATGTACACCCGCTGTCATAAATTCCATGGAGGACACATGAAGAGGAGAACTGCAGGCCAAACACTCATGGTTTCTTAACTGGGTCACCAAATTGGAAAGCATCCTGTACCTCCAGTAGATCACCATGTTTGCTCTGCTGTTTATGAGGCAAGATGTGCTATCAGCTGTTCCCGGCTGATTCTAAAGGAACCAGCTGTACGGTGTTTACTCTGCGTGTCAGTGGTCCTGGGCAGCCTTTCATTTGGGTTCAGATACACTAAAAAAGGAAAAACACCACCTGAAAGTGTGTCTCATCTTTACTGAGAGAAATCTGGGTCATCGTTCTTGAACTTGGCTTAGCTTTTAACTGCATAGCTTGATGCTTTGCCTTTAGGGTTTAACACTGCAAAAAGGGATATCTTAGCAGAGAAAATGCTTTTTAATATAGTCTGAATAGCTATAAAAATGTTATATTTCAGTTATATTTCAATATTATACAACTTATTGTCTATTTTTACATGTTTTAAATAATTTTATCAACTGAACATGTCTTCTTGTACTGTCATTTGTCTTTCATTAAGCTGACTTTTTTGACAACAGCTGAAAAACTATTTCTTGAATTAAGCAAAATTATCTACCAAATAAAAAACACAAATTTTAATAGATTATAACACTTACCATATTTTTCACACTATAAAGCTAACCAGATTTAAAGGCACATTTTTTTAATGCGACACTAGTAACTACTAACTAGTAGTAGGAACAGGGGTGTCACCATGTTTTCCTTTTAAATTCAGCTGTGAAGCCAAGCTAATTTAAGCAAACAAACCATAAATTCTTAAAAAATAAACATTTCACATGAGTCAGACAAGGCAAACGAGAGCTGGATGTAAATCTACACAGATTTCTCTCTTGAAAACTGTTTATTTGGGTAAGTAAAGCGCTTTCTTTTTTTTTCACTAAGCTTAGATTTAACGTTACAGATTTCCACTTAGGCTGGAGCATTAGCATTAGCTAATCCTGCCTGAAAGTGCTACACTAAGGAATGCTAAGTGTTCTGGTAACACAGGGCGATATTAGCTAGCGGGTTCTCCCACGTAGCTTGTTTTAACATGGTAAACGTGCAGACTACTGTCAAATATACTCACTTCTGAATGGTGAAAGAGCTAGCACTGCGGTTAGCGGCTAATGCTAATACTGCTCCAGCGGCTGCTTTAGCCGGGGATAACAGCAGGCTACAGTCCGATATACTCACCTCTAGATGGCAAAAGATCTAGCGCTTAGGGTGGTTAGCGGCTAATGCTAATACTGCTGGAGAACTAAACTAAAACTCCTGTATAACGCTGTGCTTCAGCGGAGTGGCTTTACTGCTCTTTAATAACTGGCTGATAAAATTCATACATAAGGCGCACCAGATTATAAGGCGCACTAATAATTTTTGGGAAAATGTACGAATTTTAAGTGTGCCTTATAGTGCAAAAAATGCGGTAAAACAATAAAAAACTAGTTCGCAAAAGTAGATTTTGCTAATTATTCTAAATATCAAAAAATCTAAATGGGCATACCTTTATAGTTCTATTGACCTGTTTGATTTGTCATTATACCAAGGAATCAAATGATGAAATATTTTTTAAATTTTTCAGTCAGTGTTCCAGAATGTCATGATACTAATAATGCACTCCAACTATCTCCATATATCCAAGATTCAAGTAAAATAAATGATAATGGACAGATATAATCTGTCTCTAGTAGATATATAATGAAAACTAAGATCAGTATGATTTTTTTTCTTTTGCCAAAAACAGTGAAAAAGTAGTACCCTGATATGATAATTAGGTGTGGGTGATATGATACGATTTTTCTGGGAATAATATTGTTCATGATATTTAAAAATGTTAGTGGTTTTATTGCATACAATTCGATATGGCACACCCCTACTGGAACCATTTAAAATGTTGCTAAATGTTTTTATACCAAGGTTTCAGACAATGTCCAGACATTTCAGACACATGTCCTTTGTCAGTACATCTATCAACATCTTTTGATGTGAATTTGCTGAATTTGCTTCTTTTTCCAGCAGGAGGTATAGAGCTCTTACAGCTGCTATGTTGTTTCTTCATAGACTGTGTTTTTGCTCTCTCTCTCTCACGCTGAGCCTGGAAATGAACCTTATTGCCAAAAACAATATGGAAAACTATAATTACTGCTGTATGCTGTAGTGACATGAAAGAGGACTTGTAATAGCCTTTAGTGTGCGCACCCAGCCATCAGCAGGGCTAATAGAGCGTTGAGTGCCCTCTCACTGCTGCTCATGTCTTCCTGGCCAGGGGTGAAACCATCACTTATTTACCCTCTTTTCCTATAATCTCAACAACTGTTTACCTGTATATCGCTATTTGACAAATGACAGGCCACGAGGTTGTGTACACACCTAGAGTGCCTTGAAAACACACTAAGGATAAAAGGCTGTAAAGACAAATGGGAGAGGCTTAGCCCTGAGGAATTGCTGTGTGAGCTTTGTGACACTTCTAGAGTGCTGGACAAAGCTTGTTCCTTTGGTTGAAGAAAAAAAAAAGTGATTGCTCTACTGACTCCATTGATACGATAGTGCCCTGTTTTTCCAGCTGGTGTTGTGTGTGAGATTGAGTTGATTAGGCTGCAGGTGTCCTCACTCTCATTGCTTTCAGTTTTGCTTAATGCTCTAATTTTTCAGTGTTTTTTAGCAACATTAAGTAGTATTTTACCTTAAAATAGAAGCTTCTGAATCATATTGATGCTCCAATGACTCAGCCTCAGTCAACATACTTTTACATCAACAAATGCACATGTACAGCTGTTTTTAAGGGTAAGCTTATATCATGATTATTTTTAAAGCAGCATTATTCTTTTTGCTGCATTCCCTCTACATTTATTCCCTAAAGGACTTGTTTTACACATGCATTTTTGGACAAGCTGAAAGATACAGAAGCAGAATCTATAAGTGAAAGAAGCATGTGGACTGAGGCGAGTTGCGTAACACGACACAGTTCTTGTGAGCATTGTCCTGCCCGCTTTACCACACATAGTTAAATACATAGAAATCAGAAATAAACCTGGAGCAGCAATGATAAAGAAGCTACTATCCCTGTTACAGTTACTGGAGCATCAACATAAATTTTGCCGCATATATTTTAAGGCACAAATGCTACATAATGTAAGCAATGGTTTAAGAGTGAATTATACTGGAGCCCAGGAGCATTTCTGTATAATGATGCTTTTAACAGCTTATAGCTGAAAGTTGACATTGTAGTTTGACTACAGTTGAAGAGTCATCTATAAGTTCAAATAATCTGAATTAGTATTATTATTATTATTAGATATTTGCACAGTTGTGATCAGATTTCTGCACAAGCCCAGCACAACATACGGTATATGCACAGAGTATGTCCGAAATTTTTTCAAAGTTCAGTTTACTGTCCTGTTGCATTCACATTGATATTGAAATTCTGGTATAAAGATACCTACGAAATCCTTTGAAATGCTTTTTTTGTATGTGGTTCTTGGCACACTTACAACCTGGCCAGCTTATGCTGTAATTTTAAAATGAACTCTGGATACACAAATCATTTTGATTCTTTGTTGTTGAATATGAATGCTACCGTCAGTTCACGTTTTTATCCAAAAACGATTAAGTCTAAGTTGAGACCGTTTATTGTGCAGACGTTAGACTGAGAACATCAGCAATAATCTAAAGATCAGTCTGATTACAAACACGATAAAGACAATGATTTTTTTCGTTGATTTACTGCTGTTTTCAGACAGTTGGCATCAGCCCATCTCCAAAATGTCATGCAATACAGATTACTGTTTGGAATAATTGTTCTACATTACAGGTATGTAGTTCTTTACAGAACATTTATGAGCTGTCTGGTCTTGTCTGTGTATAAAGGTTTGAACTTGAAGGCTATGAATTTTTGTGCAGAGCAGATGTGTCATATTCAGAAGCTTTAATTCTCTGTCTGATCTGAGGAAATTAGTTACAAAACTGTTGAGTGTGGCAGACAGTATTGCTTTCAGAATGTGTCATTGTACATTGTTTTCAGGGGTGGAGAATGTGTAATGAGTGGAGCTGCACTGATGTGTTAGTATGGGTGCTGTATTAAACATTACTCATTAAGAGTGAAGGTGTGAACTGTAATTTAATGTTAAATTTAATGTGTCCACTTTTCTTTAACACCGGGTAGGCATGTCCGTGATGTTTTTAATTCAAATGAATCAAAGTAGGCCATAATAAGTTTAAGATTTAAATTTGTGAAGTGTGAAGTGGGTACAGATTATGTATTCACATGCCAAATATCATGGGACAGGAACTAGTACAGTGTAGATAAAGAACAAACACTACACTGACCTGTGGGAAATTCATGTGGATCTCCCTGTACCAAAATTTGCATGGGCAGTTCTGCCCAGATGTCACAATATTTGCCATCTACTGCACTGTCCACTGTGAGTTGTAATGCCTTCTAGTATGTATTGCTGGACTGCACATGTTTGGAAATGGGATGTTCCATCCATCTGATACACACTATCAGTGTGAAAATAAAATATGATAAAGTAAAAATATAAAAATAGATCTTAAAAAAAAGATATAAAAATGACTCCCTTTACGTTTTTATGCTTGGATTGGACACTGGGCTGCTAATGAATATGGCGAGCAGCTTGGGTCAGGTCAGCATAACAATCAGGTCATTTCTCCGATCAATCTCCAGTGCTGAAGGCTCTGGACAAGTGGTTTCCATGACCACCAGGTGCAGATTTGCAGGACACAAAGCATTGTTGGGCCTCTATGTGAGAAATAAGATCCCCTTCTCTGGCACTTCAGCCCCCCTCCCAGTTTAAGGAGCGCTTACATGGCCTGAGTAACAGTCTGCTGAACGCAGGCCTGGGTGCGGATGAAACCGGAGAGGGCCTCCCACGAAATCTATACCGGCTGCTTTATTCTCATGAATGAAAATGGGATTTGAATGCCGACCACTTTACGACACATAAGACTGCGGGGGCAAATGTCAGCAAGTTCTGGGTGCAGTTCACCGGGTCTGAAGTATCTCTTAACAATGTTGATTTCAACTGGGGATGCACAGAGTATTTGGTAACCGAAAACAAATAAACGGCAAATGAAGGGTTACCTAAAAACAGACAGGTCTTCCTGTAGTCACAGGTCATAGTGAAGACTCAACTCACGAAGGGACTTCAGTCTGTCATCAAGTCAGTCAGCAATCCAGCTCAGAAATACAATTGGCTAACGTCACAACTAACACCCTACAGCACAGCCGAGGACAGCTGCTGTATCTGTTAGCATCAATGTTTTAACCTGGCTGTTGGCAACTGTGGCTAAACAACTCCAGCGCAGTGCATCCCTCTTTCAAGTTAGTATATCTCTTTAAGGTTTAGTTATAGCACAAGCCATTACTGCTAAAAATATGTAGTACAAAACTCTGTATTGTGTTTGTCATATTTATAATTTTTGTGACAAAAATACATTTAGACTGTTTAATTTATGCAATAGTGAAAAAGAGCCAAAATAAATGAAAAATCACTAGTTTAAACCAATCCAGTCCTACAGTATTTTAGATTAGGATATTGAAGCTCACTTGATACCTGTTTGTTGGGTTGAGGAATGGATGTGGAGGATGTTTACAGGTTTTGGACTCAACTTTGATGCTCAATGTCTGTCTTATCCTGTTTCTTGATGGACTTCCAAGGTGCACTGGCTTTTGAGGGGATCTTTACATTCTTCCCATTTATCTTCTTTTCAACAGCAACTGCCTTCGTGGACAGTTCTCTTGTTTCATGCCCTTACAAACCCCACACTGCAGGGGTGTGAAAGGCATGCTTCCCTTGGGCAGGGGAGATTAGCATCAAGAGCAGCAAGCTTGAGAACAAAAAACGGATTTGTGGAGCCCTTTACCACATTCTGGATCCCTTGAGAGTTGTGGCAACTGGGCTGGAGCTTGATATGGGAGAAGGTATCATTCATGCATTTCGCTTGTCAGCAGAAGAATGCAGCAGAAGAGACCTCCGCTCCTCAATAGTCTCCACAGCCAGGTGCAGGCACAGTTTCTTACGCTGACACACTTTTTTGGTAGGAGGACTAGTGAAATGAGGAACCGTTCAAAGAGGTGTTTGTACATTAGATCTGATAGTTGGAGTTTTGCGCTTTGGCCAGAAGCGTGTTTCTGCATGCAGCACTATAAAAGCACATCATCCTGGTGCCATTGCTTCTCTCCAAGCCTCTCTAGTTTCAGAAGAGGTGAGTCAGCAGGCATTTGTGGTGAACATGAACATGGTCCTGACCTGGCAGGAGATGCCGGTCTTGGCAAAGACAGTTTACATTTAGAGCATTTAACATCGATGGAGACTTCTTAAGCTGTTAAAAAGCAGACATCGTGGTATTTATTGGTATAAAGCCACTCCAGTCTTTGTCATGACTAGTTCTAGAACTCCTAGTCTGGAGTTTTTGCATTTTGGCATTTACCTTCAAAGATAAATATATATAATTGGTGCTCACTTAAAAGCAGCTAATGCCTCAGTCATGAATTAGGTCTCAAACAAAGAACAGCTCCCTCTATTCAGTTAGGTGGTGTAGGCCTGAGGGAGCTTTGAAACCTTAAAGAAAAGAGAGGGACAGGGACTTTTCACAGCAGAAACAATGACGTTCATGGCAACTACCTTGTGGCCTCTGATCATTGTTTGATCATTGACATATTCCTTTAAGCTTTCTATAGGATTGTTTATACATTTCCTCACTCTCCATGGCTGTAGTTATGTCCATGTAAGTTTAACTCAGACCTGCTTATGGTTTTCACACCTGAATGTTCAGACCAAAGTCTAAACCATGAGATTCATGAGTGTGTTACAGTGTATACATTTGATCTAGTTAATTTTTTCCCAGTTTTACACTGTAGTTTATTAAGCGCACTTTAGAGATTTTTGGTACATCCTATATTCATCACAGAGGCTACAGATACTTGACATCAGTCAATCAATATATATATAACCTTTATTGTCTCTTGGAGGTATGTTAAGGGTGACCATAATTTTTTGATGTAGCCAAGCATTTATAATAAACAGGGATTAAAATAAAAGAATAATATTAAATTGCTTTAAACAGAAACCAAGGAAAATGTACATGCTTTAAAAAGAAAAAATACCGTAGTTTTCATGCTATAAAGCACACCAGATTTTTAAGGCGCACTATTAATAAACATCTATTTTCTGGTCTATTTCATACATAAGGCGCATCGGATTATATGGCGCATTGTGCAACACTAATAAGGAACAGGGATGTCTCCATGTTTTTTTTCTAATTCAATAGGTTTTGCCGCAAGCTAAGCTAGGCTAAGTAAAACAATTTTAATTCTTAAAACATATTTTCTTTTAAAGTCAAACAAGCACTGGATGTTGATCTAAACAGATTTCTCTCCTAGTTATTTGGGTAAGTAAATCGGTTCTGTTTATCTACAGTAAGTTAGATTTCCAGATTTCCACCAAGGCTGGGTGAAGCAATATTAGCATTTCCAGCTAACTGCTAGCACTAGCCACCCAACAGTGCTACACTGAGGAACCCTGAGTGTTCCAGTAAGCCAAAGTCATATTAGCCAGCAGTTTGTCCCACGTAGCTTGTTGTAACATAATGAATGCGCAGGCTTCAGTCCAAAATACTTGCATCTGAACGGCAAAAGTGCTAGCGTGGTTAGCAGCTAATGCTAATACTGCTGAAGAACTAAATTAAAACTCCTTTAGAACGCTGGAATTCAGTGGAGTGGCTTTACTGCTCCTTACAACATAACTAGAAAAACTTACACTCAGATTGGTCTGCTATACAGTCTCGCATTCTACATTGGAGTACATTGTTTTTTTGTTTTGTTTATTATGCAATAAGTAAGCAGTCTCTGACCCTGAAAACGGCCCCTTGAAAGGAGAGGTTTTACACCTGAGGAAGCTACCGGAACAATACAGAATATTAGACGTCCTTTTGCCTCTATAACAAAAAGAATATTAAAACAAAAGTGAAATGTATGTAATAAGAATGATGATAAGTAAACAGATCATCCTGGCAATCCTCTTGTTTATTATCCTGAAGATCCTCTTTACGAGACAAGTCTTTGAAGCGAGACTGTTTGCAGTCCTTTGTTTATTCCTGTTCATTTAAATCCGTTTTGTTCCCCAGTCCCAAAACACATTCTAAACAACCCGTGCCAAGTGCTGGCTCCACATTTGTGCTTCTCCAGCTAGTTTTACGCTGCTGTGACACTGCTTTCTAGAGCGTGATAGTACTGGTACCACTAGATTCTGCTTCTCTGGATGACAATATTCCTTTTAGTCTCTATTTTTTCAAGTTAAATAATTGGTACAGAGAAGGCATCTGTTTGTGTTTACCATAATCTTACTCTGAAGACTTATAAGGCTACAGGTGACTAAGAAAATCAATACTTGTTAGCAGCATTAGGCTTGTAGGAGGAGTTTTGGTTGTTTGAATTCTTGGAGAAAAAGATGCATTTACACTCTTATAACATGTGACTCATATTTTTCTCAGATCACCTCCTGATGTGGTTGGAGTGACAGGATTTGTATCCTATTATATTGTATGCTTCTTATATATTTACCGTATTTTCCGCACTATAAGGTGCCCCATATTATAAGGCGCGCTATCAATGAATGTTTATTTCCGGGCCAATTTCCATACATAGGGCGCACTGGATTATAAGATGCATTTTAAGAAACACTATAAGGAACTTCTAATTCAGCAGGTCTCGCCTCTGGGTAATGGTGAAGGGGTGGTATCTAACTAAGTTAAGTAAAGCTAAGCTAAGTAAACAAAACTGTAAAATATATTATTATTATTATTTATAAAATTATTACTGTATTACTGTAGTAAAGACTTTCTTTTAAAGTCAAACGAGCGCTGGATGATGATCTACACATTATCTTCTGAAAATCGTTTATTTGGGTGAGTAAAGCCCTAAGGTCTAAGTCTCCAGCACTAAGGCCTTAGCATTAGCATTACCATTAATTACCGGCTAATTGCTTCAGCAGTGCTAGCTGCGGTTAGGAGCAAGCTATCGCTCGATGATACTCACCTCTGAATGGAGAAATAGCAAGCGTGGTTAGCGAGCAATGCTAATGCTACTCCAGCAGTGCTAGCCGGGGTTAGCAGCAAGCTACAGGCTGATAATACTCACCTCTAAACAGAGAAATAGCAAGCATGGTTAGCGGGCAATGCAAATCTACTCCAGCAGTGCTAGCCGGGGTTAGCAGCATGCTACAGGCTGATAATATTCACCTCTGAATGGAGAAATAGCGAGCGGGGTTAGCGGTTTTAAGTGCACCTTATAGTATGAAAAATACTGTATGTAGCTTCCTTATCCAGATATAATCCTAACTCAAGGTACGTGAAGTGAATACTTAATACCTATGATAAATACACAGACGTAGAATGAAATACACTGTATTATTGGATGCTCTTCATGGTCAGGTGTATAACAGCTATAATTTTTTCTGCTCAGTGAAACCAGTAAAGAGTAAATGCCTCTTGTTTACCTGTTACTGAGTGTGGCTAGTCTTTTAGTTTTGAGAGGACAGACTCTGAATTCCTCTTCGCAACATGTCTAGCAAAATACAAAACAAAACAAAACAATGTAGCCAGTGCTCCCAGTTCAGTCTGGTCTCACTAATTGAGGGACTAACACTGTCTCTGCTGCTGAAAGACCTCTTTGTCTGGCTCTGTGTTGCTCTCTTGTTGATCTGGCTGAATGTCATCCCTCAAATTCATTTTTATATGATTACAGCAGGAATTTGGTTGCTAAAACAGAAAACAAACAAAATGAAACATTTGGCTGAAGGCAGAATAGTGTACATGCCTTTTCTTGCAGGTTATCATTAATTCTTCCCATTTTTTCACCACTGTGTGAATAAATAGCATATGTAGGAAACAAATACAAATACAAATACAAGGAAAAAATAATGGTTTAATGATTTTTAATATCATAGCAGGTGAACCATTAAAGCACAGTACATTTACCTCAGCAGTGCTATCATAAATGTTACCTCGTTAGTGCTACTTAAGTCACATGTGAGTAAAATTTACATAGTGAACTGATACTAGGCATGATAAATGATGCTGAATGCTTAATTTCATTTAATCTGTGTGTGTAAATCGTAAACATGAACTTAAACCTGCCATTTATTGGCTCTTCCTGCTGGCTCTGTCCCTTAACGTCCCTGCTGCTGCCACTTCTATTAATATAATTGTAATATATTGTATTGTACATCATAATCATTGTATTATAAACTACTCATTGTTCTGTATAAATACAACAAAATTACAGCGAATGTGCATTTTTCAACATATTTGTCAGAATATTTTCAGTCGCTAAGTATTCAGTGCATATTCAGAGCATTACAGCAGGGCAGATGACCATGTCATCTTAATAGAACTATAATTGGTGCTCCTCATAGGTGCTTAAAGAGCTGTATAAGGTCTGCAGTGCTCCATTGAAAAGCTCCATTCATAATTTTGAACTATCAGAGGTCATAGTCTGCCTGATAATCCCTGAGTATTAGGTTTCTTTGACAGTCAGTAACTAAGCAACAGGGATTAATTCTGCAGAATGGCCTGTGCCATGGAATTTGATGCCAGCTTTGAAACACAGCTCCCCAGACACTTACGCTTGACTTGAACAGCTTTCATCCATCCTCTGGTTTTTCATCCTCTTTCTTCCAGCTGAAGTGTTGACATGCCAAAAAAAGAGAGTGTACTTTTTCGTTTTATTTTGCAGGACAGGATTATCATTCATGTAGAATTCTTGACTTGATTTAGGAGCTTCCACTTCAGCTCCAACCCAATAAAGTCAAATGTCTACATTTCAGGCCCATGCAACTCCTTTTCCTCATGGGTTTTGATTTACGGAGCACTGTAAGAAGCCAGCTGATGGGGATGGGGAAGGGAGGGCAAAATGCCACAATGTTTGCCAGTATTTTAAATAAATTGATTCAGCATATTATGCGCTGGAAATGCTGGAAAGAGCATCGCTAATGTCTGTTTAAATATTTGGAGATGAAACATGGATTTCGCAATGAACAGTCATCAGCAAAAATAAGAACACAGTGATGTGATGGAAAATTGAAGCACTTAGTCTTTGCTCTCGTACCAGCTTTCATAAGCAAATTAAGAGTTCCTCCTGCTCAGGCACATAATATGAAGCTGTTTTTAACATGAATCACGATGTTTCTGCTGGTCTGTAAAATAAGAGAAGGAATGGCTCCTCCATAAATGTTTAAACCATTATTTTGACTCCATATCTAGCCTAAAGTCAAAAAATGCTTAAAAATCACACTGTGAACACTAAGAACATTTACTTACATTGTAAACATACCCTTTAAGGCAAAGCGCAAGTAAAAGTCCTGTGTAAAGAGCTCTCATCTGTGAGCGTAATTAGTAGAGGTGGAAATTATAGACCATGTAGGCCTGAAAAGCCTGGCCATGTGTTCCACCTCGTCCCTTTCATTTTATCGTTTACACACTAAAAACTTTTAAATCTCATTCTTGTGTCTTACGCTGTTTTCAGCAGAAGCACAACTACAGTTTGGAATTCTTATTCGTAAAGTAGGAGGAGCCTCACCAACTGCAAAGATCATAATCCAAGATGGCTGCTCCATACATCAACAGTAGTAAAATCAGTAGTATTTTACAGTTTGTCACTTCTATCTAGCTATATCTCAATAAATCAGCTGTACACACAGTAGTGTCCAACTTCTTTCTATGAACATATTTCCTTGTTGGATATGCAAAAGTACAGTATACAGTTTTTTATTTCTAACAGTGCTAACCTGGAATGGTTCTAACAGCTAAGAAAAGAGGAAATTATTTTGACTGGATTCACCAGAAAACACTAGTAAATAAAAAACACTCAATTTAGTTTGTGTTTAAAGAAAAATAAAGTGGTGTTATATTATCTGTAAGTGTAAAAGTCCAAATCTTTATAAGTTGTGATGTGTTATCTTATGAGTGAGACTGAACACTAGCCAACATGCTCATGGCAAGGTAATGTGAATTATTGGAGTTCGAGCTTGGCCAGATAGCGTGTAACAGATGGATGGATTGTTCCTTTTTCGAAGTTCTTCTAAAGTCATTTACCATTTTTTGATCCATTTTATGAATATGTCTTAGATGTTATCACCACCCACAGTGGACACTGTAATAGGTAGTAATTAGGGCTGTGCCATATTGTATCATACGCAATTATATCCCCAACATTTTTGTGTATTATGAACAATATTATACCCTGAAATATCATATCAGGGTACTACTTTTATTATGTTTTTAGCAAAAGAAAAATTAACACTGTTTTTATTTTCCATTTTATATCTACTAGAGACAAATCTGATCTACAAATCTGATAAAATTCTTGTATTTTTTGATACCTTAGTTAGCGGTGGGCAATATCATATGGTATGCAATAATACAATTTTATTTACATTTGGTTGCAGAAGTGTATTCTTGAAATATATTATTTTAATCCAGTATTTTGTCATATCGCCAAAAGTATCATTATCGTAAAAAAAACATGTAATAACGTGATATTATTTTAGGGCCATATCGTCCACTCCTAGTGGTAATAATTTTGCATGATGGCATCTAGCTAGAATTATTTGGGATGCCCCAAATGCATATCCCACAGCATTTTAAACATGTCAGTGTATTGGTCTTATTTAATACAACAGTTATTGAAAATTATATTCTCAACATAACTTACAAATCATATTTTTTATTTTTCAGAATTTTACAACTCTCTTTGAAAAGCTCTTAAATTTGCAGTGTGAACTCTGACTTTTGGAACTGAATTAAAATATATTGGATTAAAAAACAGCTTCTGCCATGAATTCTTAAACTAGAAGGCTTAAAATGCATTATATTTGGCTGCCACTATCAGAATGCTTTAAACAAATATCTCAATGCTGTTAACGCTGACTGATGTTAGTAGGATGGAATCATTTAGCGTCATTCATTAGCCATGGTGGCCTTTTATGGTGAATTCTTTTTTTCAGAGTAAGCTCTTCTCTTGGGACCACCCACAACAAGTGACTCAGCCTGAACGCTCGCAGTAGCTTAGCTTCCCAGTTTTGGCCGGAATAAAACGTCTGTTTACAGTCACAGAAAGGCAGAGTTATGTATGCTGTTTCATCTGAAGTCTGGTTTCCTATGTGGGGGTCTGACTTCAATGGAAGGGAAGATGTGGTTGCTAATTCGTTATCCTGTCTCAGGGGTGTTCACCATACCAGGACGAAACATGTTTTGGTTGTTTACTGGCTAAACATTCCCAGGCCACAGAATGTCTATTGCTTACAGCTGGAGCACTGTGGAGCCGTGTGGTGCCGTATATACAGCTTTATGCTTTATGTTGCTGTTTCTGGTCCAAAGAAATCAGCTGGGAATGCAGGTTCAGGGTTAAGGATATAAGTGGATTATCATTAATCATAAAAGCCTATATGCAGCTACATTTCCTGCTACTTACTGATCTGCAGAACTGTTATTTCATGGTTATAATGGTGATAATGTGAAATCAATTTTACTTAGTGATTGACAAGGGAATGCTAGGAATGCTGGCTGGCTGGTCAGTATGTCAGAGTGCATAGGGAACGGTAAAGACCTGGGCCCCAGTTTCATTAGATGTAAGTGCTTTCAGGAATGTGAACAGGCACTATCTGCCTGCAGAGGAACAGAACAAGGACAATACAAGTGCAAATAGTCCACATTTCATTGGTCGACAGGCATTTTTGGGATTTATTTCTTAAGATTGCTCTTTGCTTGCATAATTTCCATCATGACTTCTTGGCATTTCCATCATTCATGGCATGCGAGTGGCCGATGCCTGGTGATAACGATAAAAAAAAATGCTACTGACATATAGAAATTCTATACCCACAAACTTAATCACTCACTGGGACTCCATTGACTCACTTAAAATGATCCTAATAATTGTAGAATAGCCAATTGTAGAGTTTGCTCTCTCTCGCTCCGGATGCTGATGATAAAGCAGCAAGGCCCAGGATTTGAGCTCCCAATCTTGTGCCATATTGTCAATGTCTTGGTCTGCTCAGCCATTGTGAGCTTCCCTCCATTAAGATTATTGACAACATAAACATAAAGTCTTGAGAAGCTAAAAAGCCTTTCTTGATTTTTTTTTTACTTATTTTCTCTCTTTTCAAAAACGGTTCTTTTTTATGCTGGTTATATGTTAGTTTAAGTGAAGGTACCAAAATACTCTATAAATGATTTTTTGAGTGATTCCCTTGAAGAAGAACCACTTATAAAAGAAGAGTCAGTTTTAGATGTGGCCCTAGAAAGGACTTGAATAGGTTTCCAGTTCTACCTGTACAGCTCTAGAGACAAAATGCAAGATAAAATATGTATTTTTGGTGAGTTAACAATTTAATACTCAACAGAATTGTAAGCAGAAGTCTTTGGTGGAGGCCCTGGACATGCATGGAGGGCAGGGAGGACGGAGGGGGAAAAGTTAGTCATGTTATTATATAAAGGCAAATAGATGCTGGTGACTGGTTGGGAAATTAAATGACATAGCATGAAAGTCTCCTGTTAAAACGTTCGCTGGATGCGTTGATTTCACAGATATGACAGAGTCTGTCAGAGTGTGAATGAACAGATTGGTTCTTTTGATTCTTTTATAGAAGTTCTATTAAAAATTATTCTTCATTTGAAGCATCTTTTTCTACTAACGGTCTTTGAGCAGTGTCCTGAAAGCAGTGCTTCCCTGATTTAGCTTTTTTAAAGCTTTAAAACTTAAAATCTTAAGGGTTTTGGAACTGCTTTAAATGATGATGGCATTACTTTTTCACTTTAGGTTCGAGCTCAGACCGTTCTTTTTCCTGACTTTGTTTTCTATAAGGCAAGTGAGCGCATTTTAGTTCTTACCTAATCCACTTCAACCCATTAACCCGACTGACATTTGCTGCATCAGTGAAAGAAAACTCCCTAAACCCTTTCCGGCGGTTGCCAGTGGAATTCTGGGGCCCCGCTGTTGTGTGGCCTCAACTTGTCAGGTGCCAGGGATTAGGTGTAATTAGTACAGTCCTCTGAAAGTGACAATGGCAGGGTTTGTTCCCGGCACTATATGCTTAGAGGATCAGCTGAGATCCACTCGTCTAAAGGCATGGATTTATTCTGCTGTGTGTTGCTAAGCAAACCGAGATACAGCAGCTTGTTCTGCTACAGGTGCGGAGTACTCGTACCGTGACCAGCATGCTGAGATTCTTTTTTCGGGAATAGGATTTGTTGTCCGTAAGGAGTAACAATTAAGTTAAATAACACTGGTGTCTTATAAATTATTCTGAGTAGATCCCTTTTAATTACTCTGATCCAGACTAGTGAGACTCCAGGGTGATGCAACTGTCTGAGCGCTGGCTGTATTGTTGTTGAGAGATTGAGTCCAGCCCCTAGCAGTGTAGAGATATCTGTGGCTGGTCGTCCAAGACAGCGTAATTGGACTGTCTCTCTCTTTGGGAGGGATGGATAGTCTTCCTTGTCTCTGTCTCTCAGCACAGGGCTATCCAACGTGGGTGAGTGTTGATAAAACAGTTGGAACAGTTTTCCAATGTTTTTGTGTTTGTAGCAGTTTCACAAGATGCAGAGTGGGAGGGAATTGGTCGCAATCAAATTGTAGAGAGATTCAGGTTAGAAAAACTTAAAAATTATGAGTTTTTGCACCAGGAGTGTCATAAAGTCATCTAAAAGCAGTGTGTAAGACTGGTGGAGGAGAGCATGGCAATATGCATGACAACTGTGATTAAAAACCAGGGTTATTCCACCAAATACTGATTTCTTAACTCTTTTCTGAACTTTATGAATATGAGCTTGTTTTCTTTGCATTATTTAAGGTCTGAAAGCTCTGCATCTTTTTTTGTTATTTCAGACATTTCTCATTCTCTGCAAATAAATGCTCTAAATGACAATATTTTTATTTGGAATTTGGGAGAAATGTCGTCTGTAGTTTATAGAATAAAACAATAGTGTTCATTTTAATTAAACATATTCCTATAAATAGTAAAATCAAAGAAACTGATTCTCTTGAAGTTGAATTAAAGCAATTGAATATGTAAATTCATCTAAGGAGTTAAATGTTTTAATAGTTAGTTATTGTTTTAATAACTTAGCATTTGTTGAACATTTTCCCAGATTTAGATAAACAATATATTTATTTTTGCATATAGAACAACATAATTGACGTAGGTGGCAGACAAATGTAACAAAATTATGTTTGCCTAAATTACTGGCATAGATAAAGAACCATTTTTAGTACATAAAGAATGATTGTAATACCAATTAATGTCAATTAATGTAAAGTTTTTTTTTTTTTTTTTTTTTTTTTTTAGCAATTTAACACCTTACAGCCTATGATTCAGTTATTAATCCTAAAGCCAAAACTACTATATAGCTGTTTAGTTTACCAGATTCTGTGAAGTGCCACAGGGTTCTATTTTAGGCCCTATGTAAATGAATATAGTAGCAAAGTGTAAGGCTTCATTTGTATGTAGCCAACAGTTTAAACATGTGACCAGTTTTTCACACTTACACACTTTTATATATATTTTTTATTATGTAGCACTGATCGAAGAACACTTGGAAGAACCTTTCATTTTAAGTGTGCAGGAGACTGAAAGCCAACAGCCAGCATATGCAGTATATGAAGACAGAGCTGCATATTTCCATGTAAGCCTGATTACAGTGCAGCCGAGTTTGCTGTATAGACAATTTTCACTCCAACAGTCTTCTCTCCTCTTTTACATACATTTTCTTGTTGTCTCATGTTGCAGATCCCTGAGCAGTGAGGTACTCCCTGTGATTAGCGAGGGCTGTGGTGAATGTCTGGTGTTGCTTTTGAAAAGAAATAGACAAATATTATATATATATGATGAGATGAGTTAATTTAATCTAATGAAATAATTGCAGCAGGTGAGTTAATGTTTTATTTAATGATATGTAAAAGTGGCATGAGTAATTTAATTATAGCATATTGCATAAAACCTTATGTAAGAGTTGAGCCACAAATTTCAAGCATCTTAGGACTTTCTCTTAATCCATCAGCTGTGATTGGTCTAAAGCTCTCTGGTGTTTGAGAATGGGAAAGAGTCTCAATGAACAAAGACAGCTCCATAAAATACCAGCCGTATTCACACCCCCTGCATTTACATTGGCAGAGAGTACTGTTCCACTTCTCAGTTCTCAGTTCTCAGAATGAACCGCAGTACGCCCCGTGTCTCCTGGTTACCAAACTCATGGGTGCACATGGGTTGCTACCTGCTCAGGGCAGCGACGGCAGCTCTCGGCAGATGGCTTTGTTTACATTTGTTTTTGTTTTTACAGTGTTGGAAAGATAAACCAGCATGGAGCAGAACATCGCTAATCTGAATTGACACAATCTTTCACAGGATCTGCACTGATAACAGTGTTGAAGGTCTCTGTGCAGAATGCATGCCCTGCGGACAGCACCTCCCTGCCTGCCTGACTGCCTGCCTGCCTGCGTAGACTGGGCCTCGGGCGTGCGACTGCTGTAGTGGTGGGGATGAGCACAAAGGGTGTGGAGCTCTTGGAGGAGTCATGGTGAGCTGGCGTAGGTCCAGGGGTTTTATACATCCCCCCGCAGTTCACAATGAGGTCAAAAGTGAACTGGCAACAAATGACTCTTTAATAAGCTCTGCTGCGCGGCAGGAGCTGATTTGCGTATTGGGAATTCTAGAGATGGGACAGAGAGCTCGGGGTGTTAAAGTCTTTTTATGCTTCCAGACAGAAATCTCTCTTCTCACTTCTATCTTTCAATTAAGAAAATATAAAAATATTCTTTAAACATTTTTAATATCATTATATTTAACCCTTTAGCTTAAGGAATATGTTTATGTTTATTTCAGTGCTTTACCCTTATATCTTACACATTAATATAAGTTACTGAATAATTCTTAAAGTCTTATGATTAAGATTAAAATGAATACTAAGCCGAGTGTCCAAGGGTTAACATAGTTGTCCAGTATGTGCTGATTCATCGAGTTATAGCTGTAAAATTGTAATCCTCAAGGAATATATTTTTTAGTAATTTGTTTTAATAAATTATTGGCATTAAATAAAAATATATCTAAAATATTCTTTTGTATTTTAAAGGTGCTCATTTTTGCATTTAGAGAAGTATTGACATATTTTTATATTGAAAAGTACATTCATTGTCCAAATATTTGTGGACACTTCTTTGAATAAATGCTTACAGCTAGAAAATATGTCTCTCTGGAGCAGATCAGCATTGAGCTGTGGAGCAGTAGAACTATGTTCTTTGAGGATCTGGGGGTGAGGTGGGGTGGTGAGCACCTAGCATCCTGACCTCACTAATGCTTTTGTAACCGCATGCAATCAGATCTAGTAGAAAGACTTCTCTGGACAGTAGACAGAGTCAGAGTTACTCCAATAAAAGCAGAATAAAATATTTTTAAATACCCTTAGTTTTGAATGAAACAATGAATGAGGAGCTGTCCCAATACTTTGGAAAAGCAAAAGACTGTTCCTTTAAGATGAAATCTAGTAATCTATCGATACTTCAGCCTAGTATCAGTGTGGGGGAGGTAAGACAGGGAGGGGGGGGGGGGGGGGGTATTTAGCAAAGTGACCCTGCTATCTCCTGCTGTCAGGTGTTTCTCCTTGCAGTGTGTCTATACCCCCCCACCACCCCGTCTGTGGTATTCTCCCACATTCCTGCCGTGCATTCCGCCTGCCAGTCTGCCCCCTCAGACAGCCCTATTCAGTTACAGAATGTCATTCAATACACCTGATCTGTGCTAAACAGCACACTGGACATTTACCGGGGTACGTATTTAGCACAGTTCTCAGACACAGCCTGGAGGCAGCCAAAACATCTCTGACCATCTTTTTGTTTTTTTTTCTTCAGCACCAATGAAGTCATCTTCTATATACATCATCTTTCCATTAGCTCATACCATGTTGTCGTAACGGGATCCATTTGTACCGTTTGAACCTAGTATCTGTTTATTCCTCTGCAGTTTTGTTGCTAATTCAGTCAGTATTGAGTAATTTACCACAAACACATGTCTTCTGAGGAGGACAGGATGGAAGTCTGAGGGAGAGGCTGTGCCTGTGATTGGAGCTCTTAAAGTTGCAGAGAGTGTATGATTTATGGATTTATGGGTTAAATATTATTTTAAAAAAAAGCACTCGCTTGCTAATATCTGTAGGATCTTAATTGGTCCCAGTCACTTCTTTTCATAAATAGAAGTTAAAAGTAGGGCTTTCACAATAACAAGTTACTTTAAAATAAATTACTTACAGAATAAATATATGCACAGCCATAATCCACATATTATATCATAACCACAGAACCTACTAATCTATTCAGCACAGTGCCATCTATCTTCTGTCAAACATCAGCTATTAATTCAGCTCAGAAAACAGTTAGCATCGCCAGTTAGCCTTTAGCCAGTATGGCTTTTCTGCCATATTGGGCTTCATAATAAAAGCCCTAGGGTAGATAATGTTAATTAAAAAAGTTATACTAAATTTTGTGAATTTATTAAATACAGTAATAAAGAAGATATATATATATATATATATTTTTTTAACTTTACTAAGTAAACTTTTAATCAAAATATCCTTTTAGCATTTTAAGTAGGGCTGATATTTTAATATCGCAGAGGAAGATATTTCAGCTATTAATATTAAAAAGGTCGTACAGTAGTTTAAAATCTCCTGAAAATAATCTTTGGTATGTGTCTTCTATAATTGTTTTATAATATTTAGAAAGGTGTAGCTATAATAATAGATATTCATTATTTACAGCATCTGTTTTTGACTGTTGTTCATGACAGGGAGCTTTTAAGTCTATGCCAGTTATTCATTCATTAATTCATTCATTCATTCATTAATTTGTGATTAATTTAGATTAATTAATCACAGAACCTGTAATTTTTTTGTTTAATTTTGCCAGATAACACCATTTAAATAATGCTTTTCACAGGGTAGTTAAATCTAGGCCAATATATACTGTTTTTACCCAATTTTTCGGTTCAGGTTTTGGGTTAAAGCAAAAATGCTTGAAACAGCCGCTCAAGTCCGTTCATGATCAGTTCTTAGAAATGATCTGCCGTTCATAAGACGGTGTACACTCGTTCACCTCTCAGTTTTTTGACAGCTTGTGTTAACAAGAATGTGGATGAGAGATAGCAATATGATCGTACTGCCGTACAGATATGAGAATGTATTTATTAATATAGCAGGTATTGCACAAGAGTTGTACTGTTCTACTAGAGCCAAAAGACATCTATTACATTGCATTCTTAAAATTACAGGTCACCAATTAAACACTGTACATATGCTCCCATTTAAATTCTCATATGATACTGTAATTCTGAGACAATTTTCTATACAATACAATATATAAAGGACAAATACTTCACTGCATGTTTACCATTTGTATTTGATTAGCACCTCCACAGGGGGTCATGAAGAAGTAACTGGAGGGGCGACTCTTGTGGGGTTTAGAGGGCTTATGTTTCAATAGGAAATATCCATATTTGATGACACATATCGATAATGAATCACCAACAACAATGATACGATATATCGCAATATATCGCAACACACACCCCTAGTCTCTAGTACTCTTTTGTTTTATATATTGTTGCAGCTCCATTTCTTAAATATTTCACTCAATGAAAATCCATTTTAATGTTGCAAAGTTAGCTGTGTTTTTGAGTTCTCCTCCATGTTACTTCCATGTTGCAGACTGGACAAGGTGGAGTCACATGACTACACACACAAAACACTGTTAATGTTAATGTTATATGTTAATGTCTGTCTTGTAGATTTTGGAGCACTACTGTAAGGATTTGATTGCATTTAGATACCATCTTCTATCAAATCCCAGCTCCACATCTCAAATCAAAATGATTGGATTGAGCACCATCAGTCCAGAGTTTATTTATAATTGTCATTACATTAGACATGGTGCTAATATATCCTATTTTATTGGCAGCTGTGTCAGCGATGAGTGCAACTTAAATAAGCTGAAAGTCTTCATTTAAACACGTAGGTAGTGTTAAAACATGCGTTGTGAGGTGTAACTTCTCTGAACCCTCTGTGTAAGTGTAAGAACAGTGTGTGGCTTGTAATAAAAAAGTTATCACACTCAAATCAGCCTCAAGTGGCAGCCTTTGAGCTCTAAGTAAAAGGGTAGGATATCAAAGGAGCCTGGGCACTGTATTTTGCTTTACAGGAGTTTTGAGTGTCTGCTGGGGCTTCCCTGACTCTGTACCACTGGCCCTTTGCCCATCTTCAGTGTTTAGATCAGAGAGGTGCTGGACCACCAAATGTGTCCCTTATGAAGAACAGGGACAGTACAGAGAGCCTTAGCTTTGACTTGTATACAAACTGGATGTGAGGTGCTTTAGTTAAAGAAAACATCCCTGGGAAGCAATAAACTAAAATCATAAATGTTTAGACTAGATATATAAAATATGCTTGTTTTGCTCATTTCTCACAGGCGTTAGCATCGTCTTCTTTAGTTCTGTTCCCACGGGCGGGTTCCAAGTGCTTATCCCAACCGGACAAGCCTCGGTCTAATCCCACAGATAACACAGGATATGCCTGTGGAGCCTCTTGCATCAAATGTGGAGGTGATTTGCTTATTTGTTGCATGGAGAATTCAAGCCAGATCAGTCACAATAATTACCATCCACTTCACTGTCCACTGTGACAGTCTGGAACAACCATGTATGTGTTTTTCTCAGAAGTTCTCAGAGAAAATTACAGCCTGCATTACCTACTGTTTTTTGCTAAACTCCATGGTCGTGAGGTCACTTTAGTCCTGTCCGGATGCACATCTCTGAATTTCGTCTCCTTGTGTTTAATTAAATAGAGATCCACGTAAACACAACAGCAAGTGGAAATGGAGGAGCTACTGAACGCGATGTCGTGACCGACAAAGCCCAAAAACTCACTGGTCCTTCTATTTTTTCAATTGCAGTCCGAATGCAAGAGTTTTATCAATGAGTAGAAATGTGAAATATTTTTCACAGACCCTGAAAAACTAATCCTGTCTGGATGTGATTGGACTGAGGCACCTGTATACATTGTGAGGTGTTATGTTGTAAATGAGATTTTATCACTGGCCAGTGTGCTCTTGGCAAGGCAGTCTGAATTATTGAAGCTTGAATGAGGTCTTAGTAGTGGACTGTAGTGGATGTCAGATGGATGGACATTTAACATTCCTTGCTCAATTGTGTCTTGCGTATATGCTTCTTTATAGAACCAAAAGTGGATATTTAATGTCATTGCTTAAAAGCATTTGAAGCAGCTTTTTTTTAAGAGTGCGTTTGTTTGTTCACAGCACATTTTGGCGTCTTCCACATGAACTAACATTTGACTTCGGGTCAAAAAATATGTTCTAAATTGCCCGAATGTATTTTCCGGTTGTGCTGCGCCCCAATTAAACGTTGGCTTTGGTGCATCCTCATTACAAATTGTCTCTTGTTCTGTTTTGTTTTTGATGTTTTGCTTTTGAATCATGAATGGTTCATTGTCAGAAGGGGGACAGAGACACACAAAAAAAAGGATCCAGTTTCCTCCCTTCTACTCCCAGCACCTCTCCACCAGCGCTCCTGCTGCACCTCCCCGCTCACTGCCCTGTCCTCAATTCTGCTGTTGGTGGTTTGGATGTGGGGTGTGGATCTGCTTCCACCGTGGCTCATGTCGAACAAGTCCTCTGCCTGCTGATTCATCTGTGCTCCTCTCCAGTGGTTTTAAATGATGGTTAGTGGGAGACTGGAGTCCAGGCAGAGGTCAGCATAGGAGGCCTGTGTCTGCCCTATACATCCTGCGGGGTCTCCTAGGTAAAGCACAGGCATGGTCAGGAATGTGGGCAGCAGACAATGAAGCCCTGCTCCACCTCAGCATCGCACTGACCCACTGAAGCAGCAGAGAAAGGAGGTGTATGGGGGGGGAGTCATGAGACTCAAAGGCACAGCTCAACATCAGGCCAGGACAGTGATTCATATGGATATTAAAGGCCTTTTGTACAATATCTGACTGGCTTTACATGCTGACATTTCAGAGCTTTAAACTGATCTAAAACCACATTCCATTCATTCTGTAGCTCCTCCTGCAGGTCACCTGAAAAGTGTTTACTGCAAAACTGCACCAAATTTGTGCAATAAGGTTCATTAAACTACCTTATTGAAGACATTAGACATTGCTTGTTTTGTGCTAACTGGTCTAGTTTTTTGTCACATTTAAGCTAACAGCTAATTTAGCTAGTTTATCTTATTGTCAACGGCATACCGAACCTAGAGAGTCTAACAGCTAAATAGAATAGTTGTTCGTCAGTTGGCTTAACAAGCTAACTACCTAACTAAATCTAACAAGTTATAAGCTATCAGTTAGCTTAGCCAGTTTAGCTTAATGTCTGTGGGCTAGCTAGCTTGTTATTGTAACAGCTAACCTAAAAATTAGCTTACTTGTTAACAGTTAGCTATGTAGATAAAAGTAGCATGTTTTAATCTGTCATTTATCTTAACTTGTTAGTTTACTGTCAGTTGGATAGCTAGCAAGTTAATGCAACAACTTAACAACTAAGATAACTACCTATGCTTACCAGTTAGCTTGACTTGTTATCCCAGAACTCGTTTCTCTACTGCCAGCTTTTGCTGGTAGCTAGTTTCAGAGGGTCTAGGCTGGTGATTGAGGGGAAGCTAATTATCTAG
Organism: Astyanax mexicanus; assembly: GCF_023375975.1. Lineage (NCBI taxonomy): Eukaryota > Metazoa > Chordata > Actinopteri > Characiformes > Acestrorhamphidae > Astyanax > Astyanax mexicanus. The sequence goes on along the minus strand of NC_064418.1, from coordinate 40,703,627 downwards.
TTAAAACATTCCCCATGCTGATAATCCAACTGATTACCATATTTTTTGCACTATGAAGTGCACTGGATTATAAGGAGAACTATCAATGAACGTCTATATTCTGGTCTGTTTTAATACAACAGGTGCTCTGGATTATAAGGCACATCATGCTTCACTAGTAAGTCAACAGGGGTGTCACCATGTTTTCCTTCTAATTTAGCAAGTCAAGTAAACAAAACTGTAATTGTAAAAAAAGACTTATTTTTCTTTTAAAGTTAAATAAGTGCTGAATGTTAATGTAGACAGATTACTCTCCTAGAAACTGTTTATTAGGGTGAGTAAAACGCTTCCGTTTATTTACAGTAAGCTTAGATTTCCAGATTTCCACTAAGGTTGTGTACAGCAGCATTAGCATTAGCATTAGCATCGCTACACTGAGAAACCCTGAATGTTTTGGTAAGCCATATGATGGCTTGATGTTAGCTATTGGTTTGTCTTATGTAGCGACAGTCCATTATCCTCACCTTTGTAACAGTCACTGCCCACATACTTCTATTTGTCTTTGGTGTTAGCATGAATGCTAAGCGATACAACTCCTAGGGGGCAGTCATGACAATGTACTAACTACAAAAAAAAGATGCTAGAGGCAGCAGTATAAATGGCAGTGGTGTGTGGCAATTAAATGCTTGATGACACACAGTTCACAAAGATTTTTTTCAGAGAAACTGACGATGAAGATTAAACGTTTTATCTTCTTTGTGTCCAGATGCTAGAGGTTGTGTTTCATCATCATTTCCAGTGGTACTGCCTGTCTGTCTGTATCGGTAAGCAGAAGTCTTTAGTTCAGAGGCAGTTTAAGCACTAAGATCCAGTTGGAAAAGCCGTGAATGCACTTTCTTTTTCCTGCCTGAATATGGTCCAATATTTAATTCTGTCTTAAGCTTTGAACTGCATCTGTCTCAGCACTCTGCTGTTTTCACAAGATCTGACTATATCTGACTAGAGGCTGTGTAATCTTTTGATACCTTATTTGGAGAACATCTAATAATTGTGTGTGAAACACTGCCACTGCTCATTTCCCTCTCAATAGAAAGAAGATCTTCCTGTGCAGATACTATCAAACATAAAACAGCCTGTAAAACAGCTTAATGCAGTGTTCTCAGCATGTGGTACTCACAATGATTTCATTTTTGGTTGCTTTTAGTTAGCGGGCTCTCACATGTGGGTAATGCCCAGCCTGAATTAACATGATTGGAATTCTTTTTTTTCTCTCTTTCTTTTGGTCTCTTGCCCTCTCTCTTTCTCTCTCTCTCTCTCTGTTTAGCGGAGGGCTTTTGTTGCAGCAGGATAATTAAGATGGAATGCATTCCCTGCAGGGGGGCTTTTGGTTTGGATGGGAGGAAAAACATTCAGGAAGTTCAGCTTGATTTTATGGCTTGTGATTATCCATCTTTCTCTTGATTAAATTGCAAAGGATTTCAATTTGGTAAAATCAAAGAAACTCATCATTTTTAAGTGGTCTCTTACTTTTCTCCAGAGCTATATATGCTAATAAACAAGCTATAAAAACTTAAACCGTAGCATATTGACCAAATATAAAACATCAGTCCTTTTACATCAGGAACTGACAAAACAACAAAAACTCATACAGTCTCATACAGAGTGACTGACTGACTTTACTGACTTGACTACTGTGTTTCAAAGGAACTGTGAATTAAATGATTAGGGAGGTCGGCCAGCCTAGATTATAAGATACTATACTTATTATAAAACAGTAATTTCTAGTCACTAATGTCCAGAATGTGTCATTATATTATTAACTTTGAATATATTTTAGAATAGAATATATTTATACTATAGTATCAATCAGCAGCAGACAGCATTTTATTTAAACTGTTCCACTGCTTTACATAAACACAGTGATTGTATTGGACTGGTGTTTGGATCAGATCAGGGACAAAATAACCTGATCAGGAGATCCCTTGACACAAGTGTGACTAAGTGTGTGACTAACATCCGGTCATTGGGTGGCGCTCCTTTCTTTCCCCTCAGTGACTCATCAGTGGTCACTATGAGAGTAAGCATTGTCCGAAGCCTCCGTACAGTCGACTTCCTGAACAAACAGCACGATTAATAGTTTAAGTGCGTGTGTGTGTGTGTGTGTGTGTGTGTGCGAATGGCTGAATGGCTTATATAATAAGGAATTGATGAGTGCCAAAACCTCAACATATTCTCTTTCTTTCTTCTTTTACCCCTTTCACTTCATTCTTTCTCTTCATTGGTCAGCTGTCCCAAGACACTCTATCCTCTGGATCTGGGAAACAGTTTAAAAGAGGTTTAATGTCCTGCATAAGGGAAAATATGGAGGAGTAAATTCTTTTTTAGCGGCGTGAGCGGATGTCGAAGACCCGGCAGCATTTCCCCAGGGAAAGTGAGTCAGTCTGGGGGTGGCAGACAGCAGAAAATCAGGGTCAGGCGACGCCAGGACTGGTCAGCCATCTTGGCTAATCCTCCTCCACTGCAGGCATATGGAGTCGTGAGCTCTTGTGCCTTGTGCCAGTGCTGTTTAGTCACTTTTGTTTCGTTACAGCTCTGAGCCAGAGAAAACAGCGGAGCAGGCCGAGTAGAAAGCCCCCAGCTCACCCACGGACCCAGACACTTAATGCTTTTCCATGCATGGTTACAGCACCCTCATGCGTCTTCAATTTAGCTGCTCTATTGAGGTGATGAAATCCCACCAGGAGGATCACTCTACCGTTCACCAGAGCTTGGATGAGGGGCAAAAGTCAGTGAAGGCAGTGTCTTCTTGTTCTCTGCATAGCTGTGCTTGCAGTATGAGGGAGTGATGGAAAAAAAAAAAAGAACAGGCCAAGTCGAAGCCTGTCTGAAAGACCAACACAAGCTTTTTATCACTTGGAAATGCTGCAGAAGCTACCGGAACCTGTTCCCACTCGCTGGCAGGGAGGTCCAAGAATGCAGCCAAGTTTCTTACTGGGGGGGCTTTTAGAGATAAGGCTGCCTGGCTGCTGATGCAGTAGCAGTGACCCAGTGCCCCTGCCTCCTCAAAATATGCTCATGGGGAGTTTCACAAGCCTGACAATGATGTGACCCCACATAAAAATGCACGTGGGGGTCCCAACCCTCTTTCATAAGATGCCCTGAAGCACATCTATGAACCTTCTTCACTTTGTCATTTCTTGTTTTACTCCTTTCTGGGAACCCTGACTTCATAACACTGTAGTTATATTGTTGCTATCTTTGCTGTTACTGTTAGCATGCTCCAGGCCAAGAGTTAATAACACCCTCAAAATAGGGGCTACCAAACACTTCCGAAAACACTGAGGACATAGGAAGATTATCCTAAATAAATGACCCAGGCCCTTTAGAGACCATTGTGAAAAATATATATATACTTAAATTATAGGTAAAAAAAAAAATAGGACTTTACTTTTGGAACCACTCATTTGTACTTAATTACTCTTTGTACTTAATTATACTAGTCATATGTTATTTTCGCTACTTAATGCAGTTTAAGTATATTTTTCTGTGAGCTGTCCAACTGAACATTAAAACATATTAAAGATGTGATTAAAATACAGATTTAACATCACATTTATTTTGAGGAGTGACATATATTAATTGGTAGACACAAAAGCATGATTTCATAACATCACCAGTACAAGATTAGCACAGGAAAATAAATTATATTTTTTAAAGTATACTGAAATACTGATAAAGCAGGTACAAATTTATGTATACGTAGAAAAAGTATTTATATTTATTCTACATGTATTTTAGTACAATGGCAGCATTTAAACACATAGAATGGCCTTACTTGACTGTTTCTGCAGACTGACGCAACTTGTCTGAAAAGTGTTTTAATTTTTTTTTTATCGGTTACATCTAGCTTACTAGCTAGGTACTATTTGATAAAGCTGACTGTGGTAAAACTAAATCTAGTTCTGCCAAAACTAGTGAGAACGCAACCAAAAAAATAAATAAATAAATAAATAAATAATAATAATAATATATATATATATATATATATATATATATATATATATATATATATATATATATATATATATAGCCAAACCTAATGCTCTAAAATGCAGTTTAATGTGGAAATGTTTGGGTTGCTGGATTAGAAACCTCAAAGTTTTACCAACAAGTTCCATGTTGGTCCATATTTGGATGTTAGTGACTGGACCAGGAGGAGTAAAACATGGGCTCTTATCTGGTTTGTACATAGAACATGGGGTCTAGATGGGTTTTAGGTGGTCTGTAATCATGGGGTCCATTTTGGAAACCCAACTGGAACCCACCTAGAGCAATGTTGGATGGGGTATGCCACTGGGGTACACCTGGGGAACACCTGTGACCCATGACTGATCAGAGCACCCTGTCCACTATTGAACATTCGAACAATCAACCTACAGACACTTACAGTGACTCTGCTGACTTTTTTTTAATGTTGTGGAAACCAGCATTGGAACTTGTTGCACAACATTCTTAATGTGAGCTGCACAAGATTTTATTTTATTTTTAGGATTTTAAAATTGGCCTTTTAAAAATCGTAATGTTATTGACCCTGGTGTAAAAGTCTATGTTGTGGATATTGCATGAGGAAGGCATCTGAGGGCCAGATAAGGGTTTATAAACATGCTGTGTGTCTTCTTGTGTGAAAAAGGCGAGGAGAAAGAGACCAGACCAACAGTCTGACTCATCTCTCCAGAACTGACTCACCGTCTCTTGAGCCAAATACTAACATCACTGGCTTTCCTTTAGAGAATCCTTTTTAATGTCTTCAGATTTGGAGGACTTTGGACTCATAGACCATAACAACATACCATAGCAATATTTTCCCTCCTGATTAATGTTTGTACCAGTATCTTCCATTAAAACAGAACTTATGGCATTAAGGGCACTTACTGCCTCGCCTCAGAAAGTGTTACTGTAAACCAGATTTGTATTTTCTCAGAGAGTAATTGTGTAATTTCCCATATTCCCTACAAAACTTGAGAAGAAAGCCAGCTCACTTTCTCGGATAAACCTGTATACAAAATGACGGAAATGTACAGTATATTAAAAAAGATAAATCTAACCAAGCAAAAGAGGTCATTTCCAACTCCAACTGTGCTGCCAGAGTCAGAGCACATTAATTAAGTCATGTCTCAACAACTCAGCAGCTGCTGGCTACTCCTAATTCCACAGTTAGGAGAAAAAAAACACCTTTTTTGTCTGTCTTGTTTCCTTCAGTGGCAGGTTCTCATAGGTCTGGGAAGTCTGGGTCTATTTTACAGTGAAGTTTGAAAGGCTGTGTAAAACAGTAACAAAATTCAAGGCCACAAAAGGGTTTTTGTTAAAGCACAAAAGCTGTACAAGAGCAAATTATGAGGGCAGACAGACAACAACGCGACAAGGTCAAGTCAAGCGAGGAGCTATATGGCCAAATTAAAGACGTGTTGAGCAAGCTGAGAGTGAATTGCACCGTGGAGGCTTGCAGGACTTCAAAGTTAAGGCCGAAGACATGCTGTTAAGTTTTAACAAAGTAAGACAGTGTGTGAATGTAGGCCACACAGCATATGCAGCCATATTGATACGGGTGTTTTTGTAGTATGGGGGCTGTGTGGAGGTGATGGACTGAAGCTTTTCCAGATATTGATTCCAGTTTCACCCAGTTAGGTTTTCTTGTGCTTTTTGCAGTATGTGTACGACTGGTTTTAAGGGCAGACAGAGTTTGGGGGGGGTTTGTGAGATGGACCATAGACTGTATATAAGTATGAACAGGAAGACAGCAGTTGAAAAGTGAAGCTACTACATCTCATACGCCCTCTGGTGGCTGGCTCCAGTACAACTTTTAACTCCGCCTATTTCTATTCATTTGAAAAGGAGATGACGGGACTTTTAATCTAAAATTACACATCCAGTACTTTTTTTTGGAAGTTAGATTCTGTAAATTCTGCAAGCCCCCCTCCTATGTTAATAACAGGGTTTGTACGGTCATGAAAAACCTGGAAAAGTAATGGAAAAGCTATTTCTAGACCTGGATAAGTTTTGGAAAAATAAAAACGCTCAGAGAGTTTTGAAAAAGTAATGGAAATTTGGTCTACAAATCTTTTGTATCAATGGAGAAAATTTATTTTGAGCTAACAAATATGTCAGCTCAGAGTTAATTCAGTATGAAGTGTAATTCATATGGTCATAAAACAAAAATTGCCTTGAAGGCATGGAAAAGTCATGAAAAAATCATGGAAACTTATTAGTTAAAATGTGTATGAACCCTGTAATAACTACCAGTTAAAAATCTTCTTTACAGTTAATATGTTTATAGGAGTTATTCCGTGATATTAAAAGGGGGTTGTGGCGATGTGGTGATTGATGTGCTGGCTGTGCGTGTCCCTGATACAGGTGGAGGGGGTCTAAGACATGTGGGCGGGGTTTGGGCAGTTACTCAGCCTCGCCTCCCACCTCTTCTGCTTCTGTTCTGGCTCCACTCTGTCACTTTTTCTCCGCAAGATGGCAGCTTCCATTTTGGCCATCTTTTGGCTTTTGAAACGCTGTAATGAGAGTGAATGGGCACACCCTGTCCATACTTATATACAGTAGAGTCTATGTCCTGGATTTTTTAGTTATTTAGTATTTAGTTATTTTTCTGCTTATATATGAGCACCATTCAATGAGCACAATGGACCAGAGAGCTTAAAAGAGTCTTCTTCAAGACCCCAACAGTGACAGCTTTGTTAACACATGTATCAAACCCACAACCCTGTGACCAGTATCCCAGTACTTCCACCAGCTTGTGAGTCACCACAACTTCTATATCTGTCTTTGGTCAGGATGTGAACAGTGATTGTCTCTGGAGCGACAGATGGTATGGCTTTATTAGAGGCTATCAAGTTTGGGCTAATAACAGCAGAAAATGCTGGATTGGATTTTGAAAGGAAAAAGGCAATTTTTTTTCTTTTAACATAAGATTGTCATCTTAAGTGAAGGGTTTCAATGACATAAGACACGTAGTCTTCTCTAAAATAATGGACCCCTACTGTGTGGCCCACCTCATTTTAGCTGGAAGAGCATTCAAAGGACAGCCATTGAGCCACCATGCATGCTCCAGTGGATTTTTCATTTTTCCATCATTCTGTTTGATCTATTTTGGACAGCTTTTGTTCGTCAACCCCCCGAACAACTGCTTAGCCCTCCCGCACCCTCACCCTTCTCTCTAAATGTCGGGATATGATAATAGTGCAGACTTTCAGCGGCTGTCTGGAAGTGGGAAAACAAATGATTTTAAGACAACTATGTGCTTTGTCCGTTTCCGGAGGGAGCAGACATTGCTTTTAAACATTGTTTTTTGGCGGCACTGGATAGTGCAGTTTGGTAAACAGAGCGGATGCGGTGTGTTCTGTTAAAGAAAACAGTAATGTTGGGGGTAAAATTAGGGCTGAGCGCCGGTGAGGCGTCAGCACAGATGTGACGAGAAGACTCACTGGTCTGGACTGGTCGGTGGCTCCATCCCAGATGTTCATCTCTTCGCTCAACGCCTCCTCTTACATACGTCCGCATGCACTCTTCGCCCTCACGCAGAGGCGAGAGTGATACAGAGTTAGCTTTGCAGGATGTGCGTAAGTGTGGATAGGTGCCAGATACAGAAGATGAGCATTATCTTCATATTGACTGACATGGCACGTGTCAAGGGATGGGATAAGAACTAGTTTCTGACCTTTTGAAGTTTCCTTCATTGAATGTGGATGTGTTTTTATTAAGTCACTTGTCTGTTCATATGGACTTTCTAATTCTAGCCAGATGCCGCCGGTCACAATCATTACCACCTCTTTACACTGTTTAATGTGTTAAGTAAAGAGGTTTTGTTCTGTTATTTGTTTGTTATGTGTTATGTGTTTGTACTGAGCGGGTCGACCCGAGTAGGATGGGTTCCTCTGACTGAGTCTTGGTTCCTTGCAAGGTTTCTACCTCTTAAAGGTTTTTTTTCTTGCCACTTTTTCAGCACAATAATCGGCATTTCTGTGGTGCTGCTCATAAAAAGGCGTGGACCTGTTTTTCTCTGTAAAGCTGCTTTGTGACTAGGAGTGTGCCATATCGTATCGGACGTGACAATATCGCCACAACATTTTTGAATATCGTGAGCGATATTTTACCCTGAAATATCGTGCCATATCACTCACCCCTAATTATCACATCAGTATACTACTTTTTTTTTTTACTGTTTTTAGTAACAGAAAAATTCACACTGTTCTCATTTCCCATTATATATCTACTAGAGACAGATTATATCTGTTTAGTATCAAAAACTTTACTTTAATCCTGGATATATGGAGATATTTGGAGTGCATTATTATTAGTATCATGGTATTCTGGATCATTGACTTCTGTAACTAATCTGATAACATTTTTGTATTTAATATCTCAGTTAGGGGTGTTTTATATCATATCGTACGCAATAATAAAACTTAATTTTCATTTTGTTGCAGTGGAGTATACTTGATTTTTTTTAATTCAGTGTTTTGTCATATCGCCAAGAGTACCCTTATCGCCAAAATACCAGGAAATATCGTGATATTATTTTAGGGCCATATCACCCACCACTATTTGTGACAAAAACGTGTAAAAACGCTATATAAATAAAATTGAAAGAAAGAAAGAAAGAAAGATGTTGTGAGGGAGTTGAGGGTTTCCCAACATGGTTTTGGTGGAATTAGCACAAACATTGATAAAAGAAAATGAACATTGGGACATTGTTTTATGCTGCAGACTCTTCTAATCTGCTTTGTTACTTTCTGAGAACACTCCTCACTTCTGTGGCTCTGTGGACTGTGAACAATACACGTTAACAACACCTAGAATATGCCAGAGGGGCTTCATTTTGGACTATCATGCTTATATACAGAAAATCAGGGGGTTCTAAAAACTTTTAACAGGATTTTATTGACTCATAAGAGACGTTAAAGAAACATAATGCAGTTTGAATGCACTCTGTTGATAAAGCAATATTACTGTATTTTTCTTTATAATAACTTTATAAATTTCTGTATGTTTTTTTCACTTTATAACAACTTTCATTAATAAACCATTAACTAATGATTAAAAACTGTTTTTGTTCACATTTTAATAAACTGAAACTCTGCTATGACATTTGTAAATACTAATGAACGCATTGACAACATGAACTGATATTAATAAACATTTGCCTAGTTTAAAATTCTCATTTACTAGCGATTTATTAATGTTCAAATTCTAATGAGCTAATGATTTGATGATATTTTTCATATGAATATCCATGCTGATACATAAGTGTCATGCGTGAGAATTTGTTAATATTCAAACTAATTCTGATGAACTAATGGTTTGTTCACATCTACTGATCATTAGTTAAAAATGTATTAATGAAAGTTATTATAAAGTGTTACCTAAAATTGTTAAGATGATCATAAAATTTATAGTTAAAACTAGAACATGGATCCTTATTCACTAGTAGTATCAGATACTGAAATTAGTCCACATTATATATCCAACTTGATACTGTGTGTCCTCTGTGTTTAGGCCTCTGTGTTTAATATTGGAGTTTTCCGTGTGTTTGTCATTTAATACAGCCTCTTCTTTTTTCTCTTGAATGAGTCACACTGACCGAACCACAGTCCTCCTTTCACGTCGCTCCCATTCCACCAATACAACAAAAGCATTCTGTAAGTCAGAGAGCATTTCCTAGCCAGTGCTGGACATGGCTCTGAGGCTTTTGTTCAGACGGGGGGTGTTTATGCGCAGTCTGAGCTAAGTGTTGCTGCATCCTCTGTGGCGAGCATGTTTTGGCGTTGCGGCTGCGCGTCCGTAGAGCCTGTACCCTGCGTGCTTCAAAGCAGTGCTGTTGCCGCCGCTGTCCCCCCAAAAAACTCAAAGCAGAAGCATTTCAAAGCCCCATTCGCCTCCCCACAAACAGCTGCTGTCACCGGCCAGCCCATCCCCCTGCCCGAGCTGAATGGAGATTGGGAGCTCTGAAAGAGAGCCCTGCTTTAAAGACAGGACTTTGTGCGCTGAAAGGTGTGGATTGCAGCGCCGAGGTCAACGTGGCTTTTGTTCTCGGCGGCGCAGGGCAACGTGGGGCCGGCCGCTCGGCCACGGAGGAATGTTTGACTTTCACCTCATCATTTGATTCTCTTTTCTCAATGAACTCTTTCTCCGGCCGGGCGATGAGTGAACACACGTGTTTATTCCAATTCTGCTTCCGTCTGCTCGTGCAGGTTACATGTCATGATACAGGGGTTACAATCAGAAAATATTAATATATATCTAAAAAAAGATTGTGACCTTGGGTTTTGCAATACTGTATTGATTTTTTAAAAAACACAGTATAAATGTTTAACTATAAGTTCAGGTGTAAAGATTGAGATCAGACAGTAACTCATTTTGTGTTGTGTTTAAACCCTGGCCACTAGAGGGCAGTGTTCTACTGTTTTTTGATTCCAGTGTATAGATTAGATAAAAAAATAACTTTTATTTTACTTAGATTTTATGCATATGGTTTTGTGCTTTTATACTATGAGAGTTTCCTATATATCGTTTTGCGAACAGTATTAAAATATATATACTGCTTTGAAAAGAAATTAAGAGATCACTTCTCCAGTTTCTGAATCAGTTTCTCTGATTTTGCTATTTAAAGGTTTATGTTTGAGTAAAATGAACATTGTTGTTTTATTCTATAAACTACAGACAACATTTCTCCCAAATTCCAAATAAAAATATTGTCATTGAGAGCATTTATTTGCAGAAAAAGAGAAATGGCTAAAATAACAAAAAAATGCAGAGCTTTCAGAGCTCAAATAATACAAAGAAAACATTTCATAAAGTTTTAAGAGTTCAGAAATCAATTTTTGGTGGAATAACCATGGTTTTTAATCACAGTTTTTTCATACATTTTTTTGGCATGTTCTCCTCCACCAGTCTTACACACTGCTTTTGGATAACTTTATGCTGCTTTACTCCTGGTGCAAAAAATTCAAGCAGTTCAGTTTAGTTTGATGGCTTGTGATCATACATCTTCCTCTTGATTATATTCTAGAGGTTTTCAATTTGGTGAAATGAAAGAACCTTATCATTTTAATAAGTAGTCTCTTATTTTACTTTCAGAGCTGTATTGAATCATAACTGCTGTATTGTGAAAACTATCGTATCGCCATGTTCTTGCCAATGCACATCCCTTGTTCTGATTCATTATATCGCAATATAAAAAACTGTCATGGCATAAAAACACACATATTTCTGAAGTCTAAATAAAAGAAACTTTGTGTGGTTATAAAATAGTGGGATGTAATGAATGTGAGGTTCAAAAACGACAGAAAATGAACCTAACTAAAATAATAATTAATCATTTATATTGTTCTTGAAAATCGAAAATAGTTCAATATTTATATTTTCTTACACCCCTACCTCTGTTTCTGGTCAGTTGTAATATGCAGTGTGCACGTTTCTGTTTTCTGTCTGTTTGATTTAACCACACCTCAGCCTTCGCTGTGGAGAAATGTGGGATGTGTTAATTATGAACACTCAGTGACCCCTCGGCTCCGCCCCCTGCTCTGCTCACTGTCTGGGTCTCGCAGGTGGACTGAGTCAGAGCTCTGGCCTCAGGTAAATCATTAGCGAGGCCTCGTTTCTGAGATGTAGAGCTTCTGAGAGGTATTTATCACAACCCCACAATATCTGACTGTAACTCATGTCAGGGTGGGGTCTGGTTAGAACATCATTTCTCAAGTATTTGTTGGGCTCGGGGCAGGTTTTACAGACCATCCCCCACCGGTAAAGCCAACCTGAACCCTTTCACCTTGTTAATTCATTTCCTTTGTCATATTATTTATTAGTTATGGTCATTCAAAAGATTTCAAAAGACATCAAAAAGTTATCTACAAAATTTGAAATGCAGGAAAGGTTTCTAGTTGTATCTGCTTGAATTTTTTTTCTTAGTGGTAACAAAAAAGTTATATATATACCAAAAGAAAAACACAGGAAGCTTCGAGTTCTCTTTCTATTATGCTCCTTATACTAACAGGATGTTGTCATCTTCTCCATCCTCTATTGTAAGTGCTATTATAAGTGCTGTAGGAGGAAAGTAGCACCCTCTGATTGATTGTAAACAAGTGTCCAGGTCTGACTCACTTTATTAAACAAATTATGATACAGTGCACTAAATGGACACATATGTTGGGACTAGGGCTGCACAATATATCATTTCAGCTTTGTCATCACAATGTACACATGTAAAATGATCACACCGCGGGACATGCAGTGTTTTGTGCATTTACTGATGATCAGTGATGGTTTGGATAGACATGTCATCTGCTGGTGTTGATCCACTGTGTTTTATTATCAAGTCTAAAATCAGTTTAGTGTTTTCCCAGAAAATCTTACAGCACTTCACACTTCCCTCTGTTGAGAACTTTTATGAAAATGGGGATTTCATTTTCCAGCAGCACATTTCGAACTGAATTAAATAAACTGAAATAAAGCAACTTTTCAATGATATTCTACTTTTTGGAGATACACCTGTATTTGGACTCACTGTAAACAGGCCCAAACTGTTGTCAACAATTGTCTCTGTGTCAACTGTGTTGAATTTTCCTATAACAGAGGTCAGCAATAGGTGGCCCGTGGGCCAGATGTGGCCCGCAAGCAATGAAAAAAATTAAATAAAATGCTTCTCTGACAGGCTTTTGTTTACATTCCTTCTCTCTGTCGCACTCGGCGTGACTTTAGTTTCCACCCGTTCTTGTTTTTTTCCACCCATTCTTGGGCTCCCTTTCTCCTTATAAGGGCAGCGGCACAGGTTTGATCCTGCATGAGGAGAGGAGTGTTTATTTATTTATTTTTTTCCTTTTTTCTTGGGTTTACCTGCTTTAAGATCAACTGTTCTGCAATTGGGTTCAACAACCCTCTGGGCTGAAGAGAGAGCTACTAGTCTGTATCACTCCATCCCATTATACTTCATTTTCCAAAACAGATTTTGTTTTTGCGGCTTGGAAAATATCTGGCTTGCAGCCAAACTTAATTGCTGACCCCTGATCTATAGGCTATAAGCAAGTGTGTTTAATGTTTATTATGTCTTAAAGTAATGCAGGTTAAAGTAAGTGTGTGATAATTCGGTCTGCATAATGTTTAAACTGCTAGAATAATGGTTTCCTCTGCTTCTTAAATCCATTAGCCTTGTAATTTTTGTTCAGAATTATGTAAAACACAGAACATGCATGGCTGATTGTCTACATTTAGGGTAATTCAGTGTATATTCATGATTGTTTAGTCTTGGCACTGCTGTAGATCTCTATACAGATGTACATGCACTTGCTACATCCATGCAGACGGGGTCCCACGGCCACTGCCTCAACCTGCGCTCCCCCCCTCTCCCCTCTCTCTCTGCACAGTGGAGTGCTTAAGCTGTGCTAATGACAGCGCTCTGACTGAGCTGCCCTCTTGAACGAGGTCAACGCTGCGGCGGCTGCACTCGGCGCCCCCGTAAAAAAGCCCTCTCAGCTGCAGCCCCTGCTCACCAGCTCCTCCTGCTGGTGAAGCAGAGAACGCCCTGCTGATTCTTATCTTGCAGGATTCCTCTTCACACCTTTCATCCAAGGCTCTGTGATGGAGTTGAAGAGATATCAGGTGTCCTGTTGCCTTTCAGCAAAGATGAAAGAGTTTTATGATGTGTTTTATGTTTTATGTCAGTCAGGATATGGAGTAATGGAAAGCGTATGCTTGCGGTTTGGACGGCACCACATCACTGAATAAGTGGGTTTGGGTTTAGCCGTTTCTGTGTGGGTTTTTTTACCTGTCTGTTTTATATTTGGTGGTTCAGGCGGATATTATGACACTGCTTAACAGATTTAAATCCACTAAATCAGGGGTGTCCAAACTTTTTTTGTTGGGGCCAGAAGGAGAAATATATTTGAAGTCACGGGCCACAGACTCTGTAATAAAACAAATAATGAAATATACCACTTTAAATAATACTTTTTTCCTAATTATTTCATTTACACACCATTTTACTTGATTTACTATCTTTATCTTTGACATTGTTGTGTAAACTAAGATTTTTCAAATTAGTGTTTAATTTCATGATGTCTCTTAATATTAAACTCCTTAATTACAGCAACTTTTAGACTTTGTTTTTCTGCACTAGAAATGCGCAGCCTCTCCGCTTTTAGACTCTTTGGCTCAATTTTCTGTGCTAAAACTGTGCACTTTCTCTGCTTTTAGACTCTTTTTTCCCCCTGTTTTTCTGCCCTAGAAATGCGCACTCTCTCCGCTTTTAGACTCTTTGGCCCGTTTTTCTGCGCTAGAAATGCGCACCCTCTCCGCTTTTAGACTCTTTGGCCCGTTTTTCTGCGCTAGAAATGCGCACCCTCTCCGCTTTTAGACTCTTTGGCCCGTTTTTCTGCGCTAGAAATGCGCACCCTCTCCGCTTTTAGACTCTTTTGCCCGTTTCTGACACCTAGCGTTCAAACTTTGAATCTCACATTATAAAAACCTGCTTAACAGCGGGCCAACTTTCATTCTATTTCTAAAATACCTCGCAAATGGCCCGTGGGCCGTAGTTTGAACACTCCTGCACTAAATGATCCACACGGTCAGCTTTCTGCTGTAAATGCGAGTTCTGCAGTTCCATAGACGCCCACCCCCTGCTTGGTGGACGCAGGTTTAGGGGTTGTAACGTGAGCAGAAGTGAAGCGTTGCGTCACCGCACCTTGATCTCGATCTGTTTTCCGCTGCCTCCACATCTGTCTGTCTACTGTCTAATCGCAGGCTTTGTGCTGCGGAGGGACCTGCCAACACCACTCCAAACAAGCTGACAAGTCTTATTAACGGGCCCTCTGTGTGCGTGTGCACGTGTGTGCATGTGTGTGCTCATGTTTGGACAGGTGTGTTTTGCCTGTGAGGGACACTGTTAATTTTCATATCTGTGTTTGCTCTCCCTTTCTGTAGCGTTTAGAGCGCAGGGTTTGATCTGCCCCGGCTAAAACAATGAATAGCTAATCAGGAGCTCGAGTGTGGTGGTCAGGGCAGTCAGGATACACAGAAATAAAGAAAAAATGTGTGTTTTTCCGTTGTGCCTAAGAAGGTGAAGATCAATTAGATTAAAATGACTCAAGGGCTTTTTGGATGCCTGAAATACGTATCCTTGAATTTTGACTTGAATTTACTTGGATTTTTACTTACACTTGGTAATTTTGTGATTTGTTTGTATATTTTATTCTATTTGGATGTTGATACCTGCACCAAGAAAAATTCCATGTACCTTTGGTACTTAATCATATGTTATAATGATTACTGTCATAATGATCATATTAACGCATAATAATAATAATAATGATAATAATAATAATAATAATAATATTAGTACAATTACACCCTTTTAAAGCACATTGAACATTTTGTAGACAAAAAAAATGAAAGACTTTCTGTAGTCTACTTTCTGTGCATTACCAACGCATTGGTTATTGTACGACTGGCAAAACTTTTGGTAAAAGTTCATTCATTTGCAAAGAAACAATGAACAGAAAAAGTTAATAAGGTAATTATCATACAAACATTAATGAAATAATGGGTAGTTTTAAGATCATTGTAACGTTTATTAATTTATTTTTTTTAATTCTAAAAATAGACAATTTCATGTAAAAACTATATATTTTTATTGCGGTGAAGTGTACAAGAAGTAAGTTATCGTCCATTTTTCCAATTTTAGTCATTTTCATCTCTGCCCCTCACAATTTTTCAGGAAAAATGAAAAAGTGAATCTTTTCTTTAATTTCTGATTTTTGTGTTTTGTATTGTATTTTGGATTTGCATTTATATTTGGATTATACCATCAGATTTGTTCTACAAGACACAAAAATGGACAAATTAAAAACTGAGAGATTCAACTTTTAATTTTTCTTGAAAATTTTACCTTTACTATCATGTGTTTCTATGACTACAACCTTTAAAGTGATCATGCATAATTATAGGAACTTTATTTTCCTCGTGCTCACTCACTCTGTTTCAGCATGTAGTACAGTGCTTTGGAAAGACCTGGTTTGCTGCACTCTGGTGGTGATTAAAAGAATTGTCTGAATTCTATTTAAATGAATAAATAGAATATTTTATTTAATTCAGTTTAAACTCAGCTTGGCCTTTTCTTAGTTCCTTCTTCTGCTATTGTTGTTCTTCTTTGGACACCATGTGGTGCGCTTGTCCTGCGCTTGAGATTGCCTACTGACAAATTATAGCTGTAATACTAATGTTAATAGATTATATAAAGTGATTATCATGAGCAAAACAGTGCATGTATGGAAATAATATATTTTTCATTAGTTGTCTTTGTTAATGTCACAAATATTAAAACCCGTTCACATTAAAGTTGTAGGCTGTGTTTCAGCCTTTATTGCTGGACCTATATATGTGGCTAATTGTTAGCCGTCCAAATACATTAGAGCTCATATTTTCAAACATACAATCTTAAAAGCACTGTAAGACAAAAAATAATAAATTAAGTTTAGAAAAGTTAAAATATTTATAGTATTAATAATCATTTATGATGAATGTCTCTTTGGAGTAGCTACAAGTGTAAGAATTTGCAAGAATCATAATTGATCAAGCCCAGGAATAATCTTTATATGTTGTGGAGAAGAGACACTGATCATAATTATAGTAAAAACATGAATAATATGAATAAAAATTAACAAATAAAATAGCTTCAAAAGCTTTTAAAGGCTACATCTAAATTCAAGCAAATGCTTGTTTCCAGAGAAGCTGAAGTTGCCAGATCTTACAGCAGGAGGAGCCAGTCTCTCACTATGGAAACTCCTGTGTGCTTGTTAGGAACAATGTCTGCTGCAGAACTGCAACAAAAAAAAAACTCTATTGTTTACTACTACATATTTTCATCCTTTAGGGCATTTCAGAAATGTGCTCCTGCTCACTAATTTAAACCAGGCCCTGCTCTGTTTCAATGGCACCATGAAAGCTGCATAAGCAATTATTCCACATCTGGCAGGAGTTTGAACTTGCAGTTACAATGCAGCTTTGTCTGATATCTGTTCATCTTATCTGATTAATGGTAAAGTAGAAAATATGATTATATGAATATGAACAGCTGTATTACACAATGTATTACAATGTATGCGACATACATTAACACCAGATGAGCTGATACTACACATCCTGGTCCTGCTATAGAGACAGAAAACCAACAGTTAGAACATGAAGAATGATATAGTACCTTAATCAACATCAGTAATGTAATGTAAACTCACACAGATTTACAGCCCCCTGACTGAAACTGTAGCAGCAGGAATGGAGTAGCTTTAATTATAACGTAGGATGTGTTTTTTATAAATGTGTGTAGGATGAGTGTTGGTGTAGTGTAGAGTGAGTGATGGATGTAGGGTAGGTGTGGTGATTAGGAGAGCTGCTTTTGGCTTTGATAGGCAAAATTTCTGTGTATGAATCAAGACATTCATATCTAGATCTAGTCTAGGTCTAATTAGACATAATTTTATCTAAAACATCAAACTCCTATAAAAAATCTGTCTATAAATCATAAAATTTTATGAATTTTGTGAACATTAAAGCTACATTTACATTACAAGCTTTATTATTTGATTTGACATTTTTGATATATATCCCTGTGGAAAACAAATAACTTAAAAATTAATTATTTTTTTATTTTAATTTTTGATTGAAAACATATATTGGAATATAATCAAGAGGAAGCTGAATGATCGCAAGCAATCAAACCAAGCTGAACTGCTCGAATTTTTGCACCAGGAGTGGAATAAAGTTATCCAAAAGCAGTGTGTAAGACTGGTGGAGGAGAACATTCCAAGATGCCTGAAAACTGTGATTAAAAACCAGGGTTATTCCACCAAATATTGATTTCTGAACTCTTAAAATGTAATAAATATAAACTTGTTTTCTTTGCATTATTTGAGGTCTGAAAGCTCTGCATCTTTTTTGTTATTTTAGCCATTTCTCATTTTCTGCAAATAAATGCTCTAAATGACAATATTTTTATTTGGAATTTGGGAGAAATGTTGTCTGTAGTTTATAGAATAAAACACGAAAGTTCATTTTACTCAAACATATACCTATAAATAGCAAAATCAGAAAAAAGTGGACAACTAAAGAAAAAAGCCACCTAAAGGAGACATTTTTAATTTGTTTCCAAATTGTTGTATTTTAATTAATGTCAATGTTAATTTCCAGTGATAACCATGATTAAAAACATATTCTTAAGAAGATGGAAAATATGATTAATCATGACTAATCTGATTTTTTTATTGATTGACACCACTAATTTTAGTACATTAACAGTGACTGCATGTCATATAACACAAAACTATAACTTTTTAAAACAAAGTGTTTTAATTCAGTAAATTAACTTCTATGAATTGAACAGTAAAAAGCAAAAAATCTGCATTAACTTGAACCTTAAAACCACTAAAAATCTGAAAAAAAGTCTACACTCTTTCATTAATTGCATTAAGTAGCAATGTGATCAGAGTGTGGACTCGTCATCAGTATTGTGTTATGTAGGAATGTTCTGGTGAGAGGGAGGCGGCTGGAGCGTGTCTGAGCAGAGCTAAAGACCCTCTGGGCTCCTCACTCTGCAGCACGGGGGCCGGAACAGACCACAGGAGCCCTTCATCCATTCACCCTGCAGAACCGTGACACATTCACGACAACACTCAGCCAGATCTTTCTGTCATCTTCTGTCAGACGCTCACATCATCAAGACAAGTATCTCCAAACAGCAGCTTTACAGGAGAGAGATAAAACCTTCTGAACTTTTAGTGGAAGTTGAAAAAATATTTCAGGTTGTTTTGGAGAATTTCTATTGGTCCATTCATTAAGAAATGTTGAGAAAGCGTGAACAAAAATGTACAAAAATGGAGATTTTTCATTGGACCGCGATGATACACACACACACACACACACACACACACAATCACACACACACATATGCTGCAGTGCTTCAGTAAGGGCCTCCTGGGCACTTCAGATTGGTGTCTCTTGCTGGCGTGTGTCCAAGCTTGCCCCACTGAATGTCACAGCGGTCAGGATCAGTCAGGTCTGTGAGCTCTGCTGCTGATTGGCTAACCTCTGCTGTCCACCTTATATGGAGCAGAAGGTCATGGAGTGGTTAGAGTGGTTAAGGCCTGTGGATGCCAGTTTGAAGTGGAGGGATCATGACTGGACAGCTTTTTATGCCTGTAAGGCTTATAAGTTTAATACTTAGAGTAATTAAATTAATATGCCATTAACCCTGTCACCTCATATACTCTGACCTGAGGACAGGTACAGACTTGGGTTTTTAGAGTAGGATATGATATGCAATATTTTTTTTAAGCATTCAGACGTTTCCAGAGTTGCCATATTCTATGCAGACCCTCAAAAAGTGTCATGTTTGGGCAGAACTAAGACAAGCGCAGATGTAAAATCAAGACTTTAATGACAAAAGGAGTAATACAGAGATTATTCAGGATAAACAGGGTCGCAATACACAGTCAGGTAGAGTTCTGTACACAGGCAGGCAAAAATCTGAAAAAATGGTCAAACAAAGGCAAAAAGATCGTTGTAATGCTGGACAAACCGAAATAATACTCCGGAGATGAGTTCTGGGCAGTCGTATATATCTGGCGTACCAGGTTTTAGTAGTCAGGCGAATTACTGGAATTAATAGGCCAAAGCACTGGATAGCACAATATAGCACTTATAAGACCACAATGGACTGTGAAATATTTTAAATATTTGCTCATTTTTAATAGGAGCAATATTTTTCATTTTCAACAAGGCAGTGTTCAGTTTGTCATCATTTATATTGTGGTTTGTTTGTGTGTTATCGTTTTCTTGTTTCCTGGAGAAGATTGCACTTCTAATTTTATTATACTTGGTATAATGTCAAATAAAGATATTCTATTCTATTCTATTCTATTCTATTCTATTCTATTCTAAAGAGCCTCTTTTGTAAAAAAGATTTTTAAAATAACATTTTAAATAATTAAAGAACTTATTGCAAAGTTTCTAATCTATTTTAAGGTTCCTCATACTCACTTTTTTTAACAAATGGTTCTTCAATGGCATCACTCAAATAACTTTTGTAAGACATTAATTCTTTATTTTTACGATTAAATGAAAATTTATGCTGGTCTTAGTTAAATGGATCAGGAGGTCAGCGATAGGACTTACTGGGGCTTGAGGACCTCCTGAACTCCTGCTTATCTCTGACCGGTCCACTGGACCAGAACCGTTCTCAGATCAGTTCTCTCACTGTAAAGAGGGGGAATGTTGTGGTGGTGGCAAAAGTAGAATTGTAGAAATGCAGAATTGACTTTGAATATGAATATTTGGGATTTGCTGGCTTGTAGATAGACCAGATGTCTTGGATGTGTCTTGGATGATCTACTATGCTTGTGGTGAGGAGAAAATTGTGTACATAGGATCGCAGTAAACCTTTAACATGATGTATAACTTCTGTCGTAGATTACTGAAGTCTTCTAACCATCAAAGCTCTTCATTTCCGCCACTCTCTCGAACAAAAACGACTTGTTTGTGCTTACGGTTTAGACTCTGGTGAAAGTGGTTTGGCACGGATGCGGTGGATAGATGGGATTGGTGTCTGTCATCAGCACACAATCAGACAGAGATTAGCAGAAACCATCACAACCGCTTCACCCGCGGCTCGTCGGCTCTCGGGACCCGCTCCAAAACCAGTGTCTGCAGTGTGGACTGGCTCTGTCCATCTTCCTGACCGGGTCAGTTCAGGGAGTGGACAGGACTGAGGGCCCCTCCCTTCTGCCAACAGCGTTTAGCATCTCAACAGCCCCCATGCAGCTGCCCTGCAGACTGCGCCTCCCTGCGGGGGGCCACACAGAGACCCCACACAAAAGGCGTCCGGCCTCAGGGAGACATGCCCTGCATGCCAAGCCATTGTCAGCAGAGCTTTGAAGTTTTAAGCTGAGTGTCTTCAGCCCCCCACCTTTTTTCAATAGACATGCATCCCCCCCTTACACCTCAAAAACTGTTACTGTACACAGCAGATCAGGACTGCCCAGACCTTTTGGCTTGAGGGGCCGGAATGCATGTGGAATGCATCTGAGGGACAAAATAAATATACGTTATAAGGAAACACTACCAGATTTGAATCTTGTCACAAATAGGATGCAAGGTTTTGCATAACATCAACAATACAAATATACAGCTTTGGAAAAAATAAGAGTTTCAAATTGATGAGTTTCTTTGATTTTACCAAATTGAAAACCTCTGAAATTTAATCAAGAGAAAGATGGATGATCAAAGCCATTAAACCAAGCTGAACTGCTTGATTTTTTGCACCAGGGGTCCTTAAGCAGTGTGTAAGACCGGTGGAGGAGAACATGACAAGATGCATGAAAACCGTAATTTAAAAAACAGGGTAATTCCACCAAATATTGATTTCTGAACTCTTAAAACTTTATGAATATGAACTTGTTTTCTTTGCATTATTTGAGGTCTGAAAGCTCTACATATTTTTTTTCGTTCAGCCATTTCTAAGTTACTGCAAATATTGTCAAGCCAGTGTTTCTAGTTTTTCTGTTAGTGTTTCTCCTAAAATACCCATTGTTCTATGACAGTGAAATGACTGTTTGAAAGGAACTGGTGAGCTTAGGTGTATTTTGACCTTCTGATGTAAGTGGTGAGCTCCCATTTCCCACCAGAGAGGGGTTTCTCCCAGTGCACTCGTTTTACTCACAGATTAACACATTCACCCAGTAGCCCTGACTCCACAAAGAACTGGAGATTTGTTGACCCTGTATTCACTACATGGAGCGCACCAGACCATAGCTCAACTGTTAGTACTGGAATTGAAAGCCTGAGGCTGTGAAATATTACATTTCAAGAGTGGCACTTTATAGGCTCTCAGAATTCTCCATCGTTCAGGAGATGACAGCACTGCAATGATATCTAAGTAAGTATCTGAGTAAGAGCTGTGAGCAGATGTATAGAACACATAAACAAACACATAAAAAAGAATGTATTTGTATAATTTTCTAAATAGGCTTCTGCATTGATCATCAATTGACCAAACTTCCCACAACCCGTATCTCAGCTTTAACTGGAGGCTAATATGACCTAACAAAAAGGCTTAAGGAGTGACGCGAAAGCCAGCCAGACTGTAAGTGAGACTGTAATTAAAAACCCTGTAGGAACCTTTCCAGGCTTTGTGGTTTCCTCTATATTTAGTCACAGTCGTTTCAGACCTGTGGTATTAGTCAATTTAACAGAACAATAGAATCCAACACTATTAAAATCCATATATGAGTATATTTCATGAATAGATCCGATATTCTGTGACGAGGGCTAATGCAGCATGCTGAAAATTATAGCATTAAAAAGAAAATATTTAGACATATCAAAATGTTTCAGATAAAATGAAATTAAATGAATTCTGAGAAATTTGAGAAGGAAACAATGGAAAAGGTAAAGGTCTGTAACGCATGATCAGTTCTGTGCTGGCCTCCTCACTCTGCTCAGGCAGACTGTGGATATTAGTTTAGAGTCTAAAGTAATGTTCTCAGTAAACCCGGGGTCAGTCTGAATAGACAGGCCTGCAGCACCTCATACAAGCTGGTCAGCTGAGGCCTCCATACTTCTCCCCAAGGCCCTCCAACAAGACCCACAAACCCCTGCAGCAACCATAAACCAAATAAATAAAAAATCCTATCCTCACCTCCACCTTAACCTCTCTCATGATGAATTTATGATTGGGTAAAGAATATATCCCTTTAGGGCAGCAGTCCTGGTATGTGTGTGCACGCATGTGCGTGCGTGTGTGTGTGTGTGTGTGTGTGTTTGCATGTGCTCAGGGTGTAGAAATGCATCAGTGTCTTATGATGCATTGATTGATTGAGCTAGTGATTGAACAGCATCAGTTTTGGAGCTTTAGATCTGAACATAATCAAATATTATTATTAGAGAACTAAATGTTTTAATATGTAATTAATTTTACAATTGCAAAACTGTGAAGCTTGACCAAAAATGGTTTGCATAGTGAAATTTTGTTTGTGGAAAAAGTTTAAAATGTTGAAGTTTAAATTATTTTTTAAACTTGGTTGTGTATTTATTTATTTAATATAAAAATAACTATTACCTATTTTTATATTTGTGTGGTGTCATGTGTCAAACCGCATAAATTATAGCTCTTTAATTAGAATTAGAATTAGAGTTCCAGTATTTTGTTCCAGGGTGAGAGCTAGCCATGGTTAGCAAGTGCTTAGCCAGCTGTGGTTAGCAGCACTAGCTAGCCCCGGTTAGCAAATGCTTAGCCAGCCTCAGTTAGCAAACACTTAGCCAGCCCTGGTTAGCAGCAATAGCTAGCTGAGGTTAGCGCTAGTAAATGCTACCCAGTAGTGCTACACTGAGTAACCCCGAGTGTTTCAATAAGCCAGGGCGCTATTAGCTAGCGGTTTGTTCAACGTAGCTTGTTTTAACACGGTAAACATGCAGACTACAGTCCAGTATATTCTTTAAACAGCAAAAGAGCTAGCACTGCAGTTAGCGGCTAATGCTAATACTGCTACACTCAGCCTCAGTGCTGGAGAACTAAATTAAAACTCCTGTATAACTTTGTACTTCAGCAGAGTGGCTTTACTGCTCCTTAATGCCTGATACCTGAAATTCATAAAGAAGGCGCATTTTTTATTTTTGGGAAAATGACCGACTTTTTCAGACTTTTTTAAGTCTGAAAAAGATGGTATATAAAACTCTTAGTTTAAGAAAAACACAGAAAATTCAGTTCTCCACTATATGTGCCCTTTAAAGGACTGTGGAGTGAGGATGTTCTCTCATGTCAGTGAGATTATGTATCTTGTGTTACACGCCTCAGGCGTCTCTGTTTCATAGCTCGTTAAAGTCGACTGTTTGACTTGCTGCTGAAATTATTACATCATTGCACAAACACAGTTTGATACACACATGCAGCTGCGTGGTCACCTCCAGCGTCACATCAACACTGCGGTTCTGCATGTTTTGAGTGGAACAAAGTGAGGATTAAATGAGAACCATCATCAGCTGAATTTCCCTGCCCGCGCTGGGAACAGCTCTCGCTCTGATTGTGGCTAATTAGTGGGTCTGCAGACGGGCTTTTCGCTGAGTGCCTGCACATGCTCCGACAGGCCACAGCAGGCATGTTGAGGGGGGTGATGTGAAGAGGTTTACTTTGTGGGTTCCTTTGCTGGAATATATATATATATATATAAACATGACCCTCGGGAGAGAGGGGAAGTGTGGGACCCCTGGCTTGAGTGCTGTGAAGTCTGGCACATTAATGCAGGATCTGTGGTGGCTGTCATTCCTCAAAGAAAGAAAATCAGCTTAGATTTAAGCCTTATAGATCTGATATAAACCAGGTTGTAACAAAAAGATAGTTTAGAAAAAATAAAAGCATAGTTTATAAAAGGATACAGTATTTCTGATGTTTAGGTAATGGAAGCAAGCATTTTGTTAAATGTGCAGATTTTAAAAACAATGCACTTTTGATGATTTTATTTTAGTAATATTTGTATGTAGTAGGGGTGGGCGATATGGCCCTAAAATACGTTAAAATATGTTACAACATTTCATGGTATTTTCGCAACACAAACACTGAATTAAAAAAAATAATTTCAAGAATACACTAATGCAACAAACTGAAAAATAAATTTTAATATTGATACAAAATAACATGGCATACCTGTAACTGAGATAATTAAAAATACAAGAATTTTATCAGACTTGTAACAGAAGTCAATGATCCAAAATGTCATGATACTAATAATGCACTCCAAATATCTCCATATATCCATGATTAAAGTCAAATAAATGGTACTGGACAGATATAATCTCTCTTTAGTTGTTTTTTTTCTTAGGCTAAAAACGGTAAAAATTAGTACCCTTATGTGGTAATTAGGGGTGGATGATATGACACAATATTTTAGGGGATAATATTGTTCACAAAACTTTTGAAGATATTATTGCGTACTGTACGGTATGGCACACCCCTAGTATGTAGTACAGATTTTGTATAAATCCTCTAACCAAATTTTTACCCTACTTTTACTCCCTGCCAGTACCTAAGACTCTTACACTCTGCTGCCATTACTGAAATGAAAAGTTAGATTGTTTCTTCTGAACCTTTTCGAGCTACTGTCTTCGAAAATATGTTTCTACTGCATCAGCTAATTAATGATGGGGTGAGAAAAAGCCAACTTTACCACTCAAATGCTTGTCTTGCTGTATCCTTCCTGGAGAGAAATGAGAAATCACTTTATCTGAGGAGCTCCTGTTGCTGTTCCTTGCAGAAACGGTCCTCTCTCCAGTGCTGCGTAACACTGCATAGCCTGAATCATATCTGTGTTAAGTCCTGTCAAATTACTTCACTACTTCAATCCACATGACTGTTGCACTTTAGATGCAATTGCTTCAGATGCTTCTACACCAGATGCTTCTCTGTTCATGTACATATACTGATAATAGAGGGAAGCTCAATTCATTAGTTCATAAGTATTGATGGCAGTGTAGTAAAAGTGAATTCTCACTCAGCATATACAGGGTCTATATGTAATTAGTTTTGTAATTATGTAATTACATTTAAATAATGTATTGAGATAATTGTAAACCTCTAAATGTCAGTGGGTAAATTTATATTGCATTGTAAGAATCCAGCTAAATAAACAGCATACACTGGTTTAGACAGATTTAGCGCGAAGGGAGTACAGCTCAACCAGTGTGAAGCCATGCATCTCCTGTGTGTTGTTTTGTCCTGTCTGGTCCTGTCAGCAGAGGCAGTAAAAGCCAGCAGTAATGGCGTCACATCTGGTTCTGATGATTATGGATCAAACACGCTGTTTGCAAGTCTCATAACATCTCAGCCCGGCATGTCCGCGTATCTGTCTGGAGCGAGAGTTATAATCCCACTTTCACAGAGCCGAAGATGTGCTGACAGCGGAAACCGGATATGTTGGAGATGTTATTATCTGTATACGAACATGCTAATTACGAGCAGGCATCTGATGGGTAAATACAGAATGCTGTGAAGAGAAATTCACAGCAATGCCTTTCATTAATTTTTATTACTTCACATTCTTGGAGCACAACTGTTTCACCATAACTCTTCATGCAGCTAATAGTATTGCCAGGAACACATAAAAAATCATGTCCTGAGGTTGGGGTTAAGGGAAATGTGAAATGCGGGGTCCGTAATTTGTTTTCCCAATTTGCTAATTACTCAGAGGAATTGTAAACGCATGCTGCCTCGTGAGCTCCACGGACTGACCTTGGACCTCCATGCTGGAAGTCTACAAACAGGACATGTTGCAGAATGTGTGTTCTCTCAGTAAAAGTAATAGGCCTGTAATTTTCTCAGGCTCCTCGCTTACTGCTTAGTCTGCTCTCCTCTGAGCTGTGCACCGCTCTTATGTAATTACCAGCTACTGTCTAGTTTGGAATAATGTACAGGACACTGCTGAATACTATAATGCTAGAGCACTGCATAAATGAAAGCGTGTATTGCTTTGTAGTTTAATTGCTTCAGATCAGAAGCTTAAAGAGATGTTTAATGGGAGATATAATGGGCCAAATTTAGATTACAAGACTTTCCCAGCGTTTTGCAACAAGTAGCATTTTTATTTTAAAATAAGAGCTTTAAAAAGCATGTGAGGCTTCACTTGCCAATGTTGTGTAATCTCAAATTTGTGTAAAATTCTTTAATATAACTTTAATATTACTGCCACAGTCCACATGCAAAGTCAGGAATTATAATTAAAACCTGCACAGTAAAATAACATGTTTAATAAAATATTTATTCTAGGAGTGCCAACAAAACATGTGTGCCTTAGTAAACCTGTTTGGAAAAAAATTCTGTATCTCTGAACAAAAACACACTGTGCTGCCCAAAAACAGGACATAACACTGGAAGTGCTTTTCCAAAATGGAGATGATTAATACTTGTGAAGTTGATGATGATGAATGGGAACGAAACTAACTGAACTGTACAATGCTGTTCCTGGATGGTTCTGTATAAAGTACCGAATTCTTTGAATGACAGGCAAACAAAAAGTTAAAAGATAAAGATAAATCATTATAATTTATAAAGGAAAAGCTCTGGAAAAAAATAAGGGACCACTATGAGTTTCTTTGACTTTACAAAATTGAAAACTGGATGATCACAAGCCATCAAACCAAGCTGAACTGCTTGAATTTTTGCACCAGGATTGGCATAAAGTTATCCAAAAGCAGTGTGTAAGACTGGTGGAGGAGAACATGCCAAGATGCATGAAAACTGTGATTAAAAACCAGGGTTATATTCCTTTAAAAACGAAATATTGATTTCTGAACTCTTAAAACTCTTAAAACTCTCTTAAGTTTTTCCAGAGCTGTATGTAATACTGGTAAGCTGTAGCCAACAATGCTAACCTACCAACACAGGTAGTGACTAATAAACCCATGGGATCCTAACAAAGATTATTTTGTAAATCAGCAAACCCCTGTGACCTGAATTTGTCACCTTAATGTTTATTGGTTTATAAGTTTACTATCGAGAAGATAAGTGTTGAAATGGTTGATATCACATATCAGAGTGAAATGCTGATACCACCACACTACTTAGACACGGGAGTTTAATGCCACCTCTGGAAAAATTCAAGAATCTGTAGCACATGTGGGGATCCAAATTATTCGATAGGCCTCAATATAAAAGATTTTAGATTGTAGAGGCTAATACTGAGCAAACATAGGGAATGGAATGTGGATTTAAAAGGCTATGTTCTCGAACCTCTTAATTGCTTGGGGTCGCATTTCTTGTCTCTATGACTAATGCCTCCTTAACTGACACAAATCCGTTTTAACAACTTCCCTTAAACCTGTCCAAGTTTAGGGCAAATTCAAACCATATGACATCTTATCATGGCAGAACAAGAGTGAAGGCGTTTCCTAATCAGGGATCCGAGCGAGAGAGAGAGAGAGCATGCTGTTCTGTGAGGAAAGCTTTGGCCACCCATCCTTTCTGGCAGTTTATCTCCTGTAAATCTTCAGCACCACAGTCTCCAGTTTTGACGTATCCTGTCCCTGTTTATTATATTTTAACAGCTTTGATAACAAGGCCAGATCCACCAGACAAGCCACCGCCTTTTGTTCTGCTGTGTTAAAGTTAGCTGGCGGGGTTCTGGCCTGTAGTGCAGCCCTGTCACCGGACACTGTGGAAGGAGTAAAGGGAGTTTTTCAGCTGTGTGAGGAAGAAAAGGAGGAAAAGGAGGAAAAAGGGGGGACTCTGGTGCAGGAGATGGGGTGTATGGACAGGAAACGTCTAGCCGGAGCTACAAAAGCTGCCGTACCATTTTTAGCATTCAGGTTGAACCAGTACTGTGCGTTACGGCTCTGTGATCACGCCGAAGGGCAGTGAGAGAAGCCTGTGGGAAAGAGGTGGATTGCTCACTGGGAAAGGTCACTGAAAAAGGGCAGACGGGGGAGTTTTAACACGAACAGTACCGAGATTCCCACCCATGCAGGAGCCCAGCCATGATGAGGTCTCATCAGAACCATTCATTGGGCAACTTGGCAGCAGAGTTTTCATCACATGTCTTTAACTGCTTGCTTGCATGATGTTTGCACTCAGATACACTGCCTGGCCAAAAAAAAAGAAGTCGCCACCTGGATTTAAGTAAGTAAATGATGTGGGGTTGATGCTGCAGTTGTTCTGCAGGTCTGGGTTCAGCAACAGTATGTGCTGGAAGAATGAGGTCAGCTGACTACCTGAATATACTGAATATAGACCAGGTTATTCCATCAATGGATTTTTTCTTCGGAATATGGCACGGGCATATTCCTTGATGACAATGCCAGGTTTCATGGGGCTGGAATTGTGAAAGAGTGATTCAGGAAGCATGAGATCATCATTTTCACACATGGATTGTTCACCACAGAGTCCAGACCTTAACTTTATTGAGAATCAGACTAGAGCTTTGGCTTCTATGGGACATGGCAAGTGTAAAACCTCTGGAATATAATCAAGAGGAAGATGGATGATCACAAGCCATCAAACCAAACTGAACTGCTTGAATTTTTGCACAAGGAGTGGCATAAAGTTATCCAAAAGCAGTGTGTAAGACTGGTGGAGGAGAACATGCCAAGATGCATATAACCGTGATTAAAAAAATATTATTCCACCAAATATTGATTTCTGAACTCTTAAAACTTGTTTTCTTTGCATTATTTGAGGTCTGAAAGCTCTGCATCTTTTTTGTTATTTCAGCCATTTCTCATTTTCTGCAAATAAATGGCTATTTTTATTTGGAATGTGGGAGAAATGTTGTCCGTAGTTTATAGAAAAAAAGATTATGTTCATTTTACTCAAACATTTGTCTATGAACAGAAAATCAGAGAAACTTTTTCCAGAGCTGTATATATTTTTTACTTAATTTGACTACATATATATATATATATATATATATATATATATATATACACATACATACATGCACACACCTCAATATCCTCTTGAAATGTAATAACCACAATAAGTTCCTGCTCTGGGGCACACCAGTGTTATCCATTGTGAGTTTTGGCACGGGGTGAAGTGCTGTTCAGCATTTGTTAATGTCATTCCCACATTCACCATGGACAACCCCACTCATTCTGGCCATGTTTCCTGGCTAATGGCTTGTGACGAGGTGGGGTCAAGGAGCTCAGTCTTTTCTCAGGGGGTGTGGTGGGTCACAGTCCCGTGCGTAGGTTTTTCTCAAATCTCCACATTGTTATCTACTTTGACTCAATCTGGAACAAAACCTATAACACCTCTATAGAGGTCAACGAGTGTGAAACTCTGCCCTTCATCTTTTTATGCATGGAATATGCTAGCTGTGATTAGCGATTACGCTCACTAGGACTACTCTTTGATCCAGTGTCCAGCTTTAAACCTGTGAGCTAATTAGGAAAACTAAGCACACCAGGCCTGCATGTACACCAAAGTAAGATGTTTAAAAATGAGCAAACATTTTCCATTTGTAGTCCAATCCATGTATTTATTTAAAGTAGTTTCTTTAGCTGTAGTAGATGCTTCATTTCCTCTGGTACCTGTTGGAACATACTTCACAGAGTTATGAGACTGTCATTGCAGCTCATTTGGGTGTCTGTTAATTTTTCAAGCAAACTGTGTGGCCTTGTTCGTTTAAAAATAACATATTTAATGGTATTTTAACAGTAAGCCATTAGACCAAGATAAACTGCTTGTATTTTTGCACCAGGAGTGGCAAAAAGTTATCCAAAAGCAGTGTGTAAGACTGGTGGAGGAAAACATGCCGAGATGCATGAAAACTGTAATTAAAAACAGGGTTATTCCACCAAATATTGATTTCTAAATTCCTAAAACTTAGAACTTGTTTTCTTTGCATTATTTAAGGTCAGAAAGCTCTCCCTTTTTCTGCAAATAAATGCTCTAAATGACAAATGAACATCTGTTATTTTAACAGTGAAATTATAGTGTTAGTATTATAACTTTAATAATGCAACGGTGGCAAACCCATTTAATGTTCTAAGCCACATTACACATATCTAGTGTCTGTGTAAAAGTGGAACATTGATTGATTATTTTACAAATGGCAACTTTACCTGATTAAAGGTAACTTGTTTTCTGACAAACACGATGTTCAGCTCTTCATATAGCATCTAAACTTAAACCATAAACTTATTAATTAGCAGTAATATGGTGTTATTCTTTTTGTTTCCTCTCTAAAGGTCACACAGTACTTTAACCATGCTAGCTAACATTTCTGAAGAACTTCTGGTCTTTGTGTGGGCTGCAATGACCTGAAGTCATAAGAACAAAGTATGCAAATTTACCATAAATTGTTACCTCAGGAGATGGATTGAAAAATGCCCACATCTGTATATGTTGTGAGGTGTTATCTTGTGAGTGAGGCTGAACACTGGCCATTCTACTTACGGCAATGCAACATGAATTATTGTTGGCGTGAGTTAGCGTGAGGTGTGATGGTGTGTTCTAGATGAATGGGCCATTCCATTTCTGAAGTTGTGCAGCCATTTAACATTCTTCAATTTACATTGTCACAATTTTGATTCACTCATTGTCACGAATATGTGATAGACGGTATCACCACCCACAGTGGACAGGGCAGTGGGGGGTAATGATTATGAGTGGCGGCTTGTGGTTAGAGTTGTCCATACAAACTGCAATATTCTTTAGCTTTCTTGAGATATGGGAAGCCCCATTACTCCCCAAATAGAGATTCTGATTGGTTCTGCCTCTGGGTTTGCCTCTCTGTTGTTTTGGCCCTAGCTAAAATATAGATTCTACTTGATTCTGCTTCAGAGTAGGGCTGCAACAATTAGTCGATATAATCGACAATATCAATTATTTAATGTCAATTTGTCGACTACAAATTTAATTGTCGACTAATCGTTAATTTGTAACAGTACTACATTACTCAAAGTGCTGGGGACAGAAGAAACTTGGTAATGTGTCTCTAAAAGTGCCCAAAAACAACAGATTACATATTTATTCACTAAATATCAGTACTCTCCACTTTTAAACAACATATGGACATTTAAATGCCTTTTAAATATCATGTTTAGCTGTTTTTCTCTTGTTTTTAGAGATGCAGCACATGGCAGAAATAATCGCTGACTAATCGACTAATCGAAAAAATTATCATCAGATTAGTCGACTACCAAAATAATGATAATTTACAGCCCTTCTACAGAGTATAGATGTATTTTAAAAAGCAACTTGGACCCAATTGAGCTAGTTGTATTTTTGCTACCCCAGCTCTAAAGCTTTGCTGACCAAATTTACTTTGCTTAAGTTTAAGTTTTTTTTTTCCCCTTCCCCCATGAACATGCTCTGCTGGGCTGGTGTGTGAGGTGCTCTCTGTAGTCAGACAGATGATATAGGGGTGAAAGCCAAGGGCAACCATGCATGCCCAATTCTCTATCAACAATTGAGAAGGTAACAGGATTTACGGGAACAAACAGGACATTCCCTCAAACGTTTCCTACTTCTATAGGATTGGGGGTACTACAACTCCAAATTCTACCTTTTTTTTTTTTTTTTTTTTTAAATAATCCGAAGGCTCACAGATCCCATCAACACATATTTTTTTGGTCTCCGTTACCAGTTCTTGGGGGCCTGTCCGTACTGGTCTGAACAGAAAAAGCCAGCCCTGGATCAGTGAGTAAATACTCCCTGCATGGAGCAGAGTTGGGGGTGGATGTGGTGGAAAAGTAATTGTGAGGTAGAAACGCCAAACAGCAAGATTTATGTTGACCAGAGAGAGAGAGAGAGAGATCTTACATGGCTGGAGGTGATAAAATTCTCTCCACTACCTCCATAAATGGTGTCAAGAAGGCGAAGTATTGTAGTGATTTAAAGAATTACTTAAGTTCTTCTTCTTTTTTATCTGAAAAAAAGCACAGTCCTGTTTTTAAATAGGAAGAAAAGGGAAGTTTTGGATCAGAGTGGGATCACAATAAGATCACACAGAGCTCTTACCTGCCAGAGCTTTGGGTTGGACCTTTTTCAAAGGAAGTGGAAAAACCTGAGAGGCTAAAGAAGGGGAATTCCACCAAGTATAGCAAAATTTCAGTTGAATTCAGTAGTTGTTCAGATGTTCAGAAGTAAGGTTATTTAGTGTGAAATTTGGTGTGAAATTTTCGATAGTCTACTGTACTATACAGTTGTAATCTTTTTATTAGGAAAAATGTAAATCTACGCATGCTTTGTTTGTAATGTTGCATTATATGCATGTTTGATTGTGGTAAAATAATGGTACACTGGAAAAAAGGCATTTGTTGGCTAGTTAGATTAGGAACAATGTGTTTTTAGATAGATCAGTTGTTTCTTTTTTTTCTATTAAATGCTAGATTACTCAATTACAAAAGCACAGAAAATAACTGATGGCTCCCAAAAGAAAAAAAAATGATTTATGGTTTTATGTTGGCAAGACATTGCAGCGTCTAATTGAATTAAGTGTCATTTCGGTTAATGTGGTCTAAGTATACTGTAGCATATTTGCCTTCTGACTCTTAGAATCCATTACCTGAGAAATGTAATTGATCATTTGTCTAAATCAAGACAAGACAATATAAAAAAAACACCTTCAGGTGATTCAGGTGATAATCCACCCACAAATGCTGGTTTTATAGGCTGATTTACACAGTTCATTTGAGCCTGAAAGGAGACCAGATTGTGGAATCCTTGTGCCTCCATGAAGAGTGTAAAAGTGAGTCGAAAAAAAATCCAAATTCCATTAGGGAGACATTTGTTCCAGTTGCTCTGAGGCAGCAGCACACACAAAAGGAAGCCTCGCGGGCGTTTTTGGTAAGATTATCTATCAGCAGAGACACTCTTTCACTGCAGAGACAAAAGAAAAGGGGGAGGAGTTGTGGGAGGAAAAGTCCTGAGCTTGGCCCAATAAGGAGCCCCCCCTCATTCCCTCTAAATACTTCACTCCTCCTCTGAACTTTTTCCGCCCGCTTTGAGAGCTGAGTGTGGTGACTCCGGGTGAGAGTGTGGGGATTACTGGCTGAGGCATGTCTGCTGCAGGACGTTGTATGAGCCACTGCTGAAAGATTGGAAGTGACCGTGATGTCTCGGCTCGGACTGTGGCTCGGCCTCGGCGCGCTCGTTAGCCTGTGCGTCGGCCACTCGCACGGATGGTTTTGGTTTGATGACACCAAGGACAAGAACAAGGACCAGGGCACGCCGACTTTCACCCCGACCTCTACCCCGACCCCGACCCAGGACTATGCCTCCATCGCCAGCACCACTGCGCCAACAGCAGTGCCAAGAACAGAGTACCTGAGGAGTGGAGTCACAGATGCTTCTGCAGTGGTGGAGGTCCCCTCTGAGGGTGAGGAGTTGGGGAGTGGAGGGGGTTCTGGAGCTGGTCATGAGGGTTCAGGTTCTGCTTGGGATGGTAGTAGAGTAGAGAAGGAGTTTAAAGCCAATTCTGTTTTAGAGTCAGTCTCTGAACCAGAGCCACAGTTTCATTCTGGGTCAAGAGCTGTAAATCAGTCCAGGTTTGCATTTGCAAGCATCTCTAGGTCCCTTCCTTTGGAAGATGAGCAAGTCTATGATATGCAGACCAATCTGGTGGAAGATAGACTAGAGACAAGTCAGAGCAAAGTGGATCTTTCCCAATTGAACAAGGGCATCCAGAGTAGAGGGAACACCACTAATTTTTCTAGAGATGAATCGAACTTTAGTGTGAATGTTTCTTTGGAAAGCATCAACGGTAGCTCTATAAATACGGTAGAAACTTCTAGCAATAGTTCTGGTTGGCATGCTGATCGCAATAACTCGACGCAGTATTCTCTGCCTGAATACTCTGTCTCAAACAACTTACTAACCGCTGGAAGTAACCCTTCTTTCCAAGCTAGCTCATCACCTGTCGTGGAATCCCCACGCTGCCTGCCCGTCGATTCCGACTTGCCCTTTTGCAGCAGGATGGGAGTGGAGAGTTTTGCGGTGCCCAACTTCCTCAACCAGACCAGCGTAGAGGAAGTGGAGGTGCTGTTGCGGGAGTGGGCGTGGCTTATTCGCTCAGGCTGCCACCACAGCACAGAGTGGTTCTTCTGCCTGCTGGTGGTACCCCATTGTGGCCCTCCTGGCCTGCCCCCGCAGCTGCCCTGCCGCAGCTTCTGCGAGCTCCTGATTGACAGCTGCTGGACGGCGCTGGGGGGTGGCGGACGCCTTCCTGTGGAGTGCAGCTCTCTCCCAGAGGAGAGCGACAACGGCTATCAGTGTCTGTCAGTTAGTACCCAGAAAGGTAAAAGCCGGTTAGAATGCCATCATCTCTTGGGGAATCCCTTTTGAGAGATGCATTTTGAACCCGCAGCCACCTGTCTCCCTGTGTTGGTGTTGTTCACCTGTGCCGAGGCATTTTTATTTGTTTGTCTGTTTGTTCGTGCACCACAAGTACTGTGTGGTCTTGAGGCAGGTGGAAGTGCATGACAGTGTGGGTGGGAGTGGGGGGCTGGTGTAACTGGGTGCTTTGTATTGTTTGTGCTCAGCTCATTCACTCAATTCACACAACTCCCAATACATTGCATGTTTGTGGAGTAAAGATGCATGACCTGTTTGGAGTCCTGCTGACCCCTTTTGCATGATCATGTTAATGTTTAAATGTTTGCATGTGACTGTGTCCTGGGGGCGATTATGTACATAACCTAATCAGTAGAACTAGATTAATGTCCCTGGGATCCTTTTAAGGTAATTATATGCAATTTGGTCCGAATAGATTTGTATAAAATGTTTCTCACAGAAGAGCATAGATTTTATATAAAGAAAAAAGAAGAACCACTTTTGATTCCATAAAGAACCATGTTTGTAACAGTTTGTGAAAGAGTGTGACCCCTTAAATTGACAAAGAACCTTTTATAAAATTTTACAACTCCAGGTACACACAACTTTAGTCTCCAGTACCAACTCAAAATCAGTTGATGCACCACACAGAGCGGGTGTGTTTGAGTAGGACAATTTGCAATTTTTGCTAGGAAATTGGGACTTAAATTGTGCACCCCAGTTCTATGCCATTTATGACCTTTATTATATGAAATAGATGCTCAATAATCAGATTAATATTGTTGAAAACTGCTTGGTTTACCCAAAATGACCTTAGTCACGTTCTTTAAGGTAATCAGTAAATTCTGAGTTGTATCTCCTTAGTTGAGATTGGTAATGGTCTTGGTCTATTGGTATGTCTATTCATTAATCATTATTGGCTATTAGAATGAGGGATCTGACCTCTGCTCGTTCCACATAGACCTGGACAATGATTCAATATCAATCTATAATATGTCAATACAAAATATTTCAATAATGGTCATATGATCTTTAAACACATTTCTGTTTTTTTTTTTTTAACATACATCAGTTACAGTGTATACCACTGTGTGATGTATATTACAGCCTTCATATCAATATCAGAATGATATTAAGCCAAAATGAAGAAATATATTGTGATATAAATGATGCCCATATTGTCCAACCCTAGTCCCTTATATGTACTGTATATAAATGCCTCCTTGTTCTCCTTCGAAATCTTTCAGATTTGACTGAAACATGTTGGCATGTGAAACAAATGCAAAGCAGACAGGCTCTCTTCTGTCTTTGAGTTTAAACATTGTGATGATTTGGAAATGAAGCTTGGGTTTGTGCATGGACTGCATAAACACGCATGAACATTGTGAAATTGCCTACTTTCTTCCTGTGGTCTGGATTTCCAGACATGGATAAACCAGATGTAGAGATGCAGATCTTTACAGTGAACATAACTGAGTCCAGGACCTTAATCTATCTGAAATCCTTTGCCTGTATCTCTCGTTCTCTCTCTTTCTCTCATACAGTGAAGCTCTGCTTAGCTGAACAACACTGATCAACAATTATATGCTCTGTATTAGATAATGAGGAGGATGACACTTAATTTTCCTGCAGTAATGGATCTTGTGACTGTGTTGTATCTTGTCTTTGTGCTAGATCTGTGAACAGAGGTTTTAGAAAGTGCTTTGAGCAATCTGACAAAGCCATTTAGTTACTAGGGATTAGGGATATATTTTTGGGGCTAATCACTGATTGATTATTGTCTTTTAGCTTGATTGGTCATTTCCTGATTCCAAGTGAGGTTAGGGTTAGATGTCAGGTTAACCTTTACAGGCAAACCTGGTGATGCATATAGTGCATGTGGGGCTTCTGTAATATATC
Organism: Astyanax mexicanus; assembly: GCF_023375975.1. Classification (NCBI taxonomy): domain Eukaryota; kingdom Metazoa; phylum Chordata; class Actinopteri; order Characiformes; family Acestrorhamphidae; genus Astyanax; species Astyanax mexicanus. Next base: position 40,666,882 of record NC_064418.1, on the reverse strand, counting down.
ATGCACTATATCTCTACTTTTAAAACTCAACCATATTAAAGTGGCAGTCTGTATTATTTTATTTCTAAACTGAAAGCAAAAGCATTTCTGATTAGAGAAAATATAAAATATTGTGTTTAATGGTAACAGTGTGCTGGAACCACCATCCCTGCTAAGCATAATATATTTATTCTAAAAATTGGGGGGTCGGGTCACTTTTTGTGGGAGTTCTTCTTGCCACGTCACGCGTCTTTATGTACTAACGTCACATGTACAGCCTCTAAAAGAGAATCCTGCTCAGTTTTACTGAACGTGAGCAGCTGGTGGAGCAGTGGAGACTTCAGGAGAAGATACTCAGACCTCAGTAGCTCATTTATTGATAGTAAAAACAAATAAAGGAAAGAGAAGAGTTTCTAATTGAACATAACCTGTAATTGGATTTATCCGCTCTGAAAGGAGACCGCATCACACCCGCCCAGTTTAAAATGATTCTTCCGCATGCTCTGTGCAGTTACAGATTCTCACCAGAGAGGGCACTAAATCTTAAAACTTACAAACATCAGCTTTAAAAACATTATAGAACTCCAGCTAAGCTCCAGCTGATAGAGTCTGTGAATCCATGTAGCTACTGTTAAAATTTAATGGGGATCTCAAAGTGGAAACAGCTGGAAAGTGCTGTTTATCCAGTGCTAAAAATGTATAATTCCTTTTTGATCTTTTTGACTTCAGCTGCTGTACATATGGTGGTGGTTAAATTAGCTCTAAACCCATTTTTAATCATATTATCTGATCCCTGATTGCATATTTTGACTGGAAATTCACCAATACTAAGACATAGGTCTTAGATCGATTGGTCTTTCCTAAAATGTTAAGTTGGCACAATTCTATTGGACTACAGAGCACATTTGTACACAATACCGTGACTGAACACCCCTCCCTGCTCACCCTCACTGAACAGTGTGTCCGGCTGATGTTGTTGAAGTCTATCTTCAGACACCTTTGGAGTAGCTACTTGTGTAACAGGTTCATATCGGATATCTGTGTCTGAGTGCTCCCAAATAGGAAAGCATCTGGAATCACTCTTTCCAAATCAGTGGACACAGATACCACCAGCTGACTCAGGGCTGTGGGGGCGACAGCAAGACTTAGCTGCAGTATTAATGGAGTTTTAATGCAGGGAGCATACACACAAGGGTTCTGCAGGAATTTTCAGTGGAATATACATACTTAAATAACGCATAACACAACCTAATTCATTGAACAGGATATATTGATTCCAGATGTTAGGGTAATAGTAGAGTTTTACTGTTTAAATAAGTTTAATTTGTTAATTTATGAACCTTTTATGTACACTTTTTTAGTCTTTTCCAAATGGATAAATAGATCAATAGATGATGGATTGATGCGTTGACTGAGGGATAATTGTATTGCTGGTTGGATGGATGGATTAATGGGATTTAATGCTTGGTGGGATTTATAGATTCATGTATACATGAATGAATAATGGATAAATGGTTGGATTGGTTGATGGATGACTTGGTGGACAGAGTGATTGATGGATCGATCTCCAAAATGATTAGAATGCTTTTATTAAACAATAAGATACTCCAGGTTTGTGTTATAATATGTAATATTGGCACTGCTGTGATGCGTCTTTGCCTGCCTCGCCTATTGGAGACATGGCGTTTCTTCACGGGGGGCAGCCCCCCACCCCAAGTGGTGTATAATGACATCACATTTGGTTTGTATTTGGTTTGTAAGTCTCTCATCTCTCTTTCACACTCTGTAGACACACAGCCTGCTTGTTCACAGTCAGTGGTAAATCCTGCTATCTCCACTTCCTGCCTGTCATCAGTGTGTGAGAAATTCTTTTTTCCCACTTTATCAGCAGTCTATAGGCTTGTCATGCACTTGAAATGTCTATGTGGATGATATCTCTCAACGCCTTTCCTTTTTAAGCAGCAGGAATTCAGTGTAGATGCTGAGGGGATGGTGTGGGGGTGTGGGACCTATCAGCACAGACCTTTTTTTTTTTTGTTCTGCTGGTTCAGATCATAATGCGTACAGTGTGGCACTGATGGGGTGAGCTTGTGTGAGAACTGGCCACAAGAGATTGTGGTGGGAAAACAACAGTGGGAATACTGGCGGGATTGTACCCGTTAGCTGGACTATCAGGTCAGAGGCCCCACTTGCGACCTCTTTACAACAACAGGGTCTCTGACTGGAACAGGGACAGACAGTGTCCCCGATTTACTCTGTGTGTTGGGTCAACTGAGAGAGGGAAGACTTTGAGAATGCACTCGCGAAGATGAAATATGGTAGGGAGTGAGATACTGGAGATGAGGGCTGCATTAGCCAGAAGCAGCATTAGAGGGCAATCTTTATACTGCAGATTGTGATGACATGATGTAACTAGGCTGGAGGCAGAGTGAGGTAGACGTCCACAGTACATGCAAAAACGAGAGACCACTTCTTAGCCTTGGAAAAATGAGTTTAGCCAAGCCAAGTGGCTAAAACACTAATTTAGTGTAGTGGAAATTAGTCCTATTCCTCAATGATATTGGGATATCCAACAGCATTATTGCACATTTTTGTCCATATTGTGCACCCCTAGTAGAGATCACTGACAAAGTGCATTAAAATGAACTGAAAAGGCTTAAGAAAGATGGGCTTTGTTGGGCCTGAGCACATTGCTCATAATGTATTTGCTGGTGTTTGGTTCCTCTCCGGCTCCACGGTGGGTGTAAAATTAAAATGTGTTTGCTGATGTTACTTGGCAGGGCTTGATGTCAACAGACCCCAGTGTTGGCTCTACTAAAAGCTACTTTAGCCAAAGAAAACAGAACAGAATCGTTATGATAGGGTTGGTTCTTTCAACATTAAAAACTCAAAATGCAAACGTCTGTTCACTAGTGGTACAGTATGTCTCACAAATGATGCCTATTAGATCTCGTTAGACTCATGAGAATAGACCTGTAAGTCTATGAATGAGAGAGTTGACTCTGGGAAGGCTAAAGTTACTTTACTCTAAGTGAAACAAATGGCAAAAGATCTACTGTGTATCGTTGGAATCCTGGAACCCACCCAATGTGATTTAGCTGCAGTGCTGACTGGAGTCATGGTGAAGAAAGAAATGTCTGTAATCAAATACAGTGTATCTCTAATCTTGGCCTTAAACTCATTTGTCATTTGTTACAGTTAAACCCTGAAAGCGGATTCACCTACATTCTCCGCCTTACCTCCAATGGAATGTTCTGATGTGTGCATTTTGCCAAGAAAAGCAGCAGTTTGTCTCATTGTCAGGTTTATTGGTGCCCTCTTTACAGAGCATGAAGATTTACTGAGCTTAAGATGTCGTATTTTTATTGTGTCACCTTCTCCAGTGAGAGCAGGCAGTAGATTAGTGGATAGAGTTAAATCAGGAATAGCTCTCCTGGCCTCCGCCCATGCCGAGCAGTTAGACATCAAGCAGAGAACAGAACAGATCTTATCATGGATACCTTACCAACAACCTGCGTAAATGAAATGCCATTACTGATAGTGAAAGACTGGTCAGAGTCCAATGCCAACATCTCAGAATCTCTGCCCAAATGCACCAAGTTCCCTTTACGCTTCCCGAAACAAAAAAAAGCACAATCATCCTTTGTTCTGTTCTGCTTTTAATCTTGTTAGAAAAAAAAAGTCAGCAAAGAGTGCTTTGAGTGTGGTTGATCATTCCTCTGTGGTCCTGCTGCTCTGTCTGTTTCCTCCACTTTGCTAAAGTAATATTGATCACTTTGCATTTTTCTTGATTCTTGTTTATAGAAGAGTAATTTTGTGCAGACTATTTCTGCATCCACATGTGAACGTTGTCCCCCTGTGATCACAGATTAATGTGGGCATAGATTTCAGCTATATGAAAAAAAACCAAAAAACTCAGAAAAGGTCTCAAGAGCCCCTGAGGTGATGTTTTAACTTGTGACTTAGCATGACTGACTGCCTGGAAACAAGGACAAACCTTTCAAAACCATCCACTCTCTTTATAGAATCAAAGAACCCAGTGGCAGTACTGGAGGGAAACCAGCATTTTCATATTGTTGCTGACCTAAAAGAACATTAGAGGTGTAAAGTTTTCTGCATCATTTGATAGATATGGAGATATGTTCTTTTTTCTCTTTCTCTTTAACAAAGCTTTTAGGGATGTTCTGATCTGTTCTAGATCTTTTTCATGGGTTGTGTATCAGCATTTAAAGTCTGATCCAGTTGCAATTGTCAGTTTTTTCCTCCAGGCGCCATTAACAGACATAATTCTTGGCTGCTGCAGTGAGAAACTTCTCAAAAGAAACAAAACAGTTTAGAGTATGCAGTGTGGAAATATTTTAATGTGGAAATTATATTTTCTTAGAATTTTTCAAGGAACTAAACAAAGAACTTTACAGTTACCCACTACCAGTATTGGTGTTAATGCATCTCTAACTGATAAATGTACTTACATTATTATTAAACAAGGCTAAAGTTCCATTCTGTCCCTTTCCTCAGCAGAATTAAACTGCTGCATAATTTAGGTGAAACAGATGTTTGACTACATATCTTAGCTTAGGGCCTTTATGTGATAAATTTTTTGCACTAAAAGCAAACTTAAAATCTTTTAATTTTCCCAAAAATCGTCAGTACGCCTTATGTATGAATTCTATTAGTTAGGTTGTAAGTAACAGTAAAGCCACTCTGCTAAAGTACAATGTTATAAAAGAGTGTTTTTTTTTTTATTACAGTTTTATTTACTAAGCATATCTTTATATAACTTAGTTAACCTACCCCACCACCACCCAGTGGCAAAACCTGCTGATTTACAAGGAAAACATTGCGACACCCCTGTTCCTCACTAGTGTCGCATAAAGTGCCTTATAATCCAGTGTGTTTTATGTATGAAAATAGAAAATAGATGCTCTTTGATAGTGCACCTTATAATATATTTTATTTAAAGTACGATAAATAGGATGCAGCGACAACAAAAAAAGTACACAGAGCAACAGTTAAAACATGTTTTAATTCATTTTTTTTAGAAAATGAATTTTTAAAATTGGGAATTGGAAGGTCAGGTAGGTCAGTCAGACTGGCATGAAGATATTTAAAATGACTAATTATATAAATTGTTCACTAAAATAAAGTGAGCTGACTAGTGATGAATAACAGTGCCTCAGAACAAGTTTTCCCACAAATTATGTTTTTTTATTGTTTTTTTTATTGTATCACTCAAAGAACTCTTTGTGTTCACTACATGTGTACGGACGTGCTTACTCAGTCTGCTTTCCTGTCAGCACAGCGCTTGCAAACAGACTGACATAAGCTTTTGTTTTTGTCGGCCCAAACAGACCAGGACGGAGGCTGAGCTGGGGAGTGTAGAACACGCAAACTCATTCAGAGGCATTGCTTTTCTCTGCCTCACTGACTGCACTGACTAATTTAGCTGTCACAGGTTAGCGGCAGGAGAAAAGCCTGTCTGCATGAATAGCCCATCTAATTAAAGTGCTAATTTTTAACTCCTGATGCTGATGGGCTTGAGCACAGTTACTGATCAATGCTGTTTCTGGTCTCAGAAGTGCTGCTTTGGGAATTGCTGGGAATTTCCAACCATTTTTTAAAATTACTTTCAGTTGTGTTTTAACCCAGTGTATGATTCCAGGCATGGCTCCATGGCTGGAGAGGAGAAGAAAGGAGATGCATACCTTCAGAAAACTTGGTAGACATGCAGAACTCATTAACTTAATCTCTGGCAGTCTCTCAACCCGGTGCACTAAGCGAAGAAGATCTCATTTCAGTTAATGGGAATAATTACCTGAAGGGTTGCTGTTTGTCTGGAGTGTGCAGCTAATGTCAGACACTGCCACATCAGGTTACTTCAGAAATTCCTGTTCCTGCTCTATAGCTTTTTTTAGTTTAAGTGAACGTGACCGAGAATATTCATGTGTGTTCAGTGTGAGAGGTGCAGTAATAGCATTAAAACAAGCAAGTGTGCCCCTTTTTTCCCGAAGCAGCTTATTGTATCCTAAATCAGATATGTATCCAATCCATGGACATGCGACATAAATGTGAACAGTCAAATCGGAATTCATGAGTCTTTTTGCGTTTACACATATCTCTTGGTGTAGCTATAGCTGCAAAAACAGCAAAAGCAAACCGCCTGGCCTTTTTTCTCCTCCTGGACTTCATACCAACTGTTTGATGTTTCGCCACTCCAGCAAAAGATGCTCAACGTATGAGCTGCTAACACATCCATTTCCCTTTCTAAAGCTGTCTTGGATTGATTTGAATTCAAGCAATGTGGCTTGTAATGTGAACGTAGCCAAAAGCTCACAAGGGAGGACCCATCCTCCTCAGGTGAGACTGTACAACAGTATAGTTCCTGTTTGTTTCAGGTGTACTGATGTAATTATATTAGTGGTGGTAAAGGTTATTGGTAAAAATAATAGCAGTAATAGTGGCAGCAATTAGAAAGTTTCATGTTAACTTCAGTATAGAGTTGGCAACTATTTCAATGGCAGTTAGCAAAAGCTTTACAGTGGTGAGCTTTTCCGAGGTTTGCTTATTTTAACTTTTTTATGGTACTGCAATGGCCAACATCCATATAGCCATGCATGGACTAGCGTAACATTATTATTTTTTTCATTATTCTTCTAGATTTCTATCTTCTTGGCCTGCTGCTTTTATTAACAGAATCAGATGACAACATCATAGTGATTTTTCCTTTTACACATGTTTTTATTGGCTTTTTTACAGTATTATGATGGTGGCCCAGAGCTATGTAGCCTAGCTGGGCTAGGCTAGGCTAGTCTAGCGTAGCTTTTAACATTGTAACAGGAATTTTTATTATAGTTCCTTATCAGATATCAACGTATCAGATGTTACCGTCCTCTGTAGGTCCTTTTTTCCCACAGCTTTCACAGCAGCTTCTTGGCCCGGTGTTGGAATGCTGCTTGCTGGTAATAGGGCAGAGAGATGTGCAATAAGGTTAGCTGGTCTCTTCAAGTCATCAGATGACCACATCACAGCAGAATGATATTAAAGCCAAAGCAAAGCTTGTCTGTGTTTTGGAGATGAGCACCACATTCCTGTTCATTAGTGTATCTGGCTTTTAAATCGGCCTCGTCTTCTTCAGCTGCTTGTTTTGTGTTTAGAAGCTGTTGCATGGATATTACGTGCATTAAATTATAGGCAGATCCTGCACATCTTGAAGTACAAAAAAGGCGTATTGACAGCCGAAGTGTTTACGAGGGTCATTACCGTCAAACTGCTGGTTTTGAGCTTGTCTTGTCTCTTCAGAGCAGACGCCACTCGCCTTGAGGGCTTCTCACAGCTTTTACAGACTTTATTCCTTCAAACATCTGGAATCGTCCGTCACAATTTATCGCCTGTTCTCAGATAGGTAGCAGTCAAGGTCTCGGGTTCCCTGAGGTGATTTTTTCGTAAAGCTTAGCCAGCAAGTCTTTGGGGGCTCCTCCTTTTAGTCTTTCACCAGGGGTGTCCAAACTTTGTTTGTTGGGGACCAGAAGGAGAAATATATGTGCAGTCAGAGGCCATAGACTCTGTATTAAAAAAATATATGAAACATACTACTTATAATAATAAATTTTCTTGATTACTATAATTTACACACCATTTTTCCACGCTACAGTTGCACACTTTCACTGCTTTTAAACTCTTTGGCCCCTTTTTCTGCGCTACAACTGAGCACTCTCGCTGCTTTTAGACTTTTTGGCTCGTTTTCCACGCTACAACTGAGCACTCTCGCTGCTTTTAGACTTTTTGGCTCGTTTTCCACGCTACAACTGAGCACTCTCGCTGCTTTTAGACTTTTTGGCTCGTTTTCCGCGCTACAACTGAGCCCTCTCGCCGCTTTTAGACTCTTTGGCCCGTTTTCTGCGCTACAACTAAGCACTCACGCCTCTTTTAGACTCCTTGGCCTGTTTTCTGTGCTACAACTAAGCACTCACGCCTCTTTTAGACTCTTTGGCCTGTTTTCTGTGCTACAACTAAGCACTCACGCCTCTTTTAGACTCTTTGGCCCGTTTTCTGCTCTACAACTGAACACTCTCGCCTCTTTTAGAATCTTTGGCCCATTTTCCATGCTACAACTGCGCACTTTCGCTGCTTTTAGACTCTTTGGACCGTTTTCTGCGGTACAACTGCGCACTCTCGCCTCTTTTAGACTCTTTGGCCTGTTTTTCGCGCTACAACTGAGCACTCTCGCCACTTTTCGACTCTTTGGTCTGTTTTCCGCGCTACAACTGAGCACTCTCGCTGCTTTTAGACTCTATGGTCCATCTTTCACGCTACAACCATTTTCGGACACCTAGCGTTCAAACTTCACAACTCACATTAGGGCTGAACGATTTTGGAAAATAATCTAATTGCAATTTTTTATCTATAAATTGCGATTGCGATTTAAAATGCGATTTTTTAATGTCTTCTCAAGTATTTTTCAACAAACAGAAGCAATAAATCAATTTGTTTAATAATAAACAATGTCAGATTATTTAAAGCACAGATAACAATAAAGCAAACAAATCTATGTTTTTCCTTTTCACCATTTGTTTTTTTTTTTTTTATAGAAAAATAAATATATAAATAGCTTTTCCTTTTCACCATTTTTATAGAAAAAATAGATATAAAAAAATTAAACTTACTGCTCTCCAGCTAGTAACATCATAAAAAAATAAAGTGCAAAAAACATTAAGAGAATCTGCTTTAACCAACTCGTTATTTTCTGTATTTGAAGATGCAGCACTGGTCGTTGGCATTTTAGCCTTGCAAATACCATACGAGGCTTTGTGATGTTTTTTTTTAGTGCGTTTTCACACCTGTAGTTGGTTTCTCTGGCCTGAATCAGTTAATGAGTTTGTTTACTTGGAGCACTTTCTCGCTCTGTTCGGTCTGGTTTCACATAGGCATAAATGTAAACGTACCAAAATGCGCATCAATAAACCACGCGAGCAGCCTGTGTCCTCTGATTGGTCAGAGCTGTCTGACACAGGAGTACGTTAAATATAAATATACGAAAAAAGTAAATACAGCGAGAAGATTTTGTGTTTCTACGTGCAGCGCAGATTTATACATAATAAACAGAGTCACGCGGCTGAGAGCGGTGAATACAGCGCAGACGGCGCGAGCATGGAGACAGTGTTTGTTCACAGCTGTGGTAATTAACGTTATCCACCTCCTCTAGCTGGTCTCGGTCCGGTTCTTTTGATCCGCACCCGAGTGCGATTACTGTTTTCACACCTGCTCAATCGAACAGCACTAAAGTTACAAACGGACCAGAGTTCGATTTAACCGGACCAAACAGTGCTGGTGTGAAAGTGCGCTGTGTTGACTTCACTTCTCCACCTCCCTGCCTCCTGCTCGGGTTTGCTCCGCTCGTCCTCGGCTCGGCTCGCTCCCAAGTCACGTGACCAGTCAAATCGGAGCCTGTGCGGTTAGAGAATCTCGTTTTAAAATATCGCGAGATAATCGCAAATGCAATTAATCGTTCAGCCCTAACTCACATTATAAAAAAGTGCTTAATAGCAGGCCAATTTTAATTTTATTTCTAAAATACCTCGCGGGCCACTCCAAAAAAGGAAACGGTCCGCAAATGGCCAGCAGGCCGTAGTTTGGACACCCCTGTCTTACACAGTCTGACAGAGCCATGCATGTGGGTCACTACTCCACAGGGTGCTGAGTTTCCTGTTCTTATGTTCACCCAGCAGCACCTGGTCATGATCAAGACACAAAGCCCATTGTGCTTGTTCTCATCTAGGTTTATTATGATCCTGTCAAGGCCTGAAACAAGTTTCCGGTTTTGTTTGGTTATTTTATACTGGCAAAAGGGGTTTCAGATGGTACATCTCTGCCTGGAATAAAGCACGTTGCCACATTTCTTGTAAGCTTTCATGCAGCTTTTGTTGATGTGACAAAGATCTTTCAGCTTTGCTTTTTCTAAATCCAGTAATGGACTCTGTAGACCACAGGCATCGCATCAGCCTCACGGTCATATGTTTTGACTTGGAACAAGACCACCATCTGCAGCACTTAATGAACTTCCAGGGCCCAGAGCACTTTGATCTGTGTTTGATAAATAAGGCCATGTGCTTGTAAGAATAAAACGACTGGTGTGTTAGTAGCTATATTAGAGGTCATTGTTCAAAACAGCCGTTTGTCAGCATGAAAGCTGCTCGAGCTATTTCACACTTACATCATTCTCTTTCTCTTACGATCCACAGAAAATCACAAATGATCTTAAAACAGCAGTTCAGACAGAAACCTACGTAAATGTATACAGTTGTGTCCTTACTTTACCCCAGATGTGTGTAATTAACCAAGACAGGTTTTTCTAGAGAGTTTAATTTTGTACAGCTCTGGAAATAATTAAGAGACCACATCAGTTTCTGAATCAGTTTCTCTGAGTTTGCTATTTATAGGTATATGTTTAAGTAAAATGAACATTGTTTTTTTTATTCTATAAATAAAGGACAACATTTCTCCCAAATTCCAAATAAAAACTTTGCCATTTAGGGCATTTATTTGCATATAATGAGAAATGGCTGAAATAGCCAAAAAGATGCAGAACTTTCAGACCTCAAATAATGCAAAGAAAACAGGTTTATATTAATAAACATTTGAGAGTTCAAAAATCTATATTAGGTGGAATAACCCTGTTTTTTAACCACAGTTTTCATGCATCTTGGCATCATGTTCTCCTTCACCAGTCTTACACACTGCTTTTGGATAAATTTATGCCACTCCTAGTGGTCTTTTATTTTTTTCCAGAGCTGTGTAAGGCTAATGTTGCAGCCAAGTAATGGAAGCCTATAGTAGGGATGTAAGAAAAACTTGAATTATATTTATATATTCTCAGCCCACAATAACCACATTATCAGCTTTGAGTGTACAAAAAAAAAAACTCTGTATGAGGCCAGTGTGGGATGATTTAGCCTTCATAACTAATTAGCTGCATTCGTCACTTACATGGTACTTACAATTACAAACAGTAAAGAAGCTAAACTGACTTACCACATTTATGGCAAGGGAGAATATTAAGCTAATTTAATTAAGTACATTCATTTATAGAATGCTTTATATAAGGTTATGTACATCCTTGTCATTGTTTCCTCAGTATGAAACACTTACAGCCACATAGCTTAGCCTGATTTAGCCTAGCTTTTATTGCAGCATTTTATAAATAATTTATGTTACACATTGATTTACTTTTATAACAGTTAAACCTTTTTTATAATTGTTCCTGAGTTTGGTGTTACTGCTTTCTCCAGGTAATTTCAGTGGCTAGTCAGCAGAGTGTGTGGGTAACTAGCTAAAGGGCTAAAGTCTGGTAGAGTTAGCTTTTAGCTTAGTGCTGAATCTCCCTCAGCTATTGTGTTCTGTTTTGGCACAGTTTTAGCACATTTATTTACTAGCTATTTTTTTAAAGAAACTTTTTTCTTAAGAGACATTCTTTATTCGTTATGTTACACTACATTGATTAAATGTTCTAAATTTAGTTTATGTTTTGATTACTCAGCTCTAAATATGCCATAACTTTTTCCTCACAAACAAGTAAACCGAAGGAATGGCACTTTTTTGTTTACTCCTGTGCAGAAAGTCATAGTTCCTAAACATAGCGCCAGACATGAGTACACACATTTTAACTGATGTGTCTGGATTTAAAGTGTTTGACATAACCATTTTTAGCCCATCTTCAGATCTTTGTGCCACACATTCTTACGAGAAGAGGCAACATTCTTATTTTATTTAGTTTCAGCCAAACACACACAGACATGCTCTTTACTGCTGCCTCACTGTGAGTAAATGAGTTTAAACCAGTTTAAAGTTGAGACTTGTTTTTTTTTTTTTTTTTTTTAGAAGATGTTCTCCATAGCTGAAGCTGAATTCCTCCACTCTTCCTCTCTTATAAAAAAAATCATTGGTATTCTGGGGTCTTCCCATTCACATGGGGATTGTGCTATGAGACTTTCTAATATTCTTTTAATGAATTTGTCTCAGGGCCTTTAGATATGTTTGCTCTCTTCTGCAGGGGTCAGGAGGCATGTTTTGATAAGGGACTCTGCTATTTTAGAGTGGTCTGTGTGGGCAGACTTGCTTTATTTTACCTCTCTCTAGAGGTGACCTACACTGGATCCTCTTAGGGGAAAGCTGAAATTCGCTCCGCAATAAAAAAAAGGAGAATTTGCTGACATCAGTGTTGCCGAGTGAAAGTCATTCCCTATTATGGCAAAGAGTTTTATTCCCAGAAGGTTCCAACATATTGCTCTGATTTTATTGGTATATTTTTATATATGATACTAGAGTGCTGGTACGTGTAATATATTGAAATGTAGGATTGAATCAAGGAAATGTTCTCTCAAGCTCTGTGCAGCGCTGAGATCATGCATATATATATATATATATATATATATATATATATATATATATATATCATACTGAGAAACATAACATAGTCTTAATAAAAAGTCCTACCCTTAAACTAACCCTTAAAGACATTAGGGCTGCACGATATATATAGTCTAAGCATCATCATCGCGATGTGCCCATGCACAATATTCACATCGCAGAACGTGCAATGTCGCTCAAAGGCAATTAAATCAAACACGTCATGTTGCAATGCTTTGATTCTTGACAAAAGAAGTAGATACACAGTGCTGTCCCTGTGTCTGTGTGAGTGACAGGCTGCTGCTGCCTGAGAAGCCCAAAGGGGGAGCGCTAGCTAGCTAGCTTTCATTTGTTTCGTCCATACTTGAATCCCATTAAATCTTGGTAAACAGAAGGTGATACAAGTACTTTAATTTAGACATTTGGGCCAAACCTACATTTTCCACAAGCACTCTCACATGCACAGCACTATACTCAAATTTCCTCTATATATGTTCTCGCCATTCAAAAGAGCCTTAAATGTATATGAAGTCAATACTGAACTCTGGAGTCAAGTAAAGCTGAATAACAATATTGAGCTGATATAATTAAGCAATAATACACAATAGAGAGTGCTATAACATGGCACAATATTGGCATATTTTGCCTACCACGGCAGCACAGCAGTGCCAATATTACACATTATAGCATGGACCTTGAGTATATTATTGCGATTATACCGCAGTTCCATTATCTGTGTTTATTGAGAGATTTTGAGTTAAAGAGGATGAGAAAATACAATATGTTTGGTTACAAACACTCTGCGAGTTAAAATAGTTCCATTGCTGCTCTGTTTGGTTTGTAAGCGCTGCACCGTTGCTAGGTTACCTGTACTGTATGTGGCGGAGTAATACTGTACATGGAGAGCTTCGGTTACAGTGCATTACCGGCTGATAACGGCACTCAAAGAACGCCTCACAGCCAATCACATTGCAGGGTCGGAACTAACTCTGTAATAGTGTAGAATGTATCTTCAAGAAAATGAGAACAGTGCCGATTTTCTCTTAGTTGACCATGCAAATATCAAGTAGCATAATGTTTTTAATCTGTATTAATTCTCAGTCATACCTATGTATCATGCTGCATATCATATTACCAGGTTCTTTATAACACACAGCCCCATTCATGTGTTACATTCATATGTATTCATGTGTTCTCTTTAATTGTTGGCGCATTCAGAAAACATTCACAAAACAGCACATAACACAGTGTTCCTCTAAGATGTGGTCCCATCAGCCTAACAACAAGCTTTTCTAACTGGGGTCCCTTCCCTTAGTCCAGATATAACCTTCACTTTTCCCATACCCTGTCCCTTTCCCATCATCTTTTTCTTATACAGTGTTATACATCTAATGTATGCATCTAATTCAACTCTAACTAATTCTTCTCCCTCCACAGAAAATGTCGTGTCACTCCTGCAGCTGATCGGCGAGCCTCGACCCAGTGGCATCGTCAAGCTCTACGGATCGGACACCCCCGGCTATGCTTTCGATTCGGATTCCAACGTGGGTCAGCTGGCGCGAGCGCACCTGCCGAACCCTTTCTACCGTGACTTCTCCCTGCTCTTCAACCTGATGCCCGTCAGCCCCAAAGCCGGCGTCATCTTCTCCATCACCGACTCCTCTCAGAAGATCATGTACGTGGGAGTGAAGCTGACGCAAGTGAAGGGGGATAAGCAGGACATCAAGCTCTTCTACACCGAGCCGGACTCTCAGACCTCCTACGAGGCGGCCAGCTTCAGCGTGCCCTCCATGTTCAACACCTGGACCCGCTTCTCCATCAGCGTGCAGGACGACCAGGTGTCCCTCTTTTTAAACTGCGACACCGATCCCATGGTGGTCCGCTTTGAGCGTTCCCCAGACGAGATGGAGCTGGAATCAGGAGCTGGACTTTTCATTGGACAGGCCGGAGGAGCCGATCCCGATAAGTTTCAGGTAAGTGTACTTGTGTTGTAGTACTCCAAGTCCAGGCTTGGGCTTGAGACTAGTCAAGACCTGAAACAAGCGTCTTGGTCTCGTCTTGGTCTCGTCTTGGTCTCGTCTCTGTCTTAAACTCATTTGGTCTCAGTTGGTTTGGTCTCAGTCGTAGGGAAAGTGAACTTGACAACTTGAAATTGTTGTTAAGAACCTTCCAAATCCAATGCTTCTCTCTGAGGTATTGTTGATTAGAAAATTAAAAAAGAACATTTGTTCTAAACCTTTTTAAATGTTCTACTTTGGAACATATGATGAAATGTATTTAAGCAATAATACACTCGAAGTTTGTGCTATAACATGTAATATTGGCACTGCTGTGTATTTACACATTATAGCACGAACCTCGAGTGTATTATTGCGATTGTACCACATTTCCATTAACGCTGTTATTGAATTCAAAATTTAGATTTTGAGTTAAAGAGGATGAACGCTGCCAGTTAAAGTAGTTCCATTGTTGATCTGTTTGTTGCTGCGTTGTTTGGCTTGTAAGCGCTGCATCGTTGCTAGATTACCTGTACTGTATGTAGCGGAGTAATATATGGAGAGCTTCGGTTACAGTCCATTACCGGCTGATAATGGCACTCATAGAACACATCTTAGCCAATCACATTGCAGGGTCTGAACTAACTGTGGTATTATTTCTAATATACAGTAGTGTACAGAAATTTTAGGCAAACATTTATCGCAGCAATAAAAATGTTTTTCCATTTTCACATATTCAAAAACAAAACACACACAAAAAGTACCACGATTTCTTAAGAAAGTGGCTCATATCCTGAACTTGGTTCTAGACGGTTCCCCTTGGTTCCCCTGATTGATAAATATTGTTAAACACTGATTTACCAAGCCATGTGTTGGTGATAAATGTAAAAAATAATAATAGAGTCCCATGAGCAGAATTTTGGAGATGTTTTAATGAACACAGCTAACTTTTGCGCAGTACTGTATTCATTTTTTTGGTCTTGTTTTAGTCTAGGCCACTCCCAGTCTCAGTCTTAATTAGGACTAGTCTTGAGGTCTTGAGTTGGCCTTCATAGTGCCTCCCACAATCATAACAGGGTCATGGAGGAACCTATAGAATAACAGTAACTGTAGCTGGTAATTAAAGTTCTGTGTTCTAGATGAGAATTAAGCATGTGAAACAAACGGAAACCACTGCGCCTGTCGTGATTCCTGTTTGATTTGATTGTTTAAATTGGCCTCCTTTACATACTGTAGGCTATACAGCTCGAGCTATTGCTGGAATCTCAGGAAGAGGACTTAATTGCACTTTCTAAACCACAGGGGATCAATTCGCTCCTCCAGGCTCTTCATGTGGAAATCCTGTATTTGACCCGTGATAACTCATGCTCTATCAGAGGAGAACACTGAGGAAAAAAGGGTTTAATTGAATCTGCATGCTTCAAGTGTGTGCATTTTTTCAGTGTGAATAAAATAGGGGTGTAATGATGTATGAAACTGGCAATTCGATTTGATACGATACAGTGGTGTCTGCTTTTACAATACAGCAAAATGCCTCACTACACTAATATTTTTTTTACTAAATTTTTATTACTGTCATTTATGAAGGTCATCCTGGTATCTTAATTTTTTAACATTATTTTGCTACACACAATGTGAACTACCTGTTCTTCTTTACACTTGTGGCAAAAAAAGTATGATTAATGAACCAATAGAAAGCGCCAAAATATTTTTACATTGACTATTGAAAATACAGGAAGCTTTTTATCTTGTTATGAAAAGTAATTTTGCAGATTTTGGTGAGTTTTTTATATGTATCATGTAAAAAAAATCTTGATTAGTATTTCTAAACAGTAGATATTTTTCACAAGGTTATTTTAATGCTTACAGTTTTAGTTAATTACTGTTTAATGTTATGAAAGTATGATACTAGATACATTAGTACAGGAATTAGGTACCGACTATAAGTCTATAGAATTAGGTATGGGATTTAGGTTAGGGCTATAGGTTACCGAAACATTCAAGGTTTCTCAGTCTAGTGCTATTGGGTGGCATTTACATTCCACTAGCTCTGCGGTTAGCAGCTAATGCTAGTGCTGCTGCACTCAGCCTTAGTGCTGGAGAAACTTCACTGAAAACTCAACCTTAGACAAAATATTGGAAATCTAAGCTTACTGTAAATAAGCAGGAGCACTTTACTTACCCAAATAAATGGTTTTCAGGAGAGAAATCTGTGTAGATTAACATCCAGTGTTTATAGTTTTTTTGTATGTATCATGTAAAAAAATCTTTATTAGTGTTTCTATACAGTAGATCTTTTTCACAAGGTTATGTTAACGCTTACATTTTTAGTACAGGAATTAAGTAACGACTATAAGTGTATAGAATTAGGTATAGGATTTAGGTTAGCGCCCTAGGTTACCGAAACATTCAAGGTACCTCAGTCTAGTGCTAGAATCTAGCAGCATTTACAGTCCACTAGCGCTGTGGTTAGCGGCTAATGCTAGTGCTGCTGCACCAAGCCTTAGTGCTGGAGAAACTTCACTGAAAACTTACCCTTAGACAAAATATTGGAAATCTAAGCTTATTGTTAATTAAGGGAAGTGCTTTACTCACCTCAGTAAATGGTTTTCAGGAGAGAATTCTGTGTAGATCAAAATCCAGTGCTCTTTTGTCTTTGAAATATTTTTTTTTTCACGATTTACAGTTTTGTTTACTTAGGCGCTTCCCCCAGCTTCCCCTTTAGAAGGTAAACATGGTGACAACCTTGCATACTTCAATGTAGACATCCTTACTAGTGTTGCTTAATGTATATTATAATTTGGTGCACCAGAAAACGTTTATTGGTAGTGCGCCTTATAATCCGGAAGGTCTTTTTATGGAATGTCCAGTACTGTATGCAAATGTTTCACAGCATGAAGTGCAACAGAACCCTTAGAGAGGAAATGCAGAGGTGTTTTTTTAAAGGCAGTGGGCTTAAGTGAGTGAGAAATTATAATCATAATCATAAAACAATAAAAAAAGAAAAATAGGCCATGGGCTCCACTCCAGGTTTTAGAAACGCAGCTCCATTGGAGCCAATTTTTTTAGAGGATTTTTTTTTTTATCTGTGAACAAAAACAACTGCAGTCTTTCAGCCAGAGTGATTTTTTGCCAGCAGCAATGGCCCCCAATTGTCAGGGGTTGACCCAGGCAGAGAGACGTGGAGGCGGATGTAAACACAGGTAGGGTGAGAATTTATTAAACAAAGAGACAAGTAAACACGTAACAACAAAATAACTAAACAAACGAGGGAGGCTAGAGAACATAAAACTAAACAAACGCTGGAAAATAAACTAGGAATAAACAAGAGAGAGAGACTAATGATAAATAAACAAATAAACAAGTAAACAAGAAACAAAGAAAAACAAGAAACAGAGGCGAGCTAAAACTAACAAACAAACAAGAGATACTAAAGATAAACAAACGGGGAGACTATAAAACTAGGCAGGATGAACTTAAACAGGGCAAGGGAATAAACTAGGGATATATATACAAGAAAATAAAACAAGAAACTAAACTAGACAGAGGATGAATACACTAAACAGGGAAATGAGAAAACTAGGGAACTAGAAACTAAACAGAGATATACACTAAACAAGGAACTAGGGCAATGACCAATGAAACACAGAGAGACAGAGAAGCGCAGAGAGACAGACAATGGGGGACAGTGCAAAGACCGACAGAGGACAAGTAACAGAGGAAGTCTTTTTAACATAACAGGAAACACACTGGGAGTGGAAACACCTGGGGAAGGGGTGGAGCTACAAATGAGACATGAGGTAATGGAAAATCACAGGCAGAACACAGGGGCACGGGTCACGTGGGACAACACAGGCACGAGGACAGACAGGAAACAGGGCCAGGCGTGACAGAAACCTCCCCCTAAACGCGCAGCTCCCGAGGCGCGTAAAAACAAACCCCGGGGGCTGGCGGCAGGGAGAGGCCGGGGAAAACAGGAGACCGAACGGGAGACTGGACAGGGAACTGGACAGGAGATGGAGACTGGACAGGGAACTGGACAGGAGATGGAGACTGGACATGAGACGGAGACTGGACGGGGAACCGGACAGGAGACTGAGACTGGACGGGGAACTGGACAGGTGACTGAGACTGGACGGGGAACTGGACAGGTGACTGAGACTGGACGGGGAACTGGACAGGTGACTGAGACTGGACGGGGAACTGGACAGGTGACTGAGACTGGACGGGACCGGACATGGGAACAGGGACGAGAACATTGACGGGGACGGACACAAACACGGTGACTGGGACAGGAACAGTAAAACCA
Organism: Astyanax mexicanus; assembly: GCF_023375975.1. NCBI lineage: Eukaryota > Metazoa > Chordata > Actinopteri > Characiformes > Acestrorhamphidae > Astyanax > Astyanax mexicanus. The sequence goes on along the minus strand of NC_064418.1, from coordinate 40,648,195 downwards.
CAGGGGACAGGAACAGGCACGAACACAGATACAGGGACCAGGACAGGGAGAGACAGGGGAACCAAAAACACAGGTGGGTGCCCAGGACCGGCAAAAGTCTGTGGGGATAGCCTGGGCACATAACTGGGGGCAAAGTCAGGAGGCCTAGGAGCAGGCCTGGAAATACGGGGCCTGGGCCCAAACATAGTTCTGGGAGCTGCTGGTGCCGGAGCTGGAGCAGCTGGGACTGCTGGTGCCGGAGCTGGAGCAGCTGGGACTGCTGGGGCCGGAGCTGGAGCAGCTGGGACTGCTGGGGCCGGAGCTGGAGCAGCTGGGACTGCTGGGGCCGGAGCTGGAGCAGCTGGGACTGCTGGTGCCTGAGCTGGAGCAGCTGGGACTGCTGGTGCCGGAGCTGGAGCAGCTGGGACTGCTGGTGCTTGAGTTGGAGCAGCTGGGACTGCTGGTGCTTGAGTTGGAGCAGCTGGGACTGCTGGTGCTTGAGAGAGCGGCGTGGCCGCCGCAGAAATCTCGGAGAGCGGCGCCGCCGCCGCTGCAGTCTGTGAGCGCGGCGCGGCCGCCGCTGAAATCTCGGAGAGCGGCGCGGCCGCCGCTGAAGTCCCGGAGAGCGGCGCGGCCGCCGCTAAAGTCTCGAAGAGCGGCGCGGCCGCCGCTGAAATCTCGGAGAGCGGCGTGGCCGCCGCTAAAGTCTCGAAGAGCGGCGCGGCCGCCGCTGAAATCTCGGAGAGCGGCGCGGCCGCCGCTGAAATCTCGGAGGGCGGCGCTGCCGCCGCTGCAGTCTGGGAGAGCGGCGTGGCCGCCGCTAAAGTCTCGAAGAGCGGCGCGGCCGCCGCTGAAATCTCGGAGAGCGGCGCGGCCGCCGCTCGTATCATGGGGTGCAGCGCCTCAGACGCGTGCTTCACGGGGCGTGGCATGAAGAGATCCGCTGCAGCACTGGAGCCCGAAGCTGCGGGTGAAGTAAAAACCCGGACTGGATTCCTACTCTTTCGTGCAGAGTCCGGCGTGAGGAGCGCGGGGAAAGTCATTGACCGCGGCTGGCTCGCCGCGCAGGGGGTCTCGAAGCGCGGTTCCACTGCCACCGTGGAAGGAAGTAGCGGCAGGAGGGCTGGTGCTGGAGGATAGTCCTCTTCCTCCTCGCTGGACGCAGGTGTGAGGAGATCGGAGTAGTCCCAGAGAAAGGACTCCTCACAGCCTGCATCCGAGTCACCCCCTTCCTCCTCGGGGCGAGGACCGAGGCTGACAGCACACACCCCCAGCGCCCCCCCAAAATTTTCCCCGCTCCGGAGGGAGTCCTCCCGCGCCTTGCGGGCTTTTCGGGCCTGTTTCCTCCGAGACTTTTTTTTCTTATGAGTCTCGGTGGGCACCGCTGAAGCTGGGCTGACGGGCTCCAACCCGCGGAAAGGCGCTGGGAGCGGGTCATCTCCCCGGATTTGCTCGGCCAGGAGACGGAGAAACTCCAGGTCCGCCTTCCTTGCAGCGTGCCAGTCTGCTACATCCATTGCGGTCGGTCTTTTTGTCAGGGGTTGACCCAGGCAGAGAGACGTGGAGGCGGATGTAAACACAGGTAGGGTGAGAATTTATTAAACAAAGAGACAAGTAAACACGTAACAACAAAATAACTAAACAAACGAGGGAGGCTAGAGAACATAAAACTAAACAAACGCTGGAAAATAAACTAGGAATAAACAAGAGAGAGAGACTAATGATAAATAAACAAATAAACAAGTAAACAAGAAACAAAGAAAAACAAGAAACAGAGGCGAGCTAAAACTAACAAACAAACAAGAGATACTAAAGATAAACAAACGGGGAGACTATAAAACTAGGCAGGATGAACTTAAACAGGGCAAGGGAATAAACTAGGGATATATATACAAGAAAATAAAACAAGAAACTAAACTAGACAGAGGATGAATACACTAAACAGGGAAATGAGAAAACTAGGGAACTAGAAACTAAACAGAGATATACACTAAACAAGGAACTAGGGCAATGACCAATGAAACACAGAGAGACAGAGAAGCGCAGAGAGACAGACAATGGGGGACAGTGCAAAGACCGACAGAGGACAAGTAACAGAGGAAGTCTTTTTAACATAACAGGAAACACACTGGGAGTGGAAACACCTGGGGAAGGGGTGGAGCTACAAATGAGACATGAGGTAATGGAAAATCACAGGCAGAACACAGGGGCACGGGTCACGTGGGACAACACAGGCACGAGGACAGACAGGAAACAGGGCCAGGCGTGACACCAATCTGTTAAAATACGTGAAATAGTGCCTTTTCCCCCTGTAAGGTACATTTTACTGCTGCATTAGGAGTTGTTCTTGTAAATCACTGTAAATTCAGGTTTATACTACCCTGTTGCACAATATACAGATTGTTAGGAGAGGCACTGCACCATAAATTACCATCTCTCCACATCATTCATGAACTTAAGTGGAACAGTGCAAGAGTTATGAGTTATGAGTAAGGAACATCCGTTCCTTAATGGTTGATTGTTTTACAATAAAATCACCAGTATTGGACTAAGTCCAGTATATACAAACATGATCTCAAATGAACTGTAAAAAATGTATGTTAACTTTACCATATTTTGTTTGTCAGGCTACACATTGCTACTTATATACCTACAATTATTAATAAATTATATGATTCATTCAAAATACATTACACTTGAATGTTCATGTAACTGGGAAGATACATAGCACTTCATCCCATTCCACTTCATTTTTAAAACAGATTTTTTTTTTTTTTTTTTTGGAAAATATCTGGCCAGTGGCCAAATTTAATTGCCAACCCCTGCTCTGAAGGCCAATATTAAACCTTTGAGATTACAATTATGAAAAGTGTTCCTTGGAGTACAAGAAAGTATGTATGTCATACTTCTGTTTTTTAGTGTGTTATTATTTAAATATTTTGGAAGGTGTTTTTGACCCTTTTTCGTGTTTTAGACAGCACAGTAAGAATTATGTAATAGAATAATGTCCTTTGGATCAGACAGTCAGGCTACCCCAAGGCTGAATGGTTACCTCCCTGCTACCTATTAGCCATGGCAGCGCAGTCCTGCTGTCTGCCCATAACCATAGTGAGGAGACCACTCCGGCGGGAATGCTCCTCGTTCTGTGTGCGGTGGTGCTTCCACAATAGGCATTCAGCAGCAGATGGGTGGGATGCGCCGCAGTACGACTCCTCTAATCTCACCATGTTTCATGTGGTCCGGGGAGGCCGCGCAGAGTGACGTTGTTAATGGCCCCGTAAGTAGTCGGCTATCATAATTACAGGCTTCATTAGGCCGGATATGATTACTGTACGCTCGCTCTCATTAGAGCCGCGCGCTAATCGGCAGATCTGTGGCTTCGTATGAACTGGGCTGGAAGTGGGGGTTTGTGTGTAAGGTTCTCACCGGGGGTCAGGGTGCACAACAAAGGCTCAATTAAGGCATCATAAAGCCCCCTTTGACTGCATTCCCAGGCCAAACCTTTGACCCACACCCTGGGCATTCGGTGGGGGAGAAAAGTCCTGTTGTTTTTGAAGATACATTCCTGTTAATGTCAACCTGCCGCTGCCCTTGTTTAAAGAAGGTCTTAATGAGACAGTGGTGGAGCAGCTGCCTGTACGTGTTGGGCCTTTGGGGCTGTAATGGGCTGTGTCGTGTTCCTCTGGGATGTGTGGATGTGTGGATTTTTTGCTTGAATGGCATCACTGTAAGGAAAGTAATTGTGATGATGTCCATGAAGGGGATTTCACACTGGGGAGCAAGTGGGAGCTATGCTTTTGAAGTATGGAACATTAGACACATGTTACTGTATGATTATGTATGATTATGATGGCTTGTGCTATGGCTCTCTGGATTAAGTGAGGAAAACGAGGAGAATTTGCAGTAAATTTACTGTCAAAAAACAATAGTTGCATCCAAAAGGAATCACCTGACAGGAATAAAACTTGGCGGGTAGTCATGACAGAGGTAATTCTGAAAGGTAGGGGGTCATCTTCAGTGACTAGAGACACATTTGGAATCTGTGTGTGGAGCACTATGGGGAGTGCCAACATCCAGATCAGATCAGACCATAAACACACACTCTAGTGTGCTATTCCAGCAGGACAATGCTTGTCCATATACTGCAGCCATCTCAAGACCTAACACTGATTTAAAATAAGTAACTATTGACACTTCACCCATACTGTAGATTCTGCAGCAATATCCAAGCTGCATGGGATGGATTTTCGCAGGACACTATTAGGAACCTCTACAACTCAATTTCAAAACCTCTAGCATGTTGGGATACACATAGACCTGTCACCATAACAATTTTTTGCAAACAATATGTTGTCCCAGAAATTATTGCGATAAAGGACATTTTTGCCATTTTAAGAACATTAAATGCCACTAATAAAATAATAACATAATATTATAACAATGGAATTTTAGACAATAAACTTTCCATTCCTGTTCACAGGCCTAATTTTAGAAACTGAAAAGTTCCAAGCTTGAACCAAAAGAGGTTATAGTCATAAATAATATATATACATTGCGAGGTGTGGAGGGGAGCAGCCCCGGTCTGTCCTAGCTGGTCCGCGTTGGACCAGCAGAAAGATTTGCCTCAGCCTTCACTCGAGAGATGCGCTGATGGTGAGAGGAAGATGTAATTGCACATTACATATAATTTCTGTATGTGCAGCTTAATAAATATTGACCATATCAGTCTAAATGCTATGAATAACACTGCAATCCGATACTTCCTTCTGGGTTTATCTCTTTGACAAGGAGCTTAGGTCTGATTTTTAGCAGGCAGATGCACTTACACAGTACATACACATATGACATCATACACATGGCATCATACCTGTCAGACACATCAGCTCAAACACCTGCTCACCTGTGTGTGTGTTGTGTTTGTGTCTTCCTTCCAGGGTATTATTGGAGATCTGAAGATTGTTGGAAATCCTAGAGCAGCGGAGCGGCACTGTGAAGAAGAGGAGGACGACTCTGATGCAGTAAGTCAAGAGTCAACTCTAGCATGAGCCAGAAAGACAGATAATCAGCAGGGCTGCAACGATTAGTTGATATATAAATTATATTTAAATTTGTCGACTACAAATATCATTGTCGACTAATTGTTAATTTGTAATAGTACCACATTACACAAAGTTTTGGAGACAGAACTGCAATAGGAGATTGGTAAATGTCTCACTCACAAAGTTTACACTCTCCAAAAGTGCTTGGATTACATATTCACTCACTAAATATCAAACATCCAGACATTTAAATGCCTTTTAAATCTCATGTTCAGCTCTTTCTATTGTTTTTAGAGATGAAGGACATGGCAGAAATAATCGTTCACTAATCAACTAATCGTGAAAATAATCATCAGATTAGTCGACTACTAAAATAATCATTAGTTGCAGCCCTAATAATCAGACACTCCCATACACATTTTATGATGTTCGTTGACACAAGTTACACCTTGTTCTGCCATTAATTATGCACTCTAATGGAGCTGAATGGAGATTCTGTGAGACTTTATGTAGGTCTGGGAAAGCAGACTCACAGACCCACATGTTTTGCCTTGATTAAGCAGCTTTAACTAAATTAATGTCATATTTAATTATAAGAGTTTCTTTTAAAAGGTGCTTGGAAAGTCTCACAAGAATTCTAAAAAAAAACGATTGTCGAAGAATCTGTAAAAGCTCATATGTTTTACTATTACAAGCATTGAATGCCTAGAAATGATGCCAAGATCACATGCTGAAATAGGCCTAAGTCAGGAAGTATATTAAACTTATTCAGAATAGCCCACAATCACAAACGTTTAGCTGACACAGGTCTGGAAGTCAAAACATGACCACCAATAAAGGACTAGCAAATGACAGAAACTAAAAGATATTTAATAACTAAAAAGACAGATTTTGTGTATATTTTTAAGCAGTGAACTTGAATCTAAATTATATAATTTATTTTCTTATTGAGGACTTGAAATTGTAATGTAATTAATAAATATTAGTTGGTATAGAATTGCAACCACACTACACAGCTCTGGAAAAAAAAAATAAGACCACTTAAAAATGCGGAGTTTCTTTGATTTTATCAAATAAAAAAACTCTGGAATATAATCAAGAGGAAGATGGATGATCACAAGCCATCAAACCAAACTGAACTGCTTGAATTTGTGCACCAGGAGTAAAGCAGCGTAAAGTTATCCAAAGGCAGTGTGTAAAAGCTCTAAATAACAATATTTTTTATTTGGAATTTGGGAGAAATGTTGTCCCTTGTTATAGTATAAAACCACAATGTTTATTTTACTCAAACATATACTTATAAATAGCAAAATCAGAGAAACTGAAGCGGTCTCTTATTTTCTTACAGAGCTGTAGATGTCATTGTACAGGTCTGTACAACTGCAGAGCAAAGAAAAATACCGTTTTAACTTTCAGTGGGAATCTATGTAAAAACTTTTGGTCACCACAAGTAATTGTGTTGGTGAAATATCTGGGAAATATCTGATTACTGTGCTAAAATCTATCTGATCAAAAAAAAAAAATCAGAGCAGCTGTTGAAGCATGATCATGATTGGAGTGTTAACTGCATGTAAAGTACAATGTAAGAAACAACAGCCATATTCAAATGTAAAAGAAAGTTAAAAAATGTGCTTTTTGAAAAAAGTTTTTCATAGGACAGTAAAGTTATGTAGAAGAAATATATGGAAGTAATGCAAAAGTACAGAAGAAGTATATTCAAAATAAGATATAGGAATAGGAATCTTTATAGGATTTATAAGTTTTAAAGTTTGGATCAGATCAGTCTAATATATATATATATGTATGTATTTTAGATAATCTATTTAGTGTTCAGTGTAGAGATAAAATGCTACAATATTATAATGTTAAAAAAGAAATTAATGTAGTAGTGCTAAGAGGGTCTGAAGCTTTTTATAGGTTTTGCTGACTTTGCGGGTTTTCCTATCCAATCTTAAAAGATTGCATAGGTAATCATGGTGGGCAGATAAAACACAGCACTGTGACAGGTAGTGCCGGGAATCCACTCACATATTTCAGAAGAATGCTTTGCCTCCGGGCAGCTTTTCCATAGGGTGGACCCGTAACAGTGGCCAAGATCTACGGCCTCCAGAGATCAAGATAACGTAGATTGAATGCTTGTTTTTTACAACCTGAAAAAAGAGGAAGTGAAATTTATCTTAATCTCTCTTTCACCCCCCTCCCCAACACCTCTCTATCTCTCTCTCTCTCTCTTTCCCCCTTCTTCCCTGTGTTTTCTCTCTTTCTCTCTTCACCTACAGGCCTCTGGTGATTATGGAAGCGGATATGAAGACGCTCGCACCGTCTCGGTATTGTGCCTTTTTTAATTTTCACTCAACTTTTCTTAGACCATTGCTAACCTTTCCTGTGTGTTTGTAACCCAGTGACCTCAATCTCTCCCAGTCAACCTCAGTACAGCCAACACAGGCTTGAAACATCATCACACACAGCGTCCCGAGGTTCTGGGCTATTTCCTGAGCGTGTGTGCTGTGTGATTTTTGGCAGGATCGTTGCTTGTACAGACTCTTATCTTTAGGGAACTCTGGAAGGGGGGTAATTCCAGCTCCGCAGGGCGAAAGAGCAGCAGTGCTCTGATCATCTGGATTCCTGTTCTGTAAGGAAGCTCAGGAAGCTCGGTATTAAAGTCAAACAGTCAACACTTTGTCATACATGGCTCATCTGAGTCTCAGATGTTTTCACATACATGCATAGGGGTTTGGTGTCCCCATTCTTGTTGGGTTATAGAGGTCAAAAGAAACCCCAAATGTAAAAAAAAATGTTAGTATCGTATTTTTCGCACTATAAGACTTAAAATCCTGTAATTTTCCCAAAAATTGACAGTGCATCTTAAAATCTCGTGCACCTTATGTATGAATTCTACCAGTCAGGTATTAAGGAGCAGTAAAGTCACTCCGCTGAAGTACAGAGTTATAAGAGTGAGTTTTTATAGTGAAGTTTCTCCAGCACTAAGGCTCGGTGCAGCAGCATTAGCATTAGCCGCTAACCACAAAGCTAGCTCTTCCAGCGTTCAAAGGTGAATATATCGGACTAAAGTCTGCGTGTGATTACCATGTTAAAACAAGACAAGATATATGGGATGAACCGCTAACTGATATTGCCCTGGGTTACCAGAACACCCAGGGTTCCTCAGTGTAGCACTGTCAGATGACATTTTCATCCCAATTAGACTCAATATTAGAATATTGAAAATCTAAGCCTACTGTGAATAAATGGAAGCGCTTAACTCCAAAACCAAATATACAGTTTTCAGGAGATAAATGTAGCACTAGTTTGACTTTAAAATATTTTTTTGGTTTATTTCCCCCAGTTTCCCTATTAGAAAAGAAACATGGCAACACCCTTGCTTAATTCAAAGTAGGCATCCTTATTGGTGTCGCTTAATGCACCTTATAATTCGGTGCACCATTTGTATGAAAATAGACCAGAAAATAGACATATATCTCAGGTAGGTAACTAGCTAGTTGGCTAAACTTCAGATTCCACCACCAGTTGTATTGTAATCTGAAAATAACAAGAGCTAGCTAATAGCTAACTCCTCTGCTATCACAACAGGCTGCCAGGCACTGCTAGTAGGCTGGTAATGAAGCAGTGTTATATTTCATTTATTAATTTTGACAACATGTCCCATTTATTAAAGGAAAGCTTTCACCCCCTTTTCCTTAGTAACTTTCTTTGTAATAAAAGACACTCGAAAACAGTGGGGTAGGGAGTCAAATGAGAAATGGGATTGGGCCAAAGTCATACACAGAGTCCTACACAGATCAATGGACCCTATGCCATTTCATATGAACCTCTTAGCCCCAAAAGCTAATACCCAGAAGCTTCTGTCAGAACATGCCAGGCCCAATTACAGAGGAGAAGAAAACCAGGTGGTTCCTCAGGGCTGAAGAGAAGGTGTCCTCTTGCTCAACGTCTGCTTTGTTCCTCCTTTTTTTTTTGTCTGGTAGACGAGTTTCTCCGTCAGTCTGTGTTTGTTCGAAGTGTGTTCAGAGAAGTGGTGGGTTTGGTTCCTGCTGAACTTAATAGGTCTGAGATGATCCAAGCCCTCCTACTTTGAAGCTTTACAGCCTGTATCATGGGGACTTTCCTCTGTTTTTCCTATTGGCATTATATAAATCAGCTTTAAAAGCTCTCAACAGCTGGTAGCCCAACTCAAGGACGACGGCTTCGTGCTCTTCCATCCAGCCTTCTACAGAACATGACGGGTTTAAACAAGCTCCGGAAGGAAAACGGGAATGCTCTGTGTTTGGGAACAAACGATGAGAAGCGAACTTTCCATTGTCTTGCATTGGAATTAGTTCCTGATTGATGGCCTCTTTCTGCCTGGGGGCATTTTCCTCACTCATTTCACAGCAAATTAAGCCATATGACGACTCGTGTTGTAAACCGGGGCTGGGGCAAAGGCCGCCTGATGGGTGTGAATTCTTGTAGTGTCCTGAACATGACTGTACCATCTGTGAGCTGCCTGGCGAGCTGCTTGGGGTAATCTAATATTGCGAGATTCTTTTTTTTATTTCTATAAATAAATAAAAGGAGGAAAAAGGTAGCCTTCATCGAGTAACTGTGGAGCGAACACGAGGATGATCTCATTACGTGACCTGAGTAACCCTGAAATATGATTTGTGGCGGCACAAGTACAGTATGTTTCATTGGCAGCCAGTTGTCAGCGGGAGGTTCTAGTACTCAGTGTCTTGTAGTGAGTGCTTGAGGCCAGAAGGTAATAACAAGTCTGCTGAGAGGTCAGGGACTCCACAGTGTCCCTCTGTGATGGATGGATGCCTCAATGTCTCAAAGGCGCCTTATGTTATTAAACCTATCAATTAAGCAGAGCTATTCTATTGCAGTTGACGTGCCAAATTCCATTACAACAATGCAAGGAATGCGTTCCAAAATAGAGGCATAATATACCTTTTTTAATTGCTGTTGTTAAGTGTTTAAGTGGGGCGTAGGTTTCACTTGCTTAAAATTCTCCCGTACTCTCCGTCTCCTTGAAGAAGAAGCCATGAATGGAGCTTGGTCTGTTATCTCTGTCTTGTTTAGCAGTATTAAGGAGAACAGAATGGTCCCTGTGATGGCAGATGTTCAGCAGGCCCTATCTCATCTCCTGCCCCAAAGCCCCAGCCCACATTCCTCTTCCCCTGATCACTCTCTGCAGGCTAAAAGACACACGAGCAGCATCCCCTCACAGTGGGACACTGAAGGCCGCTCCAGTTCAACCTCAGTGGCCTGGAGGGAGTTCTGAGCATCAGAGAAGTCCAGACTCGTTTTTGGTGTTTGGACTGGGCTGTTTAAGTGTCCCATGTCGGCCTTAAATTACGTTTGTGCTCTTTTAGTCTGTCATCTTTTCTCTGCCAGCACAGACAGTCAGAACTAACTGCAGGATGTGGATAGATAATATATAAGGATAGAAGAATTCATACAATTCCACTTTTTCAGATTATTAGAGAATTCATCAAGAACATACAGGTACAAGTACGTTATATTAGCGAATCTCAAAAAAAAAAAAAGACTATAATTAAAATTTACTTTCTTTCAGTAATTTGGTTCAAAATGTGAAATGTTTCATATATTATATGGATGTATTACACACAGATTGATCTATTTTAATTGTTGATCTACTTTTATTGTTTATGATTATGGCTTACAGCCAATGAAAACCCAAAAATCAGTGTCTCAGAAAACTAGAATATTATATAAGACCAATTGGTACTTTTGGCAGCGTGAGCAGTGTGCCAAATCCTGCTGGAAAATGAAATCCACTTTTTCATAAAAGTTGTCAGCAGAGGGAAGCATGAAGTGCTGTAAGATTTTGTGGGAAAACACTGCACTGACTTTGGACTTGATATTAATAAAACACAGTGGACCAACAGCAGCAGATGACATGTCTCTATCCCTAACCATCACTGATCCTCAGTAAATTTTACATTTCATTTGTAAATCAAGGGAGCAGAGTCTGGAGGAAGAGTGGAGAGACACACATTCCATGCTTCTTGTGGTCTAATGTGAAGTTTCCACAATCAGTGGTGTTGATGCACTAATAACTGTTTAATAGCCTAAAGATTTAAGAGAAGCAGCTTTGTGACAGAGCAGTGGTTCAACCCCCTGAGCCGTCAGGACACGACTAAAATGCCCCAAATCAAGGCCTGGGTGTAGCAGCTAGAACTGACCAATGCTTCAGGCACGTGTGCTCACTGTCACCCTAATGTGTGTGTGTGTGTGCTCACTGTGTGAATGGGTCAAAGGCAGAGGTCAAATTCCTGTGTTTGCAACATTAGTTCTTCCTTTCTTTCTTAAATTTATGGTGTACCCAACTAACTAAACTAATTTATTAGCCCTACACTTTGACTATTTACAGTCTATGTTTTTTCATTTCAATTCAACTGTATAATTAAACACACATATTACAGATTATGAAGCTGAGTAATGTAATAACCAGTTTCCCCTCTAATTTAGCTGTATTTGTGCTTCACCAGAAACCAGGGATTCAGTTATAGCTGCTTGTAGAAAAGCCAAGAATTATATATAGAATATATAGAATTAACTATATTAGGTGTACTATATTAGGCCTGTTTTTAATGGTTTTTATTATGTAGAATATTAATCAGAAGAAAGCCGGCAACAAAAATGTGGTGAATTTGCTGTATTGTGGCCTTACGTCTTAATAATGCCTTGTTGTAATCCACTATTTAAACAGTGAAAAAAGTTGAATACCACATTACTCTCTTAAGTTCCAGAATCAGAGCTGATTATTGCTGAAATACAGAAATGCATTCATGCTATAATGAGGCAATAATACGAGCTTATAATGTTGCTATATGTCAAATGTTATGATATATTGCATTAAACTTTAAGCCAAATGTGACAAATTAGACAGTATTATGTAAGTTATACCAGACATCATAATTAGGAGTCTAATGATGACCAGACACCAGAGACATGTGATGTGTGATGCTCTGCTCATCCACATACTTGCAATTGCATAAAGTTTAAACTGAAATCTCACTCTGTTTCTCTCTGTTTTCTCTACAGACCACACCTGCCTCTCTCAGGCCTATTCCAGTGCCACCAGTTACCTACAATGATGTGAAAACTGTGAGGAAAGAGACAGAGACAGGTGAGTCTTTACAGGTCCTCACAGCCTAAACTTCAGCCTAAGCCTTTCCTGTTCACTTATTATGTCTGCAGCCAGGTTTACCACACTGTGTGTAAATAATTTAATACAGATTATAAGCAATAACTATTTTAATTTATTAAATAACTATTTGTGTAAAATATACATTTATGAAGAACAACATATAGAAGTCCAGTAATTAGTCTTTACCAATTTAAAGGGTCTTAATTTTCCAAAAGTGGTTCTTTTACGGCCCGTGCAGCATTACGTTTTTCTTTGTCAGAGAAATAAAAACTTTATTTTCTTGACTATTTTAAAAGGGTTGGCAAGCCCAAGCCTCAGGCTGTGGAGAGCATCCTCCAGTGTTTAGCTCCCTCTAGTGGCAATGGCAACAACTGCAAACTGTACAACTTCAGCTCTGGAAAAAATAAAGAGACCACTTCAGTTTCTGAATCAGTTTTTCTGATTTTGCTATTTATAGGTTTATGTTTGAGTAAAATTAACATAGTTGTTTTATTCTATAAACTACAGACAACATTTCTCCAAAATTCCAAATAAAAATATTGTAATTTAGAGCATTTATTTGCAGAAAATGAGAAATGGCTGAAATAACAAAAAAGATGCAGAACTTTCAGACCTCAAATAAGGCAAAGAAAACAAATTCATATTCATAAAATTAATTGAAGTGTTTAGAAATAAATATTTGGTGGAATAACCCTGGTTTTTAATCACAGTTTTCATGCATCTTGGCATGTTCTCCTCCACCAGTCTTATACACTGCTTTTGTATAACTTTATGCCTATACTCCTGGTGCAAAAATTCAAGCAGTTCAGTTTGGTTTGTTGGCTTGTGATCATCCATCTTCCTTTTGATTATATTCCAGAGGTTTTTAATTTGTTAAAATCAAAGAAATTCATCATTTTTAAGTGGTCTCTTATTCTTTTGTCCAGAGCTGTATAACAGTTTGAGAGCATATGTTTAAAAATAATGACATACAGTTCCAAATATAGTAGTGTTATAAAGATTTGAGTGAAACATGTATAATTAACAGAGATCATAACGTTATGTAGTATTTTTTATATTTTCTATATTAAAATAATTACAATAAAATCATAATTTTTGTGTAACAGGTTGTGCAGACATTCAGTAAACACTTCCCGCTTTGAGTTCAATTTTTTTTTGTTTTAATTGTGTAGTTGATTAAGGTAATAATTAGGGGTGTGCCATATCATATGGTACGCAATAATATCTCTAACATTTTTGAATATCTTAAACAATATTATACCATGTAATATTGTGCCATATCACCTACCCCTAATTATCACATCAGGGTACTATTTTTTTTACTGTTTTTAGCAAACAAAAATCACACTGTTCTACATGGAGATATATGGAGTGCATTATTATTAGTATCATGACATTCTGGATCATTGACTTCTGTTTTAAATCTGATAAAATTCTTGTATTTTTTAATATCTCAGTTAGTTAGGTGTGTGCCATATCATATTGTATGCAATAATAAAGTTTAATTTTCATTTTGCTGCAGTAGTGTATTCTTAAATATTTAATTTTTATTATTCAGTATTTTGTCATAAAACACATGAAATATCGTGATATTATTTTAGGGCCATATTGCCCACCTCTAGTAATAATGTTTAATGACTATCAGGCTCATTTGATGCTTCTGGAAGAGTTTCTGGCTCATATGGTGATTCAAAAGGATTATCTGGCTTGTATGAGGATTCTCTACAAATATCTGGATCATCTGATGATTCTCATCGAGCGTCTGGATCACACGATGCTTCTCAACGAATATCTGGATCACGGGAAAGTTCTCGACAATCGTCTGCCTCTCAAGGTGGTTCTCAGCAACAATATGGCAGTTCTGGTGGTTCTCGCCAAACGTCCGGCTCATCTGACAGCAGACGCACCTCCAGTTCCTCTGACAGCGGCAGACGAACTTCAGTTGTTTCTTCTGATTCAAGAAGAACTTCGAGCTCAGCTGCAGGTTCTGGGAAAGCGTCAGGCTCGTCTGAGAGCTCCCAGCGCACATCTAGCACGAGTAGTGATGCCCGAAGAGTCTCTGGTTCAATAGATGAAGGACGTTACACTGTGGGAATCAGACCTGGGGCTTCTGGCCCACAAGGTGGGTCACAGAGCATGAACTGCCAGGCTGCTCTGTGCTCTCCAGTGGACTTTTCTTCTGAAGCTGTGCATGAAAAGTTGCCATGAAGCTTCAGAAGGTTCAGCAGTGTCTGTTCTATTGGAGAACATCACACTGATTTTGCATATTGCATGTGAATGCAGCATTGCTATGCTATTCCAGGTCAATGAAGGGGAATTCCACAAAATTTAAGATTATTTAGGATAGTTTTATTAGGATAAGAGATTATTAGGATAAGAGATAAGATTATTTAGGATAGTAATGAAGTCATTTAAATTGTTTTGGTGTAAAATAAATAGTAGAGAATTGTAGAGAAACATGACACGTACATTTTCTGTGAGAACTAAGATGATGATAATAAATTCTAGTTGTCTGTATTGCAGATGTAACCATACGACCCTACACCTGTCTTACAAGTTCAAAAATCAGTCCTAGAACACCCCGATGCATCTCCCTACATATACTATACTCCCTACTATAATTATTTTATAATTCTATTTTAGTCTAAACAAGTACTGCAAGATATCATAATGCAGCGTACAATGACCAGCCATAACATTAACACCACTGGTGTTAACAGGTGAAGTAAAATCTGGAAAGAAATTAAGAGAGCACTTCATTTCTGAATCAGTTTCTCTGATTTTGCTATTTATAAGTACATGTTTGTGTAAAATTAACATTGTGGTTTTATTCTATGAACTACAAACAAAATTTCTCCCAAATTCCAAATATAAATATTGTCATTTAGAGCATTTATTTGCAGAAAATGAGAAATGGCTGAAATAACAAAAAAAAAGATGCAGAGCATTCAGACCTCAAATAATGCAAAGAAAACAAGCTCATATTCATAAAGTTTTAAGAGTTCAGAAATAAATATTTGGTGGAATAACCCTGGTTTTTAATTACATGCATTTTCATGCATCTTGGCATCATGTTCTCCTCCACCAGTCTTACACACTGCTTTTGGATAACTTTATGCATTTACTCCTGGTGCAAAAATTCAATCAGTTTAGCTTGGTTTGATGGCTTTTGATCATCCATCGTCCTCTTCCAGAGCTGTTTATTTACAATCGTCTTCTTGTCACTTTCTCTAGAATTGATTATTTCATGATTATTTCAAAATTTTATGTGGAATTCCCTTTGAATGTTTTTAAGAAGGTGCTGACTCTGCAGCTTAGGAGCTTGGGTATTTTTCTTAAAGCAAAACTTCACCCAGAATTGTTAATGCTGCTAACTATGAATGAATGAAATGAATAAAGTAGTGCTATGTTATATGTGATCATTTTATCACATAAACATTTAGTGTTGAGTAACTTTCATTCATCATTATCAGCATTATCATTTTTGCATGGAAGACAATTCCTAAAGGCCTATTTAATGCAGGGTATGTTCATATGAGATAAATATAATGAGATGATTATGATTTTATTGAGGAGGCTTTGGTTTTCCGGGTGTTCTCATTGATGATTTCCAGCTATACGCAAATCACATTTTTGTGAAGTGCCAGTTTCATGCCCAAGCTGTGTGTCTCTCTAACTGCAGCTGTTTTACAGGTGCGACTGGAGCTCGTGGAGAGAAAGGAGACAAAGGAGACAAGGGAGACAAGGGAGACCGTGGACCTGAGGGTCCCAGGGGACCCAAGGGAGATTCAGGATCTGGAGCAGCATCTGGAGGCCCTAAAGGAGACAAAGTATGAGTTTTTTTTTTCTTGTATTAAACATTGAGCTATTATATTGTATTATATACAGTACAGGTGTAATACAACATGTGTAAATGTTTAAAGTGTTTAAAAGGTTGATAATTCAGTGTACATTAGACCACACTGAAGGATAAAAGCCCCCCTGTGCGTAGGCTTTCATCCTGCAGTCTGAGAAATGTTCTGAAAGGATTAAACTCAAACACTGGATGTCAGAATGTTTAAGCGTATGTTACAGTGGTGGCTTTGGTGGAGATAGACATTTATCTTTTTTGTGTGCTTTCCCAGGGCAGCGCAGGAGAGAAAGGAATGAAGGTATGTAATGGTGATCATCTTATATAACTAACCACAGTGTGAACATTACTGCATGTTTTTATTGTTTTTATTTGGAAAGAAATCTTTACATATTATACATTTTTAAAGTCTGTATATGTATTATGTATTATATATGTCTCGCTAAATAAACATCAGTTTTATAGACCCTAAAACAGAACCCTGTGGGACTCTACAAAATATGATACTAAACTTTTTTGATATAAACTAAATAATTCACGTTATTGTATATATATTGTATATCTGCATTTATGACAGGTTAAATTATATGTTTTAATATACTTTTATCCTGATTACTTATCTTCTGCTTATTCAAATGATGAGGAAATCACATAAATATCACATAATAGGAATATAAGTCACACGCCTCCTGCATTTTATTGTTACTCCAATTTGAAAGATACAGTAATTACCCTCACAGTTTAAATGCTCTCTCACTTTAGTAAAAAAAAATAATAAAATAAAATAAACACATAGTCTATCCATTTAAGAGCAAAAATCTCATACAATAAAACACAGGAGTAGGGGTGCCGAGTGGTCCAGTGGTCTAAATGCACTGCCACTGTGATCAGGAGATCGCTGGTTCGAATCCTGGTCATGCAGCTCGCCATCAGCTGCTGGAGCCCAACTGCACAACTGGCCTTGCTCTCTCTGGGTGGGTAGACGGCACTCTTTCCCCTCATCACTCCAAAGGGTGATGTTAATCAGCACAAAGCATCTGTGAGCTGATGTATTAGAGCTCTGTCACTGCGCTTTCCTCCAAGCAAACTGTGATGCTACTCGGCAATGATGCATCAGCAGCAGTCTGAAAAGAGGCAGAGTCTGTCTTCACATGTATCGGAGGAGGCATGTGCTAGTCTTCACCCTCCTTTTGTTGTGGCATCACAAGGGATGGAGCATATACAGCTGAGTATTAGATGAATGGGTGGGACAGTTGGCCTAGCTAAATTGGGAGAAAATTGGAAAGAAATTTAAATAATAAAAAAATGTATCCCTTTAAAAATAATTGAGCCAGTTGATTCCTAATCCACCTGCAGAGTGAATTCACCACTAGGGCGGGTTTGAAAAATGATAGAAAAGAGGTTAAATATAGGATTACAATTCTGTCTGACTGTTGACTCTCACTAAACATAATTTTTTACAAATTTAAACATCTATTCTGTCCATCCCAGGGTGCAGCAGGCTTCGGCTATCCTGGATCAAAGGGTGACCAAGGACCTCCTGGTCCACCAGGCCCTCCCGGTCCTCCTGGACCTGGTGCTGAAGTGGTGGAGAGAGGGGATGGGTCTGTAGTGCAGCGGGTTGCAGGACCCAAGGGACCACCAGGACCACAAGGACAACCGGGCCCAGCCGGCCCTGCTGGAGCGGACGGGGAGCCCGTAAGTATCTCCAGAGACTATTACAGGATTAGTTATTATTGACAATAAATTTGGATGGCTTTTTGTGACAGTTTATCCTTTTTATTTACCATCTGTTTATGTTGCAAACTGTATAGGTAAAACTGTGTGGCAAAAATCAACCTATTTTTTACTTTCACAAGCACATTATAAGTGCTTCTACAATCAACAACCCCGGCTTGATTCTGCTCAATTATTATTACTACAATTATTTTTTAAATTATGCCTCAATACAGTATTGTGCAGCGGTTTAAGGCACCTAATTCCCCCCCTTGGCCCTACCACTTAACCCTACCCCTCTGTTTTGCGCATGCACACCGAGGGGTAGGGGTGTCCCGATTCCTGTAAGACTGGAGGGGTAGGGGGAAGGCATAGGGCTTGTTAACCCTTCAAACAGAGATTTTTCAGAGGCACATTTCAAATAGGTATGAGAATCACTGATAAGATGGCAACACAAAGTGACATTAAGCACTATATTACCATAGTTTAATGTGTCGAATGTTTCATAACAAGCTTAAAAAGATCGCTAGTAGTTTGTCTCAGTAGCTAGCTAGATAGCTTTCCTGTTCCACCTTAAATGGTGCAACAGACAGCAGAAGCTGCAGCTTTTAAGGCAGAATGGAAAAATAAATAAAAGGGGTTAACTCTATATAACAAAAATGATAGATTTATCACTATTAATAGATACAGTATATCTAAACATACTTTACAGAAAAAAATAACAAGAAGATCTTATTTTGAGAAGCAGTTTAAGTCGTTTCGTATTTCTGACTAATCAAACTCTCACTGCGCACAGAGGGCTGTACTGTACATTCTGCAGTTCATGCACCAGAATCTAATAAATGTTATTATTGAATTGCTTTGCTGAAATTATTTGTTGCTTGTGCTGCAAAAACAGGATTGAGCCCCTGCCAAGAGTCAGATGTTAAATCAGAACTAGACGGATTATGTACAGTTTGTTCTGCTTAAAGAAAAGAAATACACGCTATAATGTTGCATTCTCATATTTAATGTAGACTATAGCAAAAACGTGATTCTATCATCCGCAGAATTATGCACTTCACTTGGACTTCACTTGGAAGAAGATCAAAACTTGACCATAATTAATAATACAGGAATAATAAATATATATATATTAATGACACTAAAGCTGTTTACTCGTGACAAAAATTATCTCTTTTACCACACTGCTCAACATGTATGAAATATGCAATAATGTATTGTTGATATTATGCAAAAAAAAAACTTGTATCTATGTTGTTGGCATTTTTTACTTGTTGACATATTATAAACCTGACAGTAGTTCTTTATATCATCCCAAATTTCTAGGAGAAGTGAACCAATAGAATGTTTTTGTTTACATTGACATCCATTGAAGCTTAAGAAGGCCTTTTCCTTCACTTCCCTGCTGAAAAATCCAGCTAAAGATCATATTTTAATGCTAGTTTCGAATGGTCTTTCAAGGCAGTTGACGAGCTGGGCATCCAGGGGAATTTATACCCTACCTTTTTTTTTTTTTTTTTTTTTTCTTTTTTGCTTGTCCCTTGCTATTCGGCTGTATATCCCCTCTATCACTAGTGATACAACACAAGGAGCTTGAAGACTGGTACATGCCTCCTCCAACACATAGAGTCAGCCACATTCTCTTTTTTATCTGCTGATGTAGCATTGCCGAGTAGCATCACAGCACACTCGGCGGAAAGAGCAGCGACTCGGTTCTGATACATCAGCTCACAGACGCCTTGTGCTGATCGACATCACCCTAGGAGTGATGTGGGAAAAGAGAAAAGAGCACCATCTACCCACCCAGAGAGAGCAAGGCCAATTGTGCTCTCTCAGGGCTCTGGCAGCTGATGGCAAGCTACATGACTGGGATTCGAACCAACAATCTCCTGATCATAGTGGCAGCGCTTTAGACTGCTGGTCCGCTCAGCACCCAGGTCCACTAGTTCTTGACCACCTGAGTGTATGTTCCATTTGAAATTGGCCATGCTTAGTAATGGTGGATAATTCTTGTAGACCAGCTAAGCCATCAAATTCAAACAAAAAACACTGGTCTGGTCAACATCCTAACCAGCTAGAGCTGGACATTTGTTTTTCCTGCTTAGCTGTTAACTTGCCCATTGGGAGATGGGATATTTTTATTTTATTTTTTTTCTGTAACAGCACTAGCAGTAATGCTCTGCTCATTTGTTAACATTGTGCAGAGGGCAGTGCATATGTTAGTGCTCTATAGTGTCATACCCAGCAAATGCAATTAATGTAACTGTAAGTGTTTGTCACAAAGGCACATTGTATTCCGCCCTTGAGACGAGGAACATAATGCATGGGCCACCTCAGACACGGTTGGTCATATCTGGACAAATGTGCCCATATAAATATTCCTCCTTGTGTGCTTTTATAGGGTGACCCTGGCGAAGATGGAATTGCTGTAAGTTCTCCTGAGTAATGCTTTCCATAATGGAACACTTATACAATGTGGACGTGGGGTCAAGTGCATTCCTCTGTGTTTAAATGACTAACTTCCTTTTCTTTCCTTCCATCTCATCCATTTTCCATTTATCCTTCTCCATCTGACTGTTCTTTATACTGTATAAGGCAAGGGGCATTATACAGGCAAAGGGCCAATACAGCCTTACTGAGGGCCACAGCACTGCACCATATCTGATTGAATATTAGCGGCTGAAGGCTGAAGGATGAAGGCTTGCAACAGGTCGTCTCCTGCTGTGCTGTGCTGTGCAGTGCTGTGCAGTGCTGTGGTCCTCTTCTGGCCTGAAGGGACATTATCATGACTAACAATCCAGAAATTTCACTTTTATTGGGTTCTTTGGTGGTACTTTTGGCTTATAATGGTGTCTGTTCATTGTTCATCAACATATACTCCTGTTTTGGTATATACTGTACATACAGCTCTGGAAAAAAATTAAGAGACCACTTCAGTTTCTGAATCAGTTTCTCTGATTTTGCGTTTTATAGGCATATGTTTGAGTAAAATGAACATTGTTGTTTTATTCTATAAACTACTAACAACATTTCTCCCAAATTCCAAATAAAAATATTGTCATTAAGAGCTAGATTTATTTGGAGAAAATAAGAAATGAAGTAACAAAAAAAAGATGCAGAGCTTTCAGACCTCAAATAATGCAAAGAAAACAAGTTCATATTCATAAAGTAGTTTTAAGAGTTCAGAAATCAATATTTGGTGGAATAATTTTTTAATCACAGTTTTAATGCATCTTGGCATCATGTTCTCCTCCACCAGTCTTACACACTGCTTTTGGATAACTTTATGCCTTTACTCCTGGTGCAAAAATTCAAGCAGTTCAGTTTGGTTTGATGGCTTGTGATCATCCATCTTCCTCTTGATTATATTCCAGAGGTTTTCAATTTTGGTAAAATCAAGGGAAAACATCATCCCTTTTTAGTGGTCTCTTATTTTTTCCAGAGCTGTATTTTCCTTTCATTTTGGACTGCATTCAATTTCATTAATAAGTACAGCCCTTACCTATAGTCTCTTTTTTATACATTTCTTTAGGGGCCAGCTGGACCTCAAGGTTTCCCAGGAACCCCAGGAGACTCTGGAGCTAAAGGAGAAAAAGTGAGCATACTTTTTGTTTTTTGACATCAAATGATCTATTATAATTCTTAAATATAGTGTAAAATATAGTTGGTATTTTGTGAGCTAGTTTGGTGAACATTGTCTGGGGCAAAATTAAAATTTCCTCATTAGTACGCTTGAAGAATCTTTATTTAACAGCCCAGGTGCTGGATGTTTACAAATAAAGCTGTGGTTTCTTATGTTAATGTTTAGAAAATGTTTCATTATTACAATGAGAGAGACTTTTTGAATTAATACTATTTGTATTTATTTTAATATTAAAACAGATCAGTTGCTTTTGGATAGAAAAGGTCAACAGGGGTTTAATATAACCAGGGTCTCAGTTGACAAGAAGCTAGGCATTACCAAAAACAGCCAAGCAAATATAAGCAGAACAGAAATGAGGAAATCCAAAGTCATGACTCAAATTAATAATTTAGAGTCTAAACCATTAAACCAAACAACCGTACAAACAAGATATTGAGTCAAAAACAAAAGAGATAGATAAATGCAATGGATACAAACAAGGAATAAACACTTGCTTTGCTTTGACAAAGTTGGCAATACTTTGCAAAGAAACAGTAAAACAGACCAGGTTAATTAGACAGGGCTAAATAGGGAACAGGTGAAACAGATCAGTACTCAGGTGATGATCATGAGAACTGTTTGTGACTGTTTGGAAAGTGACATGACAGGAATCCCCCAAAAGAGGGGGATTTTGGATTTTAGTTATAAGTATTGGATTCAACACAGTTGGGGAGGGGAGACCTGGAATGAATATTAGTTTTTATGTGAGAAAATACTGTAAATACTCAACACCCAGATAAATTGCATTTTACATCATCATTTTTAAAGAGAATACAAAATAAAAACATAGATTAAAAATGTATGCTGTACACTTGTACTGTACTGTATTTTATGTGTTTACTAAAGAATATGTTTTGTGTTAATTTAATATATATAAAATAATATAAAAATGATGGAATGAATTTGTGTGTTAAAAGTCAGCTCTACCTTGATGATCAATTACACTCTTATTTATTAGGGTGATAGGGGTGAAGGCCAGCCAGGACCGAGGGGACCACCCGGGCCTCCAGGACCTCCAGGACCCTCATCTCGCGCAGACCGACCTGTGAGTTGCTTATAGATAGTTGATGTCTTGGTATCTGAATTTGCCCTCTCCGTTCAGCTAAAAACTAAATGATTTTTTTATTAATGAACATTCTTGTGTTTTATCTGCAGACCTTTTTGGACATGGAGAGCTCTGGATTTGGTGATCTGGAGAGTATACGGGTATTTAAGTCTGCTTTAGTACATTTGGTGTAAATTTGTCACAAACACACATTACTGCAAATAGTGAACATCTGATCTCCACTACATGCATCGTGAGCATCAGTATAAAGAATTCAAAGACATCCATGTTTATTTAAATTTAATATACATTTATTACAAAGGAATAAAGAAACACAAGAATACAACTTTATCATATTGTTTTATCAAAGCTACTCAATTCTATACAATAGAGAATACGTTTAAAAGATTGGGGTAATAGAAGTACTCATTTTATTACTAAACAAATTACAGTCGAGCCATAATTAGGGTAATTATCCAACCTCTAAATTTTTTTTTGTTAAGTGCATGGAAGAAAAGAACACAGTAATTTAGCTCTAAGCTAATATATTAGCTTGTGGCTAATGCTTTACTTTGAAATATTGATAAGTTTTGGAAAGTTTATCGATGGAGAAAATCTATTTTGAGTTAAAAAATTCGTCAACTTAGAGTTAATTCAGTAATTTAGCCCAACAAAATGGAGCTCTCAGGATCTGAAACACATTTATTATTAAAGATTGTGTGTCAATATTTTTATCAGATTCATTTTAGGCCTACTATGATACATTTTTAATAATAGTTTTGATGTTTTAAAAATCGCATAGTCATAAAAAATTTGCCTTGAAGGCATGGAAAATTCATAAAAAAAAATTATGGAAATGTATTGGTTAAAAAGTGTATAAACCTTAAATTATGAACTTTGGGGCTCATTACATCTCAAAAACGTATAGGAAACAGTTTTTATGAGCATATTTTCAACATTATAAAAAGCGGTGTGAGCTATTTATGATAAAAGCTTCAAAATATAATGAGTCTTAAAAAATTATCTTGGTCCTCGTATATTGTATCCAAGTAAAATTGGTAATTTTTTAGGTATAAGTAAGGTATCATTTACAGAGAATCCATATTTTAATACACAAAAACTGTGTATTTGGTAAATCTGACTTTTTGATTTTTTTATTGATTTATTTAACGGCTTTATTTTTAATTTCATTATTCTTTATTAATGTCTAATAGGGATTGCCTGGCCTTCCAGGCCCACCTGGACCACCTGGACCTCCTGGACCTTCAGGCCCTGCCAACACAGCAGTGTCCGGTGCCGCTGGCGCCTTTGGGCCTCCTGGTCCACCTGGACAGAACGGAGCTCCTGGAAGTCCAGTATGGTTTTTTTTTTTCCAGAAATGTAATATGTTGTAAAGTATTGCCTTCTGATAGAGCTTTATAAAAAGACTGTGTGTTCTGCTCTACAGGGGGTTGCTGGACCACCGGGTGCTGACGGCAAACCAGGCCAGCCGGGCCCCAGAGGAGAGAAGGTAGGAGTGGATTAACACCTTAATCCCCGGCCCCCTACTATTTTTTAGAAGAGCTGTGGGTTCACGTTCATTAGTTTCCTTTGGATAAGAAAGATTTGCATGTTAAAAATAGACTCGATGATGATAATCCTGTATGGGATTTGAAACTGCTTGACAGGCCTAATTCTGCTGCTGCGAGGACACTGAAGTGTCAGTCATGTGTGTGATATTAAACATATCCCTGTCACTCTCGACAGGGGGATGCTGGTGAGCTCGGCCTACCTGGTGCAGTGGGAGAAAAGGTAAGTTCACACATGCACACACACACACAGACACACACACACACAGACACACACACACACGTATGCACACATTCTGATGCAAACTCAGGAAATACTCTTGGATACCCACACACACAAACTAGCACCGCGGTCATAATGTATTAGTCATGCATTAGAGTGCACTGTTCACTTACCTGCATCACAGGAAACTCGGAGCTCTGTGGAGGTTATTTTTTTTTTCGTCAGTCTAAACCACTGTAGCTGAGCACTTTCAGTGTGGGTTCCTGTGCATCCTGGAAATCCATAAATACTAGAAATTAAGACTTGTTTTTTTTTTTTAAACAAAGAAACTTCAATATAATAAAAATGGCTATATACAGCTCTAGTAAAAAAATACGAGACCACTTAAAAAGTATGAGTTTCTTTCAATTTTACCGAATTGAAAACCTCTGGAATATAATAAAGAGGAAGATAGATGATCACAAGCCATCAAACCAAGCTGAACTGCTTGAATTTTTTGCACCAGCAGTAAAGGCATAAAGTTACCCAAAAGCAGTGTGTAAGACTGGTGGAGGAGAACATGATGCCAAGATGCATGAAAACTGTGATTAAAAACCATGGTTATTCCACCAAATATTGATTTATGATCTCTCAAAACATAAATATGAACTTGAGCTCTGGAAGCTCTGCATATTTTTTGTTATTTCAGACATTTCTCATTTTCTGTAAATAAATGCTCTAATTTTTTGCAATATTCTTATTTGAAATTTGAGAGAAATGTTGTCAGTAGTTTATAGAATAAAACAAAAATGTTCATTTTACACAAACATAAACCTATAAATGACACAATCAGAGAATTCACAAACTGAAGTGTTCTCTTAATTTTTTTCAGAGCTATTTGTCTTGAAAATGTTGCTGAGCAACAAAGATGGCAACATTTGTGATGATATTGATGCTTGTGATGCAATAGAACTATTTTAGTGATACATTATTTTTAGACACTAATTATTTAGTAAGATTAATAGTTCATCCAGGAGCTTAAATGCATTTTAATACAGTCATTGGATGCTTGTTGTCAAGGTCATAAAAAATATCCCAGAAAATTCCTTGAAAATGTTTTACTGATTTTACTGATTTTATAGGCAACATGTAAGAACTGTATCATACACAAACAGATAAGCCAAAATTCATGGGATGAACATTTAATTAAAGTATGTGTATTTAAAATATTTGAAATCAATTATTGTACAGATATTTGCCTACCATAATTTAATCTTTTGGATTTTACAGTTTTGCAGCTTTGTTAATGAAAGTTTTGTACTTTTATTTAATCTTTACTAATCTTCACAATCTTTCAAGATAGCTGCACTTTTTTTAGTGTCAACAGTAGACCTTTAGACTAAGGTATTATTACTCATTTTTTATATCAAGGTGTCAAAAACAGGCAAAATAGCCTCAATCATGAACCATAAATCCAAAATGATTTGTCCTCTTTTACTCCTGAAGCTCACTGCAGTCGTGTCAGAGCTCGAGTCCTGACTGAGGATTTTGCTCTGTGTGTGTTTTTTAGCCAGGGCTCTACTCTGCTCTGCCTGTCTCTGAGCTCCTCTTTTTCTTCTCTTCATCCTCCAATGATAAAACAGCCCCCAGTGTAGCAGGTAGCAGGACTCTCTGAGCCTGAGGCAGCCTTGCCTTGTAGCTTTATAGCATCGTGGATGCTGGAATGGTTATGATAAGTGGAGTGTCTGTGGTTATGACTGTGGTTATGACTGTGGTTGTGGTTATAGTTGTGAAGTTGATCGTTTGTGTCTCCATTTGCTGCATATTGGGTTTGTCTCATACTCATTCGTGGCATGGTGTTATGTGGCTGGATACCCCACATATTTTATGACTGGTGTTTGCTCCTATCCTGGCTGGTCCATTGCTTTTGCCATTTCCATGCATCTACTGAGCTCATTATTATTCATTTTATGTTCCTTTCTTACATTACCCTAGTAGTGTTCTGTACATTATCATGTGCATTATCTGTTGTCTACTGGAACACACCATAACACTACATTGAATTGATTTAATACTGTACATTATATTTAATGCATCACCTTTGTTATAGTGTAGTGGGAGTATCATAAATATGCCACATATTTATGACCAGGAGTATATACTAGGGATGCACCAAACATTTTGAACTGAAATTATAAGCTCAGAGGCCAAATAATGTATGCCGAACAATGACATATTTTTTGCACTATAAGGTGCACTTAAAATCCTTAAATTTTCCCCAAATTTTCTCTTATTAAGAAGCAGTAAAGCCACTCTGCTGAAGTACAGTGTTATAAAGAAGTTTCAGTGAAGTTTCTCCAGCACCAAGGGTGGAGCAGTATTAGCATTAGTTGCTAACCACAGTGCTAGCTCTTTCACGGTTTAGAGGTGAGTAAATTGGACAGTACTCTGTGCGTTTACTTTGTTAAAACAAGCTACATGGGACGAACCGCTAGCTGATAATGCCTTGGCTTACTGGAACACTCAGGCTTCCTCAGTGTAGCACTGTCAGGCAGCATTTACTAGCGCTAAGCTCTGCTAACCGCGACTAGCGCTGCTGCTAACTGTGCTGAAAGTACTTGAAATCTAAGCTTACTGTAAGTAAGCTTCTAATACGTTATGCCTTATATTCCGAAAAATATGGTAAATTAATGTTATTAAAATTTTGGTAATGCAGTGGTAAAAAAAAAACAGTGTAAAACCTGTTCAGTATCTGGCATTTTAGTTTGTTCAAAATCAAAAATTAGATTTTTTTGCATCCCTAGTATAAACAGTACCTGAAGATTCGCCACATTCGCCTATTCTCACACATTGTTCACTCGTTTTTTGCTTCCCCCAAGGGTGCTCAGGGACCTGCTGGTCCTCAAGGAAGACCAGGCCAGGGTGGACTTGCTGGCCTTCCTGGACCGATGGGACCTGTTGGACCCCCAGGACCTCCTGGGCCTCCAGGACCGAGCTTTCGTGTTGGCTTTGTAAGTATCAGCCATTAATCCCAATGCCAGTGGATTTGAGGAGATATTCCTTGTGGGTTGTCAGTTGTTTTCTTATATGATAATTAAATTTCTCTCTCTGTTTAGGATGATATGGAGGGCTCTGGTGTTGGTGTTTTCCATAGCACACCTGGTGTCAGAGGACCAGAAGGAGTACAGGTTAGAACAGTTCATATCCATGATATTGTTTTTTTGTATAACGCTGTTAATATATTTACTTGATTAACAGTAAAATACATTATTCTGTATTGTTGTAATTCATTTTCAGGGTACCCCTGGAATTCCAGGTCTGCCGGTAAGCAAACATTTGCACAGGACTGTCTGTATATTAACACTGAAATGATGAGTGTTCATAAAGTTTGTGATTGTCTATTTCAGTAATGATCTTGTGTGTTTGGGTGAATTGTACACTACAGGGCAAACCTGGTCTACCTGGAATAAAAGGAGAGAAAGGTGATGAGGGTCTTCAGGGAAGAGATGGACGCCCTGGCCTGGACGGATTTCCTGGACCACAGGTAAAGAAAACTGTTCCAAAGATGACTGACTGTGTCTTGCTGTTTTACATGTCATACATATATATATATATATATATATATATATATATATATATATATATATATATATATACATATATATATATATATATATTTTTTTTTTTTTTTAATTATTGATACGTCTTATAGATTTTTTTTTTGTCCTTTCTGTCTTTTTAATACACAGAGAATTATGCAGTAATAGTGTGATTCACAATTTGTATTATTAAACTGCATTAAAAGGTGCTTTCATTAAAAAAATAAAATAAAATAAAAAAACAAGGAGAAAAAAATTTATATATGCAGCTTTTTGGTGGGGTGACATAAATTAAAATAATAAATAAATAAAAATGGGTACCACTTTAAAATAAGGCTCCTTTATAAAGGGTTTATAAATCGTTTACAAAGGAGTTTATTAATTATTAATGGTTGTTAATTAGGTTATAACCCATTAATAAGCAGATTATATATCAGTCATCATTACCATTTCTGTTAAAAATATTTATTTAACTATAACATCATATTAAATGACTAAAATTACTTTATATATTATTTTACTAGATATGTCAAAATATATTTTCACTGTTGTTTTTCTATTTATGTGTTGAAAGTATAAACATTAATAAACTATTTATAACCCCTTTAATAAGGAGACTTATTTTAAAGTGGTACAAAAAAGCATAATGAACATGCACATTATTTGAATATGGCAGCAAATTATTGATAGCAAATTAATTATATATGTTAGATTTTAATAATATTAAAGAAAAAAATGTGTTGATACAACATTTTATTAACTTGCAATGTTCTTATATTTTATTTATATAACGTCAGAGTGCACAGAATACTGCATTATGGAGTTTTGGTGTTGTATCAGGAATTGGGAAATTCAGACTGGAAAATCCTTTTAAAGGTCATTGATTGATGCAGGCTATTACATGACTAAAGAAAAACAGTGTAAAGATCATTTTTAATGAATTCCTGCTTGTTCTTTGTTTAGTTTTGGCTGGAATTGTCAATATCTGAAATCTGATCAATCTGATATGGGCCTGTTGTTCAGGGCTGTGTATGATTAGCTTAGAACAGTATTAAACTGTAAAGATTGTCCAGGCTACACATTCTTATATTAACGTTGGTGTGGATTGCATTTACCCACAGGGTCTGAAGGGTGAGCATGGTGACAGAGGAGAGAGAGTGAGTATTTGCTTTGATATTACATTTTGTTCTAACATTTTGGAGCATAATTTGATTGATTTGTAACTGATTTTAATCACACTTTAGGGAGAGCCAGGACGGGATGGTAATGGTCTTCCAGGCCCACCTGGACCTCCAGGACCTCCAGGACAGGTCATCTATCGCTCTTCTGATGGTGTAAGTTCAGCTAATCATAAGATCTCACTTTATTTGGGTAACTTTAGCCATTTCTTTATTATCTGCAGATGTTTAAAGTATCAGGTGAATATCTGTTAGCTTTCAACAGTGTCAAGGGCTGGGTTTAGGTCCACAGTAAAGCTTAGGTTTAGGTTTTGAGTCATACTAAGGTTATCAAGAAGGGTTAGAACCAGGTTTATGGATACGGAAATAAAAAATAAGGATAAAATTAATACATTAATGTTCCTGTTGTGGAAAACAAATATATACAGCTCTGGAAAAAAATAAGAGACCACTTAAAAATGATGAGTTTCTTTGATTTTACCAAATTGAAAACTTCTGGAACATAATCAAGAGGAAAATCGATGATCACAAGCCATCAAACCAAGCTGAACTGCTTGAATTTTTGCACCAGGAGTAAAGGCATAAAATTATCCAAAAGCAGTGTGTAAAACTGGTGGAGGAGAACATGCCAAGATGCATGAAAACTGTGATTAAAAACCAGGGTTATTTCTCATTTTCTGCAAATAAATTATCTAAACGACTAATTGTATTTGGAATTTGGGAGAAATGTTGTCCGCAGTTTATAGAATAAAACTTCAATGTTAAGTTTACCTATAAATAGCAAAATCAGAGAAACTAATTCAGGAACTGAAGTGGTCTCTTATTTTTTTTCCAGAGCTGTATGTTACTGGCTCTTAACATGTTATAATTGTGTAATAAATAATCCAATAGAAATGCTTCAAATGATGCAAGGCTTCAAGAGTGGCCTTAAAGATGCAAAGTTTTATTTTGACATCTAGTTAATGCATTTATCTACTTTAAATAAGTTGCATCAGTTACTGACACAGATGTGCAAGTGCACACAGACAAAGCTTGTCTAGTCCCTGTACAGAAATGTTTCCAATAGAATAGGAAACTCTGGAGCAGACAAATATGAATCAGTACCAGAACTTTTGGGATGAGTTGGGAAATTTGGGATGAGGTGGGCTGAAGTTTCTCCAACATCCTGACCTCACTGATGCGCTTTAATCTGAATGCAATCAGATCCTTACAGCAATGTTCCAGAAAGTCTTTTTTGGATTGTAGACAGTGTTACTTTAACAAAAACAAGATATCTTTTGAGTTTTTTTTTAGTTTTTGGAGAAATGATGAATGAGCCGGTGTCCCAATACTTTTGTCCACTTAGCATATTTAAGTGGAATTCAAGTTAAGTCTTATGTTAAGTATCTACAAAGCATTTAAAGTGAGCTATTAAATATTAAAAAAGTGTTTCCACTAATACTACTACTACTACCATTACTACTACTACTAATAATAATAATATTAATATTATTATTGAGAATTTAATGGTATGTAAAATATTACTTTAATTTATATTTTTTGTTTTTGTTTTTTGTTGGGTTTCTTGCAGCATGATTCAGTTGTTGGAGGCACGGTAAGACTTTTTTTTTTTTACTTTTGACAACTTTGAAGATGTTCTGAACTACTAAGCAGGACTAGAAACACTCCAAAGCTATTATTACTGCTTATTAAAATAATAAAAAGGAAGCTGGATAAAAGAATTGTATCATACTTCTGCTACACATAACGTAAACATCTGTTCAGTGATGTCTTTATTACTGCTGTAGGGAATCATTTCGCAGTTTTTCCACTGAGTACCCATCAATTTACCAGCTTGACTTGATTTCTTACCTTGTTATTATTGACACTGTCTTCATCGCAAATAAGAACTCTAACAGGTGTTGCACTGTGTGTGTGTGTGTGTGTGTATGTGTGAGTTTGTGTGCATGCATGTGTGCCTGTTTACTCCCACTGGGACATAATACACAGTATTTTTATTTATTTTTATTCTCATATGTTGGATTGCTCATTGTTTTATTTTAGGGTTTACCTGGACCCCCTGGTCAAGCAGGATTCCCAGTAAGTTTGCAGCCTATTTGTTTGTTTGCTTTATGGTTCTTTCATATCTGCAGAGAGTTTAAATGAAATTAATTCTTAATTCTGATGTATAAAGTTAATATCTGCTTTTATTAAAGGGCCCAATGGGACCAAAGGGTGAGAGAGGTGACCCTGGACCTTCAGGCTATGGTTTCAAGGTGAGTCTCATAGTTTCTAACTACTGTACATATTGAGCAAAATATATCCAATACTCACAGCTAATATTCATAAACTGTATGTACTGATCATGCTGTGTGTTTGCAGGGAGAGAAAGGAGAACCTGGTGTGGTTATTGGACCTGATGGAAGCCCATTTTATCTTGGTGGATTGTCAGGACAAAAGGTGAGTACTTAGAAACTATATGAAAAGGTATATATTTTTTCATTTGGATTTTATTTTTTCTTATCTTTTAGTACGTTCTTATTGGAACTGCATGGTGTTCTCTGGTGGATGGTTGCTGTATGAGTGCAAATTTCATTTTGATCAAAAGCGCACTTCAATAGGATATTTTAGGTTGTGTTACAGAATGTAAAGAGATAAATATTTAGTATAACATTTTATCAAGATTTGATTATCTTTAAAATTACGAGAAATGTCCAAATGATCTAAGTATCTCTCTAGCTACAATCCCGGGTCATGCTACTTGCCATCAGCAGCCGGAGTCCGAGAGAGCGCAACCGAATTTCGTAGTGTAACGTTGGTCAGCACAAGTATCTGGTAGCGTGTTGTAGGCCTGTCAGGATAAGAATTTTTCGTGGACGATATATAGTCTCAGAAATGATTGCGATAAAGATATTAGTCATTTTAAGACTATTTAAATGCCATTGATATAATGGTAATAATATAGCATAACAAAGCAATTATACTATTTCAAAGACAACACAATTATACTTAATAATTCATTTGGGAAATATATACTTTTCTCTTTACCTACTTCAGTCCACACTGTGTGTATGGAGCTGCACGTATTGAAGCATTGGTCTGGTACTGCATGACTGGCTAAAATACTTTTTACGGTAATATATGTGAATAAACATACAAATTAACACAATAGACGATATGGCGATTATCAAATATTATTGAAGCCATGTCCATTTATTTCACGATAAGTCGATACCCGGTAATTTTGCAGCAGTGCCATTTGGGGGGGGGGGGGGGGGGGGGGGTAATGAGTGGATTGGGTAATTGGGCTGGGATAATATTATGGGAAATATTTTTCCCTCTTTGATTGTGTTTCATCTTCCAGGGTGACCGAGGACCTGCTGGACCTGTGGGACCTACTGTGAGTTTGATATTTTTGTGTTTCGCAGTTTTCTGGTTTAATGAAATGACAATGTTAACATAGTAATTAACATTCCTCTCTGGCTGTGTTTCTGCACAGGGGCCATATGGTCCTCCCGGTTTGAAGGGGGAGATTGGAATGCCAGGCAGGCCTGTGAGTCCCTCAGTTCTAAAGCGGAATATTGAAACACATCATTACTACATGCTTGAATTTTTCACACTTATGGTTTCGCACTGAGTGACCTTGTGGTGTCATTGCAGGGTCGGCCAGGTGTGAACGGATACAAAGGAGAGAAAGGAGAGCCAAGCTCAGGCACTGGATACGGCTACCCTGTAAGGACATAACGCAAAAGCCGAGTAAAAGTGGAGTGGGGTGTTCATATTTGCTTGATGTTTTTAGAGAGAACTGCTTCTTAACAACAATATTTCCCATCTTTTCAAGGGTCCACCCGGCCCCCCAGGGCCCCCTGGTCCCCCGGGTCCTTCCACAGCTCTGGACAGATTTGGTGTAAGTGCCTATTTTATATCAGATAAGCTGTAATTCATCCGTGAAAATTGCTAAGAGGGCTTTACATGCTGAACCAGCAAAGAGGTACAAGATTGATTATGTTAACAATTTTCAAAGCAGCAGCTCCATACAGTTCCAATCTTTCTGCCTTTCCTTTTAGAGATACGAAGATAACGGGAGGGTGTATCCAGGTGAGCTGGTGTTTTGTATATTTGCTTTAATTTTAATGTTTATAAAAATAAAGCCTTTCCTGAGGCGGATTTGCTGAATTAAAGTGAAACGATACACTCTTAAAAATAATAATTGCTCTACAAAGGGTTGTTGGAGTGAAGCCGTAGAAGAACCACCTTTATTTTCACGAAGAACCATATTTGTAATAAAAATAATAATGTATTATAAAGTGTAAAGAATCTTTTTTTAACCAATTTAAACATGTTTCACACTTTTGTAGCACCTTTTTTTTTTAAGAGTGTACTGCTAATCTGCTACTATTCCAGTAAAGACAACTGAAGTGGTGTTGGCAGTGCCACTGGTGTAACAATCCCATTTCTAGTTGTCCTTGCTTCTCTTGGTGTTTATTTACACTTTGAGCAGCACATATTCTTTATGTGTCCAAATGTTTGTGGCGTTCCCTTCTAAAAAATCTTTATATGGCTCAACATGCTTGGAGGAGAGTACTAATACCCACAAACACTGAACACAATCAGATCCTCACAGCAATCCCTGGACAATTGGGACAGTTACTCCAACAATGGCAGGATAGACTAGTTTTTTACTACCGTATTTTTCACACTATATTTTAATTTTCCCAAAAAACGACAGTGCATCTAATAATCCGGTGCGCCTTATGTATGAATTCTACCAGTCAGGACATGAGGAGCAGTTACAGCATTATAAAGATGTCTCTAGCACCAGGGCTGGAGCAGTATTAGCATTAGCTGATAACCATGCTAAGTGCTAGCTCTTTCGCTGTTAGCCACTGTTGCTAATGCTGCTGCACCCAGCCTTATTGGAAATCTGGAAATCTAAGCTTTCTGTAAATAAATGGAAGCACTTTACTCACCCAAACAAGCAGTTTTCAGAAGAAAATTCTGTGTAGGGCTCGTTTGACTTTAAAAGAAAATGTTTTTTAAAAATTGCAGTTTTTAATGAATGTACTTTATAATCCGGTGCGCCTTATAGTGCGGATAAAATATGGTACTTATGATTTCAGAAGGAACAGTGAATGAGCACATGTCCCAATACTTTTATCTGCATAGACTATATTGTTACCATTACCTTTAGCCACTAGTGGGACTTGAATCTATGACCACTTAATGAGTTGCTGGCTGCAGGGCATTTATAATTGACTGATTAACTGAATGTGGTGATGTGTTTTTTCCCCCTGTAGCTATGAAAGGAGAGAAGGGAGACCGTGGAGCTCCTGGTGTCTCCGGACCAGCAGGTGAATATAATATAATATAGTATAAGTTTTCTGTTACATCGGAGCAGTTCTACTCTGATTAAATAGAGCATAATTACACTCGGTACATACTGTGCTCAAGGCATTTAAACTTCTCTCATAATGTTCAGTTATAAATTAGTAAGTATAAGCTTATTAACATAACCTCTTTATCTTTTCTAGGCAACTATGACATTTACACGTTGAAGGTTGGTTACGTTTTTCTTAATTGTTTTATATTGAACCATCAGCTGATTTGATGATTTAATTTTACTTAGCAAAAGTATTTTTTTTGCTATTTGTGTGAACAGAATGAGCTGAAGGGTGAACGTGGAGAGTCAGGTCTGAAAGGGGAAAAAGGTGAACCTGGTGGTTATTATGATCCTCGTTTTGGAGCAGTGGGAGGACCAGCTGGAGCTCCTGGAAGCCCTGGACTACCTGTAAGAACTTTAGAATTTTTTGTTTTAATTTTATGGCCAATCTACTTTTATATTCATAGCAGTTGAAATATCCAGTGTGACTTCCTATATTTTTCACACTAGAAGGCGCACTATTATAAGGTGCACTATTATAAGGTGCACTATCAATAAACGTCTATTTTCTGCTCTATTTTCATACGTAAGGCACGCCGGATTATAATAAGGAGCATTTTAAGAGACACTTTAAGGAACTTCTAATTCAGCAGTTCTTGCCACTGGGTGGTGGTGGGAAGGGGGACTAAGTAAATCTAAGCTAAGTAAACAGAACTGTAATTAAAAAAGACTTTATTTTCAAGCCAAATGGGTGCTGGATGTTAATCTACACAGATTTCTCTCCTAAAAACTGTTTATTTGAGTGAGTAAAGTGCTTCCATCTATTTATAGTAAGCTTAGATTCCCAAATTTCTCCAGCACTAAGGCTGGAGTATTAGCATTAGTGGCTAACCTAGCTTATTTTTACATGGTAAAAATCAGGCTACAGTTTGATAATACCTCTGAACAGGGAAACAGCGGTTAGCAGCTAATGCTAATACTGCTCAAGCCCCATTGCTGGAGAACTAAACTGAAACTCCTGTATAACGCTATACTTCACCTGAGTAACTTTACGACTCCTTAAAACCTGACTGGTAAAATCTATACATAATGTGCATCAGATTATAATTATTAAGTGCGCATTATTAGGTGAAGAATACAGTATATTTGAGTTATGCTACTTGCTTTTGCAAATGAAGTGTTTTGCTCAAGGAAATTATGTCAGGGAATTGAACCCTAGTTTGGCACAGGGAGCGTGGTGCTGTTACCCACTACACTGTCTCAACCACATTTGCCAAAATCATCATTGTCAAGTATTTTCTATCGGTAGCTATCTTTACAACACTATTATAATTGGCAGTAATCTCTTGTTATATGAGACCAGCCTCATATTTCACTAATTGGGAAAAGATTAGGTGAAATTAGGCTTTCAAACACTAGCTAGGTAAATAAAATCTGACAAAACAATCATGAGCAATTTATAGCATTTGTCTCAATAATACACAAAAAATATATAATTTTAGATTTGTTCTTGCTACTTCGCTTGTGCTGATCTCCACATTGAAGGGAGCTTTTCTCTAGAGCACACTGAGCCTCCTCAACTCTCTAACAAAAAATAAACATCAAGCCGATTGGCTCTTTTAGTTAAAAATCAAATCATTTCAACAAAGATAATTTGATAAAATGTGACAAATATTACGTATATGGTCAATGGACATTGGTACAGTCATATGACTGTCAAAGCTAACTAAATTAGCAACCTAGTTCCTACTATATTGTTGTGAGTCTGAGTGAAACATTCCTTTCTTATTGTACAAGTTTTACACATCATGGACAAAAGGTTAAAAACGTTCACAGCAAATGATCCTGAGGCAACTCCAGGCTGCCAATCAATTTGATAGTCCACATTTATGCGCCATATTTGATTAGATTTTAAGTAGTTAATTAAATTTCGGTGTGGACTATGAAACATTTTGTTCTAGGTCAAATATATTGTAGGCTCTAAGAATAGCCTAAGTGTATTTAAGTCATTTATCAAGGATACAGTCCTTGAGCTGGATAAACTAACATTCTGTCAAGGTTTGACAGATTTGTGGCACTTTAGTAATGATAATGAACACACTGTTTCAGGGTCCTAAAGGAGATTCTGTCAGAGGGCCTCCCGGTCCACAGGGCCCACCTGGGGCTCCTGGTATTGGCTATGAAGGACGCCAAGGAAACCCAGGGCCACCTGGACCTCCTGGACCACCTGGGTCACCCTCCTTACCTGGACCATACAGACCCCGTGAGTAAAAGTATATCCAAGGTTGAGCTCAGTCTGTGGAACGTCTTTTACGTATGCACAGAAACTTAGAGTGTATGTGTGAAATATCCAAAGTAAATAGTCGTATAATGCAAGACATTATTACCCAGACTTATGTTACCAGCCATCTAGTACACAATTTGGGTTAAAATAATGTTAGAGTGAGCCCATTTGTGACTAGAGCAGGTATAATTAATGCTGGGCGATTTAATGGTTAATTTGAATCACAGTTTTAATGCGATTTTCAAAATGGAGTAATCGCGATTTTACAAACATACATTTACAGATTTTTAAAATCTAAAATATCCGAGAACGCTACTCATTTCTGAAGTGTTTATCCGTCTTACCTTAGTTACCAGCACCTTCCACAGACTTACCAATGCATATTTGTACAGAAAAAAGTTCCAGCACTGTATATATACATAATCATTTTTTTACAGGTAAACCTAGTTTTAAACCATTTCTTCATCATCTGTAGTTTGATTTTAGGGGGTAAAAATTGATCATAATCAAAAATCTGATTTTTTTGTGAAAAAATCGAAGATTATTTTTTTAGGCCGTAATCGCCCAGCACTTGGTGTAGTTCTATGAAAATCCCAGTGGTATATGCCATGCCTCCTGCATACACTATTCAAGCATTACCTCGTTCCTAAGCAAGGCATTAAATGTCCTGTTACATGTGTGTCTGGATTCTTTTTATGAAAACAGTTTAAAATATGAAAATATGATATTTTCTACCTGTTCCTACCTCTGATGTTTGACTTTTGATTTTTTTTTGTCGCCCTTCAGCAGTCAGCATTCCTGGTCCCCCTGGTCCTGCAGGTCCACCTGGCCCACCTGGCCCAAATTCTGGGGTAAGAGGAATGCAATGGCAGCTTATGAGGAATTAAATAGAAGCTTTGTAGCATTAGCCAGTCTCAAGGAGGGATGCAATTGAATATTTGGCAACCAAAATTTTAGTGAAAAGACCAGATAAATTTATAACAACAATATTATTGTACTTTGTTGGTTTGGTTTGTTTGCTGGGATATTCATTGTTATTTTTAAATTGTAGTTTTCTGAATGCTTTTGTATGTCCTTTAATATTTCATAGGTGATGATTCTGAGGTCATATGACACACTGCTCGCAACAGCACCCAAACAACCAGAGGGCACACTCATCTACATCATAGAAAAGAGCGATCTCTATATCCGAGTGCGGGAAGGCATCAGACAAGTGATGGTACAGTGCATTACACAGACTTCTTTCTGCATGGAAACGAGAATAATACCCTGCTGTAAATCCATCCATTGACATTTAAGCAGAGCAATATTTCTTTACCACACATTTCAATGCAAAACTCTTCTTACTTCCAGCTTGGAGATTATAACCCCTTCAACAGAGATTTGGTAAGTACTTTTACATCCGAATAAAGAGCGTGCTAAATTTGTCACCTTTGGCTATTACTTAAAAAACCACATTAGCATTCAAATATGCGGCTGGCAGTGAATCAAAGGAACCGGAGCTCGCTGTTAGCATATACACGCTTATTACTGTGTGAAGTTAAAGCTCTGCCCTGCTGCCGCTCTCTCTCCAGGACAATGAAGTGGCTGCTGTGCAGCCGCCCCCGGTGGTCCACTACTCCCAAGACCACTCTGCCAATAACGGTGCAGAGCACTTCTCCCATGGTGGATCCGCCACCCAGCCCATTGAGCCCCCGGCCCGCCATCCAGCAGAGAGGCCTGAAACTCATCCAGCCCCTCCTGACACTCGCTATGACCCCCGCTACCCAGATCCCAGATACCCAGCCCAGCCTGACCCTCGCTACCCAGCCCAGCCTGACCCTCGCTACCCAGCCCAGCCCGACCCTCGCTACCCAGCCCAGCCCGACCCTCGCTACCCACCCCACACTGATCAGAGGTACAGCCACGTCCAGCCGGACAGATACCCCATCACACCGGCCCGCAGACCCAGCCCACCCGTCGTCCAGCCTGAGGGCCACACGCACACATCAGGACCAGGGGTAAGATCACACTGCTACTGCCTTTTATTCACTGATTTTTACTGAATAGTGTGGATACAGCAGAATGTGCTAGAACTGGGTGAACGGTTAAAAATTGGGTGAACAACATTCTAGAACTGTGTAACTATATTTATGAATAACAGTGAACGAACGTACATGTGAGTGTAGAGAACATTCTAGAACAGTGTGAATATAGAGAACATTCTAGAACAGTGTGAATATAGAGAACATTCTAGAACAGTGTGAATATAGAGAACATTCTAGAACAATGTGAATATAGAGAACATTCTAGAACAGTGTGTCTGAGGTGGCATTCTAGAACAGTGTGAATATAGAGATCATTCTAGAACAGTGTGTCTGAGGTGTCATTCTAGAACAGTGTGAATATAGAGAACATTCTAGAACAGTGTGTCTGAGGTGGCATTCTAGAACAGTGTGAATATAGAGAACATTCTAGAACAGTGTGTCTGAGGTGGCATTCTAGAACACTGTGAATATAGAGAACATTCTAGAACAGTGTGTGTGAGGTGGCATTCTAGAACAGTGTGAATATAGAGAACATTCTAGAACAGTGTGTGTGAGGTGGCATTCTAGAACAGTGTGAATATAGAGAACATTCTAGAACAGTGTGTCTGAGGTGGCATTCTAGAACAGTGTGAATATAGAGAACATTCTAGAACAATGTGAATATAGAGAACATTCTAGAACAGTGTGAATGTAGAGAACGTTCTAATTCTAATTGAAATTCTAGAACAGTGTTTATGGGGTGGCATTGTAGAAATGTATGAATGGAGTGACAATCTAG
Organism: Astyanax mexicanus; assembly: GCF_023375975.1. Classification (NCBI taxonomy): domain Eukaryota; kingdom Metazoa; phylum Chordata; class Actinopteri; order Characiformes; family Acestrorhamphidae; genus Astyanax; species Astyanax mexicanus. Next base: position 40,608,712 of record NC_064418.1, on the reverse strand, counting down.
AACAGCGTGCATGAGATATAAGTGTGAATGTAGGGAACATTCTAGAACAATGTGCCTATGGTGGCATTCTAGAACAGTGTGAATCCTGGGTCATCTAAATGAAGGGGTAATATTCCATATAGGTGACATTCTACAACTGTGCACTTGTAAATTATATTCTAGAACAATATAAACTTTAAATATTTTAGCACAGTGTGAAAGGAACTGAGAACTACTGTGAAAATATTATAGAAAGTTATCAATAAAATACATAATTATATTATTTTATATATTATTATATAATAAAATGTCTTATTTAATACAGGTAGGTAGAAAATGTATTTGTAATGAACTCAGTTTTTAGAAGAAGTAACTGCATCAGTTAACAGTAATCCTTTATCCTTCTCCACATGAACAGCTGCACCTGATCGCCCTGAACAGCCCTCAAGTGGGCAACATGCGGGGCATCCGCGGGGCCGACTTCCTGTGTTTCCAGCAGGCGCGGGCAGCAGGACTGAGGGGCACATTCAGGGCCTTCCTGTCCTCCAAACTTCAGGATCTCTACAGCATCGTCCGCAAGTCTGACAGACACACACTGCCCATCGTCAACCTGAAGGTATGTCTTCTCTCAACACTGCAACATTTTTTATTTGATTTAATTTGATTCATTTATTAGACTTGATTTTAATGGATCCTTGTCTGCAGAATGAGTTGTGTTATTAGTAAGTGATGTCTCACAGCTGTGCTGATGTTCTGTTATGTAGGACCAAGTGCTGTTCAGCAGCTGGGAGTCTCTGTTTGGTGATTCGGAGGGCAGGATGAAGAACAATGCCCCCATCTACTCGTTTGATGGCAGAGATATCCTCAGGGACAGTGCATGGTGAGATTTTGGTTTTGATATTTACTATAGAAACGGTAACCTGTAAACGGTACCTTTATGATATTATAGTCAACATGTGCACATTCTTAAACATGGAGGTGTTTTTTTGGAACAAAGTGCAGAAGAACCACTACAGTTTGATGATTCTTTGAGACTATTTTTAAGGAGGTTCCCAGTTAACATTTTTATTCAGTTTTCTTCTTGCAATACACAGTGATACAGCACAATTGTAGACTATTTGGGAATCTCTGAGAACATTTGAACTCATAAAGAACCCTTTCATGAAGTTAGTCATGGTCTGATTTCCTAGACTGCAGCCAACATGAGGTGCAGTTCTCGGCTTTTATGTCATAATTGGCTATTCCAAAGTGAAGGACGCAACTGATGTATCCTTCCAAGCCTTGGTTACCCACAACTCTCTGTGCAGTACAATGCAAAGGGGGAGAAAACAGCACTACAAAAATATGATGTGTAAAAATGGTGGAAAATGTAGTCTTCTGAGAAGAGTTACTTTTAAAATGAAGAAATGAAAAACATAGCAAGAGGCAGGATCTTACTGCTGGCATTGTCACAAAGCTTTGTTAGACAGTGCAACTAGTTAACCAGCAGTCTTACTTTAACTGCAATCTAGCCATTGGAACATAGCTAATATCACTACAGTATTTGAACATGATTCCATAGTGAACTTGAAGTGGTTAAAAAGTTGTTCTTTTATGGTTCTTCCATGTAAATGTATTTTAATTTAAATTTTATGTTTTTTTCTAACTGAAAAAACGTTCTTCACACTCAGGATCTTATATCTTTATCCAAAAATAAAATGAAAGAACGATAAGTTGTTCTTCCTTGACTTTAATCAGAGTGTATAAAGAAAGAGGTCGTTTTTTTACCTGCAGATATTTTATGTGTTATATTCTTCCCTCTGCTCTTCAGGCCAGAGAAGATGATCTGGCACGGCTCTAACGGTAAGGGTCACCGCCAGACAGATAACTACTGTGAGACATGGCGGACGTCGGATCACGCGGTGATGGGTCTGGCCTCGTCCCTGCAGGCCGGACAGCTTCTCCAGCAGATGCCCAGCAGCTGCTCTGGATCGTACATAGTGCTGTGTATCGAGAACAGCTACATCACACAATCAAAGAAGTAAACAGCCCATCTGTCACAGAGAGCGCTAGGCGACACTGCGTTCACTGTCCGTGTAGGACGTTTCATTTCCTCTCCACAAAAAAAAAAAAAAAAAAACAAATATGAAAATAGAAAAGACATAATAATAATAATTATAATAAAAGACAGGAGCTAGGTCTGCTTGGCAGAGAAGCTGCCCGTTGTCCTCTGGTTTCTTCTGTAATGCCAAAGAGACAGGCTGACCACGGTTGGCTGTGTCTCCGGGCATTGGCACATATTTTTTATTTTTTTGCAGTTGAACCAGAGATGAGAGGCCAATAGAGAGAGGCTGCGTTTTTAATTGTATCCATATAAAAAAAAGATAAATTGTATATGAAATGTTGTTCGTTCACATTGTTTTGTTTTGTTTTGTTTATTTGTTTTTTTTAATGATTTTCTGTTCATCAGTGTTTCTTTATAAGATGTCTTAATTGGTATATTTAACCAGTTTTAGCTACTTTTAGTATTTTTATTTTTTTGTGCAACTTTGTTTTGTTTGTTACTTATTACAGTTCTTTTCATCCACGTTGGATCCAAGCTGTTGGACGTTCAGGGGCGGAGAAAGCCTAAAAATGGAAGAAGAAAAAAAAACAAAAAACTTAGAATTTACAAAGAGAGTAAATATTTATTTTGCAGTAAAAATAACTACATTATGAATTTGAAAAAAAAAAAAAGATTTAGGTCACATTTCTTGTTAGGCTATTTTAGTTAGCACTTTTTTGTTGCAGCGTATGGCTTGTATATATACACAGATGAAAGTGTGAAATTAAAATAGACTAAAATACACTACAACCACTCTGATGAGAACAAAAGAATATTTTGATATTTAGCCCCTAAAGGACTTTTGTACAAACCGATACGTTGAGTTGATACTGAGTTGATAGCATGGCTCAGCTGTGTGTGTGTGTGTGTGTGTGTATGGGATCAAATGTGTGTGAAACGTGTCCGTCAGTGGGAAATTCATATGGACGTTTTTCTCTGTCATTATCTTCATGCTCATTCCAGATAGTTTTTCTACAGGATATTAAAGAGGATACAATTATATAAAATCAGAAAAAACACAGATATTTGATAAGTTTCTAAGTTTCATTCAGAAAACAGTTTGTTACAGTTTATTTCTGTTAATGAAAAATAGTAACCAGTTCTGAAACCCCGGTTATTCACGGCTGGGTAGAGGATAAGTTTAAGCTCAGTTTTGGTGCTGCTTTGTGTGAGAGTTAAGCTGGGGGGGTCAGAGGTGTACTTTTAGCGAGACACTTAATCTTAGACCTGTATTAAATGTTGCTGGCTCTGTGCTAGAGGTGATGATTCAGTACGACCCTGTGCGACTCACATCCTTCCTGTAACCTTTATGTGCTCCACCGTTTTTACAAGGCACTGAATAAATGATTTTTCTCCATTCACAAAAAATAATCACTGACTCTATTGTATTTCTCTCTTAATAGGAATGTGTGTTATAAATATGGCACATATCTGCCATCATGTGGTAAATTTGTACTGATCTGTTTTGTACTTGGTGAAACACTGCTGTGCTACCATCAAAAAAAAAAGGTCACACACTCTAATATTTGGTTGAAGTGCCTTTAGCTTTGATTGCTGCACACATTCTCTGTGGCATTGTTTCAATAAGATTCTGCAATATCACAGGATTTATTTCAATCCAGTGTTGCATTAATTAATTTTTCACCAAGATCTTGCAGCAACATTGATGATGGTAGAGTCTGACCACTGCACAAAGTTTTCTCTGGCACATCCCAAAGATTCTCAATGAGGTTAAGATCTGGACTCTGTGGTGAACTCTCTCTCAATCCATGTGTGAAAATGATGATCTCATGCTCCCTGAATCACTCTTTCACAATTCCAGAACCATGAATCCTGACATTGTCATCTTGGAATATTCCCGTGTCATCAGAGAAGAAAAAATCCATTGATGGAATAATCATCAATTTTACCAGTAATTATACCACAGTAAGTTCCAGCTCTGCGATGTGATTGGCTAAGAGGCGTCGTTCTATGAGTGTCATTATCAGCCGGTAATTCACTGTAATCAAAGCTCTCCATGTATTACGCCGCCACATGCAGGTAACCTAGCAACGATGCAGCTCTTACAAACCAAATATAAACCAAATGTGATATTATTAAACACGACTGGGGGGCACTGGATCCCATAGGCACAGTGCAGGAACGCCATGCCTCTAATAGGCGGCATAGACAAAGTTGCGGTCCAAACAAATAAATAAGCTCAGAGATTCGCAAATACGCATCATTACACACATTATCATCCACCAATATCAGGTTAAGTTATTGTTATCAGGTTGTTATTATTAAAATAAAAGCTGAAGTTTATATATTTTCCAGTTAATATAAGGTATTTTAAGCCAGATGACCCAGATCAAACAGATTGTGTTTTCTCATCCTCTTTAACTCAAAATCTTTCAATAAACAGCAACACCTTATAGCACTCCCTCTCGTGTATTATTACTTAAGTATGCAACGCATGGGACACACCCCTGAAGTTATAAGGAGTGTTTCATCCTAAACTGAAAGGCAACCAATGTTTTTATTGGGTACTGAGACAATCAGAATAGGGCTTAAATACACACAGCATAATATATGTTTTATAGGTACAGTAAAAAAAAACACAATCTAATTAATACTAAAGGAGTAAAAAGAGTTTTATTTAAGTAATGATGTTAAAATGAATTGTGATAGTTGTTTTGTTTAATAATTAACCCACACACACCTTATAATTGGTAGTTAAGGGGAATAATTAATCAATTGTAAAATATAAAGCAGAAAATGCACTTAAAATATTGAATATGAGTATTATCAATGTAGAGATATGAAAAAAGTTGCTTTCAGTATCTGATTATATAATAAAGGCTAGTAAAATAATAACAGAATAGAACATTATACACACTTTGACACCATTAAAGACTGGCGAGATCCTAATTTCTTACCTTTAGCTGTAAAGCAGAGCAAACCCCAAATCAACACTTGGCTTTAACTCCTAAAAAAAATTCCATCCAGCCTCCAGACTCTCACCAGACTGAATAGCAGCATAAATGCTGTTTAAGCACTGCAGAGCCGCAGGCTTATACTCCAGCCCTGAGGCAGATGTCCTGGAGCTGTTATTCACGCACGCACCAGAATCGGACACTGGGCCCCTCTGATGAGACAGCACTCCCCAGCACTGCGCCTTTCGCACTGGCTCAGTGTCCGCCTCGAGGGGTTTATAGTCCCTTCAATAGGATTTAGCTCTTTGGCCTTGAGAGGGCCTCTGAGGCACAAATCAGCGGCCACACTGACAGAGAGAAAGCTGTGGAATAGACCCTCTTCAGGCTCTGGAGTGTAAAAGAAAAGCTGTGTTCAGTCAGAAGACACACATATTACACAGAATCTACATACAGTACTGCATTCAGCTTGCTTTGGTGTTCACAGTAATGTTTAATGTTTCTAATATAAAAAAAAAAGGAAAGGCGATAGTCAAAGGCCATTTATCAGTTACAATTTTCATCATTTTTTGGTGAAATTCACTACATTTCCACCTTATAATGAATGCATTTAGCTGTTTAAAAGTTCCCTATCCATACGTTGCCTAGTCCCTGTATATAAGTGTGGACAATATGATATGACCCTTTAGAGCAGAACATTAGTTGATAGCACCAGGAGTGGCATAAAGTTATCCAAAAGCAGTGTGTAAGACTGGTGGAGGAGAACATGCCAAGATGCATGAAACCTGTGATAAAAAAAACAGGGTTATTTCACCAAATATTGATTTCTGAACTCTTAAAACTTGAATATGAATATGAACGTGTTTTCTTTGCATTATTTGAGATTATTTAAGGTCTGAAAGCTCTGCATTTTTTTGTTATTTCAGCCATTTCTCATTTTCTGCAAATAGATGCTCTAAATGACAATATTTTTATTTGGAATTTGGAAGAAATTTATAGAAGTAGGCTATAGAATAAAACAACAATGTTCATTTGACTCAAACATATACCAATAAATAGCAAAATCAGAGAAACTGATTCAGAAACTGAAGTGGTCCTCTCTTTTTTTTTTTTTTTTTTAGAGATGTAGGTAAGGTAACTTGAGGCAGTTAAGCATGTCACAACAATAACAATATTGAAACAGTATTGAGTCATTTAAAAAAAGAGTTGGTTTAATTATTAAGGATATCAAAATTGCATTGTTGTGCTCAACAATTCAATTTAATTTTAATTAACATCTTTTATCACCGTTATTACTTGAACAATACTTTAGCCAAAAAAGAAATAAAGATATTGTGATGGCCTACAAGCAGTTTTTTCATCTATGCACTGTTCTGTGGGAGTCTATGGGTGCTGTTCTCCCTATATCTCCCTATATATATATTAACAGAAGAACCACTGAAAATAAATAGTGCTTTTAAAACAGGCTCTTACAGTCTTCAGCAGAATTAAAATGCACTCATCTTCACTCTTTCCAACAAAGCCTCGTCTTATTGATTGTAACCAGATTAACATTTGACATCGCTGTCCACTGTCTCTGGCTTAAAGGGGAAAAATAATAATACTCAGTGTGCAGTTTCCAGTCCAGGCCGAGGTCTCTGGCTTGTAAATCAGCACCCAAAATATAATTTGCTGAGTGATCGAGTATCCTCATAAGTCTCTGTGTCGGAGAACAAGAGGCAAATCTGCAGCTGGCTGCCGTCTCCACGCTGCTACGGCAAGGCTATACTTAGTATCTGGTGAGTAATAAGTAAGCACATCCGAACGGGCTACAGACAGTAATGATACAATAGCAGGACAAGATGAGGACTTTAATTACATTGGTTCTGGAGTGGAAGCCATGTCTGCTAGACGTGCTGTGTTTATGCTGTCCCCCCCAGTCACTGAAATGGAGATGTTTCTGTATAGCTACTATGAAAGAACTGAATTTAAATGGAAGTGCGAGCTTCCAGCCCGGTTCGCTGCTTTATCTGCATGTGGAGCCGAGGTGCTGCCTTTCAGTGTAGTCGCTACAAAACAGCTGTCAGACAAGACGGATGATGGGATTTATTTATTTATTTTTCTTCAGTTCGAAAAAGAACTATCATTTCTACAAGATCACTGTACGAATAATTTAATATTTTAACTTTTCATAGGACTGTCGTGTGAGAATGGTGCCCAGGGGTTGAGAATATATAGGACAGGGGAATTTTTAAACAGTTGAGGGCCCTAAATGGAATCATACATTGGGGTCCTTTTACTCTGTGTGCACAACATCATTAATAATGCTAAATACTGATAATATAGTATTAATATAGTGTAGTGTATATATTGTATATATAATGTAATATAGATTTATACCTAAAATAAAAACTACAACATGATTTGTTTAAGATTTAATTTATATATAAATATTTTTTTCTAACTATATATCTGTTTCCTGCCAGAGGAGGGGACATCACTGAGGCTACTCAGGCTAAACATATTTTTTTTTTTATTAAAACTGTTTGTAGATTTTTTGCTGTTTTAAAACAGAGGGAACTAAAGGGGCAGATCTAAAATTTCATATTCCTATACTACAAGAACACAGTGCAAACTATAAGAATATAATACATATTTAATAAAAATGAATTTTAATTCAAACTATATTTACTATAGAACCATAACCTTAAATTAATGTGTACTTGATGTTCACAAATAAACTAATTGTTTATATGTATTTATTAGAGATGGAAAAAAATTTGCTATCTGGAAGAATAGCTCAAAATCTGAATATAAGACTAATTGTATATGGAATTGTATATAAAATATTTTTTTACATGTGTGAGGTGGCAGTCATCATAAATATATTCATCAATATTTTTTAATAGTACATATTTTAAAGTAATTATTATTATTATTATTATTATTATTATTATTAGGGTTCAAGCACCGAAGGTGCGTAGAACCCTATTGTTTTTGCTAAGATTTTTCTTCTTCTTCTTATTATTATTATTATTATTCTTTTTCTCCTGTAAAAACAGTTGTGCAGCCTAAACCGTAAGTCATAGAGAAATGAAACTTGGTAGGTAGATGTAGGATCAGTGCATCTCGGTGGACAACAAAAATGGCACCGATTGGTCAAGTGGTGGCGCTATAAACAAGGAAATTCATTTTTCACAATTTTCTCAATAACTCAAAAACCATAAGACCTACATTCAAAATTCTTTTTTTGATGGATTCCTTGGGTCAATACCAACAACGTTCCAATTTGGACCATGCACTTCCGTCTATATAGATTTTGTGCTAATTTGCATAATATGCAAAACCTACTTTTGCAAACCAGTCCTAGGACTTTTGACCAATCCTGGCATGTTTGGTATCAAAACACTCGTGAGAGCATGCGCTTCAATATTCATTAAGAAAAAGTTGAAATATGTAAACAATATGGCCGCCATATGCAAATTAGTCCTTCCGGATATATGCCCCATTCACTTCAAGAGGTAAATTTGGAGCACTGTTTCTCAGCAACCGTGCAACCTAGCAAGTTGAAACTTTGCATGCAGAATCTATCATACAGCCTCTAAAGGATGTTCAAAGGGCAACTTAATCAATCAACATGGCTGAACACCATCAGCCAATCAGCATTCAGCAGACATTTTGGCAGGCTGAATGTTGCCCAATCTGGATGATATTTGGCAGTTATGTTCAGGTGGAGACACTGTAGTGACCTGCAAAGTGCTGAAACAATCCGCCCACTGGGGGGCGCTGTTCCAAAAAAACGAGTATATGTCAATCATGCTGTACTATTTTGACATCTAATTGTTTTTGCCATATTTAGTACAGTGGCTCTGACAAATTTCTCAATACAACTATGTTTAAAAAGTGCTTTGTTCATTCATAATTGCTAATTGTTTGAAAATAGCTATATTGAAACTACTCTCTGGATATTTGGCCTATCACCTCCATTTCAGTCTTGCTGCACACTGTAGAGTCTCTAGGTAAATGTTCATTAAAAACATTTGTGAAAATTTCACATACAATACTCTCCAGGCATCAAGCAATCTGTGCGTCCTTGGAATTTCTAACCTAAATTGCTGTAACTCTGCAGTATTTGCTGTAATCTCACAATGTTAAAGACCTCTGTACAATATCACTCTGATGAAGCGCCATTTAATACAGAACTAGATTAAGAATAACTTGACATTACATATCATATCAGAACATTCACTCCTTTGTGCCTCTTCTCAACATTAATAACAGGTGAAAGACTTTTGATCATTTTAAATGTGACAGAATGTCTCCAATTGTGTTAGACCTTCTTACACATCACCATCCTATGCTCTAGTAGGCACCATTGTGCTAGTTGGTGCTTGATGAAGCGCCATTTAATTCAGAACTAGATTTATAATAACTTCGTAATTACATGTCATATCAGAACATTCACTCCTTTGTGTTAATTTAAACTTGTTTGGTCAAACATTTCAGCTTGTTCTGCAAAGGTTCAAAGGTCAATCTGAATACCACTTTGTGAACATTCTGGTTGAAGCCACCTGATCAATACCAATAACATGTAGACACCTTTTGACTAGTTCTAACTCACTTAATGAATATCCTACAAAGTTCACTAGATTTACATGTGAATTTAAGCACTGATCAGGTTGAAAGGCCTCTGCTCAACATTAATAACAGGTGAAAAACTTGATAATTTCTAAATGTGACAGGGCACCTCCAATCATATTAGACCTTCTTACACATCACCATTCAATGCTCCAGTAGGCACCATTGTGCAAGTTGGTGCTTGAACCCGATGATTGCCGCTTGCGGCTATATTTATTATTATTATTATTATTATTATTATCATTATTAATATTAAAAATTGATTACATTGTTTTTATCTTTTGGAAAAATAACAAAATGACTGGTATCTGAGAGATACTGGCAATTATGGCGCAAAAAATATACTGTATATAATTTCCCCCTTAAAAATAGGGGGAAATATTAAAGAAAGGATAACTGTGTAGGAAATGACAGTAATATTTATCATAGGCTTTATATGATTTACAGAATTTATTAACTGGCAGGGTTTAATTTAATTTAAAATAAGTAGTAATTATTTTAGGTTAAAATAAAACTATTTCTCGATTTTAAATAGTAATTTTACTTATTCAATTATTTAACCCGTTTTTTGTGTATACGTACAGTAATATGATTGGCTGTAATTCAAACTGACAAACAGGTACAGCCAATCACATTACTGCTGTACTATAGGGCTCTAATTTCAGTAGCTGCGTCCTCCAATCATAATGCAGTAATTCGTTAGCCCCGCCCCTCAGGTCGAGGTGAAGCGTTTTTAGAGGACATGTAAGCGAAACTGCAATATTACACATAAAAACAACGATTTATATTAATGATATGACAGAAGTGGGGTGTTTACTGACAGTATATTACATAATAAAGATAAAGTGCAGCTAAACTGTCACTGTTGTAAAGCTAGAGTGTGTTTTATAACACATGCTTGTGGTTTATTAACTGAACAGTTACCCTCAGCGTTTTACTGACTGAATGAACGCAGTACCGCACAGTTATCGTGGTGTTAAGTGGGTTTTCTTCCTGCTAGGTCTGACATTTACAGCCTGTGAGACTACCTCACACTCAATGCATTTTTAATGAGATTCTTTCCTGTAATCTCCCAATATGGCAGCAGTCACCCATGTGCACTCTTAACCCCGGCTTCCCACAACACTGTATCCAGTGCAAAAACCAACAGACAAACCTCACACCTCAAAACAAGCCTCAATAAGGACACATTTTTCATTTGAATGTAGTTTTTAATCTAAACTGTTCCAGTGTCAGTGTTTCTCTACCACAACATGTAACCAGAGCAGGGCAGGTAACGTTAATGTATTTTACAGACCATACGGTAGGGGTGGGCGATATGGCTCTAAAATAATATCACGATATTTCAGGGTATTTTTGCGATAACTATATACTTGGTGATATAGGAAAACAGAAAAATAATTATTTAATTTCAGGAATATAGTATAAGAGTATAACAGAATAATCATAATGTGGCAAAATAAATAACATAGCATAAAATAATATAATGCAGCAAAAAATATTGCAGAATATTTAGTGCAAGCATATAAACTGTAAACTAAAACAATTATACAATAAATACACCTAAAGCTTCACAGTAAATAATAGACTACTTTTAAGACAGAACAGCCCTATTATCACGATATGGATTTTTAATATTACGATATTTCTGTGTTACGATATATTGTATACGATATAATATTGCCCACCCCTACCATACGGACTATAAGGCACACTGCATTATAAGGTGCACTATCAATGCATGTCTATTTTCTTGTCTATTTTTATACATAATTACAATTTCACACTGTATTATACTATTGATGCATTTTAAGCAGCAATAGTAAGGACCAAGGGTGTTGCCATGTTTCCCTTCTAATGTTAACAGTTCTCGCTGCTGGGGGCGCCTAAATAATCAAAACTGTAATTCTTCAAAAGAAAAAAAAACAGTTATTTTTAGTCAAACAAACACTGGATATTAATCTACACTGATTTACTCCTGAAAACTTTCATTTAATTTGGGTGAGTAAAGTGCTTCAGTTTATTTACAGTAAGCTTAGAACTGAAGTATGTTAGCATGGTTAGCAGCAGCGCTAAATATGATATGAAATTATATGAAAGAAATATAGAGACAGTTACATAAGAAAAAATATATAAAAAAGGGGTTAAAACACAACACACAATATTTTTAATATTGCTAATATAAATCTTTACAAGTTAAAGCAGCACTAGGTAGGATTTCCTTGATTTTTGATCTTTTTAAAGAAGTAAAATTACAGCTTGAAACTCACTGCAGCGCTGCATTGAGGTGTCATAGGAGGAGCTCAAACCAGACTCTATGTTTTCTGAGGCGGCCGCGAACAACGCTCGCGAGAACTGCGACCTGCTTTCAGACCTTTAGTTCTAACAGTTCTACAAGGACTACTGGTTCATTCTTTACAAACTAACATACAGACTCTCTGGCAGAAGCTGTAAAGAGACTGAATATGTCTGTGAAAGCCAGAAAGCAAGAAAGAGAAACTAATCTGCCTGATACATTTATTACACTCTACAACTGTAGGGGGAGCCCACGAGCACAAAATCTCAATCCTACCTAGTGGAACTTTAACTAATCATTACAATTTTAAAATAAATACAGTATTGCCAAGCAAAATATCAATACTCATATTTCCTTACCCCCCTAGATATGCAGTGACAGTGTTTGACTAATTGTCACTGGCCAGTGCGGTATATGAACTCCTGTTGTGCTTGTTAGTGTACTTTTAATTTCCCCAACCTGGCAACACTGCAAACTTTGCAAGGCAACCCTGCAAGCTTTGTATTTTATACACTTGCTCTAATTGAGTACATATTCTTCCTTCAACCTTTTATTATTTTTTTTTTCAGGCATCAGTAGCAGCGCTTCAGTCAGAGACCTCACAGCATGCAGTTGTTGGAGGGCCTTTTATGAGGACAAGGATAAGGATAAGGTTGACCTATAATATTATGTGTTTTTATAATCCATCATGGTCCCTGACTTCTTACCAGCGCACACACACACACACACACACACACGCACATTTGCTCACACACTTTCATCCACTCGCCCAAGCTTAGCCTCGAGTTCACTGGTACCTACCTAGCTCTTTCAGCTTTCCATGCTCCAGTATCTCTGCAGCTGGAAACATATCCAATGTGACATCTCCTCCAATCTCTCATGCATTTTTTATGGGCCCCTCTCTTTTCCAGCCCACAGAGAGAAAGGGAGAGAGAGTGAGTGAGAGAGAGAGAGAGTAGTGCTCACTCCTTTAAAATAAAGCGAACACAAGTCCATTCAAAATGCCTGTCCCGCCTACGCCTCCGTGACGTCCTGTCTTTCTGACACCTTCCCAGGTAAACGCTGGCAGCCCGTGAGGTACGACGCTTGTAGTTTGATGGAGGAAGACTGTGAGGAGGTGTGCAGATGGAGGGAAAAAGTCAGTGAGGATGGATGGACGGATGGCGGCGGCAGCAGAAGGCAAGCTGTGCGCTCAACCCTCAACCCTGCTGAGTCATGATCGGGTGTTTGGTGCGTCTTATTGGCCCGTGTTATAATGCACTCCGTTATTGATAGCCCCCCATTGATTTTGCTGCTTTGTAAAATTCACTGAGCATGCTCTGCCCCATCCTCTTCTGAGAAGCAGTGAGAGAGAGAGAGAGAGAGCAGCTCGGGAAGCTCTCAGTCTGGAATAATGCCGTGGTCCCTGGAGGCATCCGGCGTCAGCCGCAGAAAAGGCTGAGAAAACTTTGTGCACTCAGAGGGTGTGGAGATGCTTTTTCCTGCACGCAAGCATCCACTCGCCCAGAGAGAGAGAGAGCTCACACCTCAGAGAGACCCCCGTCTTTTACGCCTTGTTAATAATGGGACGTTATTGCTGCACTCTCCGGATCGCTCCTTCAGGCAGTAAAAGGAGGGGGTGCTTGATGTGCGTTTCATTTATCATTCTGACAGTTTGCCATTGATCACATATCAAGCCGGGAACTCAGCCCCGCTATTGATCTGAAAAACAGAATAAGTCTATGAAATCAACTCAGTTTTTAGTTCTTGGCTTTTGCTCAGATATGGGTGAAATGCTGTGATTTTTACAGTCTGAATGCAAGAAAGGTCAATAATTGCTTGCATTGCTCACCCTAATATCATATTTTCCCCACACAGAGGCTATAGCTGGTTGTATTGCAGCCATCCAAGTATATTTAATTTCATTCTTATAACAATTTCAGACGGAAAATTATTTAGATTGCTATGAACAAAACAAGGCCAGACAATACAATCAATGCACAGCCTGTGTTCAGCTTTAAGTGATATTTTAAGACAAATTTCTGCTCATATTCTGTGGAACAGGATTAGGAATGAGACAATTGTACAATTGCACCAATGCAGATCTTCCAGAAACTGAATGTTATGGATTGGAATGCAGTGGAAATTTAATTTTGAGAGAAACAACTTTTTAAATATTCAAACAGCTAATCTCAACAAACACTGGATGCCATTTTTCTCTAATGTGAAATACTTTTAAAGCAACATACACCAACTTGCAAAAAGTAATAGGAAAGCTGTTTGTACATTCATCATGAATTGTTAGCTATTGGTACACCTCTTTCAGACTAAGCATTGAGCTGGGAAGCAGTAGAATTGTGTATTCTATGGAACAAAGCTCCAAAATGTACTGGAGAACAGTTTTGGTAATCCAATAAAAGCAAGACAAGCCCAGAGTAAGCGGGTGTCCCAATAATTGGAATATACAGCTTAATTTCACGTCATATTTAGAAATAAATATATATATAGAAAACACATTTTTGTGCGTTGGGATATTTGTCTGATTTCAGAAAACAACTGAAGTTTAGAGAAACAGGCTTGAAACCAGAAGGTCAGCAGTTCAGGCCACTGGACGGGCAGGAAGAGAGGCTGTGGAGAGTGAAAGAACATCGCTGCCACAACATTCACAGCTAAGGTGCCCTTGAGTAAAGCATCTAACCTCCAGTGGCTCCCCAGCCCCTGAAGTGACTAAAGTATGTGTGTATTTGTGTGTTCTTACTTCCCCAGTTCACTAATGTGTGAGTGTATAGATTAAGACAAAGGCAACTATATTCACCATTTGTGTCGGACAGAGATGGAATGTGGCTTTAAACTTTAACCTATCTGTGCAGTGAACACATGCATACATAATAATGAACACACCTGCATTGTGATATAAAACCGGCCATTTCTGATGAATGGTACCCAAGCACAAGGTGCCAATTTTTCCTTTATTATTTAAATCTTATTTCTGATTGACCTCATTTTCTATTCAATTTGGGAGGTCAATAGTCCAGTCCCCTTCCATCATATGAATTCCCCATATCTCTAGTATGCACCGAACAGACTCCCAACATTCCGGCTGCTGATGGTGAGTGAAATGTTTCAGGATTCAAACTTTTCTATATGACTACCCTCAGATCTTAGTGTCCGCTCATTATTTGCTGGATCAAACCTGGGTATTAAACCCACAGTCCTATCCTTATAATGACCCAGTGCTCTAACCACTGAGCCACCACTGCTACTGTATGTATGTGTTCATTGCCTCAGATAAGTTGTGTAATACTTTTGTGCAGCGATAATGGATGTATGTTTCCAGACATGTGTCCTGTAAAGTTATCCACATAAGAAAGCAGAGGCGTGCAGACATAGACATCAGGTCTATGTGCCAAAGCACCACCAACTTTGCCCTTTATCAACAAAAGTGCCCTTTTGAAACTTCGTTTTTTTTTTTTTAAATATTATTAATATTTTACTGAGGCCGGTTTAAAATGATCTTTTGAAAACCTGAGCGATTAAAAACGAGTGAAAACAGAATGCCCTGAAATCAGCTCTCACACACCCAACCTCTCTCTTCCTCTGTCACGTGACCCCGTGCGGTCACGTGCAAGGAACTCTAGATGCGCTGCAGCAGCAGTTCAGTTCAGCGAGTCTTCAGCACAGCACGCACGGCAACAGATAGGCTTCTTCTCCCCCGTGTCCCACCAGCCAGGTAACGTACACATCAAGTAAAATCGTACCGTTTGCCCTCTAAGCCCAACGTGAAATCATTTTGTTGTGCAGTAAAATGTCTCATACAGCACCAAACTACTAAGCATCTTTAGCCGACTGGTCACCAGATAAACTAGCCGCTCTAGCCCAAATCAATGATAGATAATGTTTTTTTATAATGAAGTGTTCCACGTGCGCTAAAAAGTGCCCTTTTTTCCCCCTGAGCACTTGCCCCCCAAAATGTCTGTGCACGCCACTGTAAGAAAGGCGATATAATCGACAATGTCAACTACAAATTTCATTGTCCACTAATTGTTCATTTGTAACAGTAACAGTACAGCATTACACAAAGTGCTGGGGACAGAAATGCAATGAGAGATGGGTAAATGGCTCACTCACACAGTTTATGCTCAACTCCAAAAGTGCCCAAACACAACAGATTACATATTTACTCACTAAATATCAGTACTTTCCACATTTAAACAATATCTTTACATTTAAATGCCTTTTAAACCGCATGTTTAACTGTTTATATTATTTTTAGAGCTGGAGGACACTCAGATTAGTTGACTAACAAAATAATCATTAGTTACAGCCAGGGGCGGATCTAGCCATTTTGGGGCCATAGGCAACAAGGGGCCCTCATTCTTGAAACACACACATAAACCAAATAACTAGAGATGGAAAGATCGATCGGCAGTGTATCGGTATCGGCCGATTTTCAGCCAAAATACGGTATCGGCGATCGGCAGATATTCTTCTGATTTTAGCCGATCTGATTCAGGAGTTTAGGGTTAAGCAGTTTATCAGAGCTGTGTGTGGATGGCCGGTGAAACTGCTCACTAACAGGAAGCTGCAGTTCCTTATCCAACCACTTGTCGGAGCTGCTGCAGCAGCACAAGCCCCGCTGTCTTCACTCAGTCAGAGCTACAGCCCAGCCACGGGCTACAGGGCTCAGCTGAGCCAGTCTCGTGCGCTTTTTTTTCCAGTTTTCTTAAGTTCATACAAGGAAATAAAGGTTTTAACCCCACTAACCGGATAATACAGCTCTCTACAGTTCATCTTTCAGCTCAACCAGCTAACAGCAGCAGTTTAGAGCAGCCTTCACGGAGTCACTGCTCGGATTACATTATAAACAGGTCAGTTAGCGCTGCTAACCTCAGGATGTTTATAACCTCGGAGTTTAGTGGACACACCACGGCTGCAAGGTTAGACTGTTGAGGGCTACTGAAGACTATTAAAGGCTATTGGAGGTTATTGAAAGGGTTATTGGTGGCAGAAATCAGTACAGGCTGGTTAGATAAGTGATTCACGTCCTCGTCCTTTGCTGCGGTGAAACTGCGACTAGCGCTGTCACAGTGATGTTTATTAACCTCATTAAAACAGATTTTGTCAAGTATTGTCTTATAAATATTTACACATAACTTATATCTCTCATAAAATGCGTCTATTTTGGTCAGTAACAATATCAGTGTAAATTACCAGTGTTTGCTTTGGCGTGGATGTGTTGCACAACGAGTTAGCAACGGAGCAACGGAGCAAGCAACGGAGGGGGGTATGTGGGAGTATTTAGACATTAATTCGGTATTCTACTGATATTTCTGTTGTTTTTTATATAAATATGTTTTTTCTTTACTTTACATCAGTAACAAATTAACATGGTTTTTGGTGTATTTACTGTAGCTGGTCAGATTTGGGGGCCCCTATGGAGGACAGATTTGGTCGAGGCCCTAGGCAAATGCCTAGGTTTGCCTAATTAAAGAACCGCCTCTGGTTACAGCCCTAGTTAAAGGGCTTATTTGACAGTAAATTTACAGTACACTACAGTACTCTCCTTGCGCTTACACACTTACTCACTCCCTCACAGTGCTCCCCCAAGAGCGGTGGGAAACACTGTGTTTTGCGTATTGTAATTTGCGAGGGTGCTAGCTCAGTTTGTTTCCCCCTCTCGCCCGCGCTGGTTTTATTTTGTGGCTGATTAAGTCCTCTGCAATTTCTCCGAAGCCCTTCTGTGGATGCAAAGTCTCTGCCAGTTCTGCAGTGGAGCATGCAGTGTTATTGTGCTGGGTTAAGTGCCTCACAATCTAATTACTCTAATGTCAGCTGTGGTCTTAAATCACACTTATTGGCTAAGTGCGCCGGTTTCGTCTGTCCTTCAGAGAGAGAGGGAAGCTTCACGCCGCTCTCGGGATGATTATTCCGATTGGATATGAGCAATTGCACTTATTGGCTGGTGCGTGGCACCGGCTGCGCGCTCTCCCATTCGCTGCCAGCGATACGCTTCGCCCGCGTGCGATTGGCTCCTGGGAGCGGGTGGGAGGGGAGCTCTCCCTTTCCTCCTGGTGCTGAAGCGCGTGTGCATGTAGGGGGACTCTCTACTCTCCCATTATTTGACTGGCTGCAGGTATTGGTGTCTGCCTCCGTGCGTGCGTGTGCGTGTCAGCGCGCGCATGTGTGTGTGCGGGACTGTGGATGAGTGTGTATGTGTGTGTGTGTGTCTGTGACAGAGAGATAAAGAGAGAGAGAAAGAGGAGCAGCGTTTCATCTTCCCCCCCTCTGGCCTCCCCGTCTCCCTGCTCCCTGTCACTCCGTCCTTCCTTCCCTCCCGGACCACCCCGTCAGCGGCTGCGCCGGCCCGGACCCTCCACCCATCACCCCCTTTGACTCTCCTCACTCCACCGTCCCGCCTTGTCAACTGCAGGTAAGGAGCCGAAACACAAACATGACCGGCTGCAGCGCTGCTTCAACTGCTCCGAAGGTACTACAGCTTTTCTCTCCTTTTGATCTTTAGAATCTTCTTCATTTTCTTTTTTATCTTAAAACTCTTTTTTTCTTGCATGCGTTTTTTTTTCTTCAACCCTCTCTCTCTTCTCTTATTCATTTTCTCTTTCACTCTACACTCTAGAACAGCACATCAAATACGCACACATTAACACTCACAACCCTCCCCTTTTTCCTTCTGCCTTTCAAGTTCTCCCTCTGGCAGTTCCTCTCCCAGGGAGGTGTGGAAAGAGAGGTGGGGGGATTAGTATCACTGAGGAGTGAGGTCACTCTGCTTTCCAGCCCCAAAACCCACGCTGAGTGTTGATTACTACTTCCTCTTCTTTATCAGAGACTTTATCTGTGCCACTTTCCGAGCACCCCAGACTCCCGTAGGCTACAGACTGTATTGTGTCGTGGCTTTTCTGACAGCATTAGGATTAGCTTCTTATTGATTTCAGTACTATTACGTTTTATAATGGATTAATTAATTAAGTGCGCTCACACTTAACTAGAAGTTGTTCAGATGTAAACAGAGAGTAGACATCTCTCAGCGTGGCTTGGTGTGAAGTAGTGCAGTGGTGTGATGTAGAGTAAAGTATTAACTCACTTTTTTGATACAGTGATGGTGATGGCAGGCATTGCTCTTGGTGTAAAACTTGAACTTGAACTTGATTGTATTCAATATTCAATATTCGTAAATGTCAGTGAGCCTACCTGTGTCTTCTGAGTTTTGTGTAATGTTGTAATAATGTGATGGTTCCCCCGCTGGACAAAAAAAAAGTCTGGTTAAGCTGGTTGACAAGCATAGCTCTTGAGCAGCATATGTCCAATATAACTTTATGTACATTTTATTTGATATTCTTAAACACCAGTTTTTGTCTTAGGAGTCAATATATGTCTTAGGAGTTGTGTGTGTCGTGTTCGATTGTGATTGAAACCTTCTGAGAAAAAGAAAAACAAAACATACTGGCCAGCTCAGATTGTTTAAGCTGGTTGACATTCTTAGCTTTTTACCAGCATATGGTGTGTTTCTGTTTGAGGTTTAGCTGGTCTACAACAATGTTTGGCGATGCTGGTAGACCAATCTGGTCTCTCAGCATGACCAGCTTCAGCAACATGGTCGACCAGCGTGACCAGCAAGACCAGACTAGTCGACCAGCATCACCAGGCTTCATCAAAGACAAGCTTAAATGATCTAAAACCAGCTGAGCTGATTTTATTAGCAGGCAGAATATTGGTACATTTGTAGAAGTTTCTTTGAAGACTTTCACTCTATAAGGGGTTCTTTAATTGATGCGATAGAACCATAGAACCATTTTTCATAGAACCATTCCTGTATTCATAATGCACTATGAATGTATTTATAATGCATTATATGACACACAATACTTTATAATGACTGTCATAAGCTTGTATTCTAACACTTTACATGTAAACTTATAAAGAGAGGTGTCATAAGGCCTAATAATATCTGTTCATTAAAAAAAAAACATGGAAGGCATTTTAAAGCCTGAATTTATGAAGTCACATATTTGTACTTTATAACGTGTTATGTATGTTGCTTTAAGTACTTTAAGTGCTTTATTATACAATCTTATAATGGTCCTTATAAGGTATTACATAAGCTACATAATGCATTATAGTTGCTTTTAGAATGTATTATGAATACAGGATTAATTTCATTCGGAGTGTTACCGAACTTCCTAATTTAGAAAGCTTTTATAGGCGTTAAAGATGTCAGATGCCTTTTTTTCTCACCACCACTGTGAATAATTCCGCCTAAGCAAGTTTCTAAAGTGTCACATTCCATCAAACTTCTCCAAATGACATTGTTTTTTTTTTTATTTTAACAATGTACTTCCGCAGAAATCTCTACAGGGGAATTCTCCTTTAGAACGGCTTCAATCAGAGCTGATGACAGCTACCAATGTGCCCTTGAGTAAAGCACCTAGTGTAGCTCCAGCGTTGCTCCAGGTGAAGCTCTTATACTGCCCTAATATAACTCAGCTTCAGGCGAATGCGTCAGCTGACTGACTAAACGCTACAGTGCAGAGTACACATGCAGTCCTCGGTAAACGGAAGTTTTGGAGTGCTTAGAAGATGAACAGCATGACGTAGCAGAAACTGTAATTACTTTAAGACTGAACTATTGGCCTGATCCAATCAAGAAAGCTTTTCACTGCGCAGTTCGAACATTAACATGGTCTATAAAACACCGCAAGCCACAGCAGAAAAAAAAGCTGCTTAGCTCCATGATCTCCACTACACAGCACTTTGCTGGGGAGGAGAGTTTTCCAGAAGATTGAAGTGATGGAGCTGTCAATACCGAGAATTAATGCTTTCACTGAGCTCCTGTGCTCAAGCATGATTGCCTGGACCAGACCGTAGGAGCTTCTGGACCAGTCTGGAGCCACAGAGAGATTTTATATTGTATTGACTCCATATAGAATGTCAATGACATATTAGCATGAGTTTGGGTTAATTTTTTTTAAGGCCAAAGCTGATCAATATCTCGCCAACTGTGGTTCAGTAAGGCCTGGTGTCATCCCACCAAACCCATTTAAAGGACATGGGGCCTCATTCACCAATATTGTCATACATTTCTTCTTAAGAAACTTTCTAAGAACAATCTACGTCAGATTTCCAACATGTTCTTGAGCAGTAAAATAGTGAGTTTTTCAGAATGGTGAACCCCCTGTCCTCTTAATTGAAAGCATTGTGGCAGTTTTTTTTAATAATCAGCATAGGAATGCCCTGCAATTTTCTATGAAAGGACAGCTGCTCTTGCGCCCTACGAGGTAAAATATATATATATATATATATATATATATATATATGTTTTATAATTCAGCTGGCCACACAATACATTGTTTTTTCTTATAGGGCACAAGAGCAGCTTAAAAATTAGGAGTTTCTTTGATTTTACCAAATTGAAAACCTCTGGAATACAATCAAGATGAAGATGGATGATCACAAGCCATCAAACCAAACTGAACTGCTTCAATATTTGCACCAGGAGTGGTATAAAGTTATCCAAAAGCAGTGTGTAAGACTGGTGGAGGAGAACATGCCAGGATGCATAAAAACTGTGATTAAAAACCACCAGGGTTATTCCACCAAATATTGATTTCTGAACTCTTAAAACTTTATGAATATGAATATTGTTTTCTTTGCATTATTTGAGATCTAAACCTCTATGTCTAAAGGACAGTATTTTTATTTAGTTTATAGAATAAAACATCAAAGTTCATTTTACTCAAACATATACCTATAAATAGCAAAATCAGAGAAACTGATTCAGAAACTGACGTGGTCTCTTCCGAATTAGCTCTTTTCCAGAGCTGTATACAGTTTATATATAGGCTACTTTAACAAGACAAATACATTACATTCAAAATACTATAATTTTATTGACTTATAATGATAAAACTGCTATAACTGATCGTGTGTGTGTGACTGGTGTGGAATGTTCCTACATTCTTTTCTTAGTTAAGAACAAATTACACATAAGTAAACATTAGTCAAACATTATCAAATTCTTCATTAAAAAGTGCGTAAGTGGGATTTAGGAAGGAAAATAAATTTGTTCATAAGAATTGTTGGTGAATTACGCCCATTGTTGCACCTTGTGTGCACCTTAACAACATACTGTACTTTTATAGAAATGGAGCTGTCAGTACTGAGATTGATGAGATTGATGCTTTCACTGAGCTGCTGTGCTCAAGCATGATTGGCCAGACCAGAGTGTAGGAGCTTCTGGACCAGTCTGGAGCCACAAGATTTATATTGTATTCATTTCGTATAGTGTGGCAATAGGGCTGTGTGATGTGGTAAAAAATGGTGTACCGTGATATTTAAAGATATTATCACTTTATTCATGGTATTTTTTGTACATGCAGATAAAAAAAGCTATTTATTTAAAAAAGCTAATTTATTTAATTGCAGTGATTTATTTCAAAATGTTGAATTCACTTAATCTAATTAAACAGCACTAATTGCATTGTTTGTAGTGAAATTCACAGTTGGTCAGTGTGTGTAACATTTATCACAACAGCCAGCTTTAACATCAAGGACACATTTTTTTTTTATCATGAGTCCTTCTTTTTTTTTTTTTAAAGGACATAGCTGACCGTGAACTTGCTTGTATTGGTGGCTCCTAGGCTTGTTGTCCCACAGATCTGGAATCAAAGCTTACACTGACTTACATGCCAAACGAAGATTCTCTGTCTGTTTCTATAGGTTAGAGTTTATTTTCTCTTTATTTAGAATCGTATTGTCTAATTGGCTAGTTTTTCTTGCTCTTGCTCTGTACAGAGAAGCCTTGTCTTTATAATAGAAGCTGAAATACACTAGAGTACCTCGCAGAGGGCATCTCTGGGAGCCTTTTTTTTCCGTGTTATACATGCTGAGACTACGCTTTTGTTTGCTCGCATGGCCCCTGTCATGTTTTGCAGCGCGGTCCTCATATTATCTAGGGATGTTGGAAGTGTGGAAGCATTGATTAGGCAAGTAAACTGAGAGAAGAACAGGTGTCTTAATTAACACCAATATCCCTTTGTAGCCATTCTGGCTTGTTTCCAGCGGTGAGATAAAGAACAAGTGATTATTCAAATTAAAAGGCCGCTTCGGCGTTGTCGGCAGCAGAGAGAGGCAGGCAGGATGTGGAAGCTGGAACTTAGCAGGGTGACGCGTTTTAGCACGTACGCGTTAAAAAAAGCTCCAGTGCGGGATTAAGTCCCACAGAGTTAAATGTGTGTTCCCACCGAGCCAAATTTGACAACGTTCAGTGTTCCTGGAACTGCGGTGATTTGTGCCTCATATCATAGGGTCATTCTGTTTGCTCACTGCTGTGTGGTTGTGTTGAGTCATGAGGGTTGTGTGTGAGTGGTGTTGTGTGTGTGTGTGTGTGTGTGTGCGTGTGTGTTGTTTATACCAGGGCACGGTTACTCCTGTGTTGTCATGTATTATTTATTGCCACATATTGTGGCCCCACCAATGCACCAGGAAAGGCTTTCACTCAAAGCTTCATTTCTGAGCATCTATCAGCTCCCATGTTGAATAAGTAATTTATAGGACCCCCTGTTTCCTTCCCTGCCCCCTCGTTCTCCCTCTCTCTTACGTTTCTCCACCCTTTGCAACTGGAGTGTGACATCGCTTCATGGGATCCATGTATGAAGAACCAGGACCATTAGTGGCTCCATGTATGCTACTACACCTACAACATCCTAAGATTGAAGGTGCTTTAGCAGTTTTTTTTTAATGATGACAAAAAAAAAATCACAATTAGATCTAAAACTGAGCTAATAGATTTTGTATAAGGACCTTTACATCAGGTGAGGGTTCTTTAGATGGTCATCAACAGACATGTATAAAGCACTAGAGACTCAGAATTGAGTAAAAGCACAAGTGCTCAATCAAAAAAGTGACTTGAAGGGAAGTTTAGAAAAATTATTTTAGCACAACACTCAAGTGGACAACATTTTTGTACTTAAGTATTACAAGTATTACTTAAGTTTATTGTAAAATGTACTACTCAACTACTAAAAGTAAAAGTACAGTACTGTGATGTGTATTTATTTCAGAAAGCAGTGTAAAGTTCTCAGAGTGAAAAGCAGAACAGAAGCAGCGAGGTCTTTTTATAAGATTAGCTTGATCACTTGATTCTCTAAATGATGAGCAGCATCATCAAACCCGGTGACGGTGCAGAGAATCTACTGATGATGAACATTTAGTGATAATGTGGGTTTGTAATGATTGGTAACATTTCTAGAACTGTAACAAT
Organism: Astyanax mexicanus; assembly: GCF_023375975.1. Lineage (NCBI taxonomy): Eukaryota > Metazoa > Chordata > Actinopteri > Characiformes > Acestrorhamphidae > Astyanax > Astyanax mexicanus. Next base: position 40,584,572 of record NC_064418.1, on the reverse strand, counting down.
AAGGGTGCAGCACATGAAAAATTAAGTAAAAGTTTTTTTTTTTTTTTTTTTCCTTTTCATTTTCTTCCCAATTTACACGGCCAATTACCCAACCCACTCATTAGGACTCCCCCTATCACTAGTAATGCCCCAACACACCAGGAGAGTGAAGACTAACACATGCTTCCTCCAAAAGAAATGAAGTCAGCCACCGCTTCTTTTTGAGCTGCTGCTGATGCAGCATTGCCGAGCAGCATCACAGCACACATGGAGGAAAGCGCAGCGACTCAGTTCTGATACATCAGCTCACAGACGCCTTGTGCTGCGGACATCACCCTAGTAGTGATGTGGGGAGAGAGCGCCATCTACCCACCTGGAGGGAGCAGGGCCAATTGTGCTCCCTCTGAGCGTCGGCAGCTTGATGGCAAAGCTGCATGAGCGGGGTTCGAACCTGCGACCTCCCGCTCATAGTGGCAGTGCATTAGACCACTGGAGCACTCGGCGCCCCAGTAAAAGTATTAAACTCATGGTAAATATGTAGTGAAATAAAAGTGGAAGTAGGAGAAAAAATAATAATTCAGTGGATATAGATACAGTATTTTAGTACTTAAGTACAGTTGTTCTGGAAGCAGATTAAATTTATCTAGAGTGCCCAGAGTGGTGGGAGTCCACTGTCTCACTGCCTGGGGAGCAGTGAGGGTTAAGGGTCCAACAGTTGCCAACAGTAGATGCTTGCCAAACAAACTCCAATCATTGCATATTTCCAGCTGCTTTCCTTTTATACCAAACATCTGGGGGCAGCCATTGTGCCCAAAAGGTAAAGAAACATGGGTTAGGAAAGTCTGGTCAAAAAAGGTAGGTTAGAGAGGTGGGCTTGGGACTAGAAGGTCAACAGTTCAATTTCCTGTACAGTCAGGAAATGGAGGAAGGACAAGTGATGGAACAACATCTGCTCCTCCCTCAACATTCATGACGGAGGTGCCCTTGAGCAAGACACCTTACTCTCAGTTGCTTTCCTGCCGTCATGCTGCTGAGGTTGCTGCCCACTGCTCGTGTGTGGTGCTAGTGTGTGTTCTCGTTGTCCCTAGTCACTAGTGTGAGAGAGTGTGAGGAATCAATACTGTGAGTAGGTTAATTTTGTAGGTTTAATTTTGCTATGGTGCTGCTTAATGGCTTAATGTGTGTCGCTGTCGAAAATGGCATCAGTATCTATGTAACCACACTGTTGGGCCCTACATTTCCGTCACTCTGGATTTGATGTCGCTGTTGTCTTGTTGTAAGTGATGCTTTTGCACAATTCTGATTATCACATTTTAAACGACCTGTAAATGGTGGTTTAATGATTTGGATCCAGTTTGAAATTGGATATATATCATTTCTGGCTGTCCAGACCTTTAACAATCTATATGCATACAATTTAGATATGCCAAAAAATTGATTTTAGCTGGCACTCTACTGCTAATTGCCAATCCTTCTGTACCCTACATTTTTTTTTATTTCTCCAAACACACCTAAACATTAATTAGCTAATTTGCTAATTGTAAAACCTTTTGAAGAGATGAAGGATTGTGTCTGAGAGCAGAAAACCTCTGTAGAGTGCAGGGCAGAAGGCCCTCTTAAATGCAGTTCCAGTCCTGGATTTTGTAAACACTTGGTGGATTTGACATCAGATGCCCAATCAGCCTCATCAGCATTTCAGTGAACAATGAGGAAATCCCAAAATCTAGGCTTGAACAAAAATGTCAGGACAGGTTTTGAAGACTTCTGAAGATTTCTTACTGTACACCCTTACAGGTCAAATTTCAGGGTCGAATCCCTCTACACTCCCTCTACACTCCAGCTGAGCTCTCGACTTCATAAAGTGGCGTTATTTTCTGTTCTCGCTGAAGCGTCTCATCATTTCCTGGACGGGGAAAGTTGTTTTCCGAAAGCGGGAGTCTCGTGAAATTTGCCTGTCAGTCAATGCGGATTTGCATTTCAGCGGCTGATTCCGATGGTGCTTCTTCTCCTTCAGCTCTGTGCTGGCGGAATTATGCTGCAAAGCTGGGTGTAGAAAATGAGACCAGCTTATCTCACATGTGGTATGTTTAAAAATACGGGGCCGATTCTTAAGCTGCACTAAATTGGAAATGTCATCGATGAGGGCTAAAATTCTGCTTAAACCACTCCAGATTAGTTTCAGTTGCATATTTACCTCGCCCTCTGTATTTTCATCAGCACTGGACTGATGCGTGACGTGTGTCAGGAAAGTTCTGGGGCAAAAGCTATTACTTGCCAGATGACTTCAGTTATATTCTTTCTAACAAGCCCTTTTTTTTCCTGCTGACGCCCGTGCTCTCGAAGCAGCTGGTCGTTTTGTGCTTTTGGCTGTTTTTCTCTTTTTTTCCTCCTCCGGATCCCATGCTGTCCCAGCTTCCGAGCTGCTGGATGGGCAGATCTTGCAGTATGAATGGACCGTCCCGTCCTCCGGGCTTCCTTTTTCACTCTCTCGCTCTCTCTCCCTCACACTCACACTCTCGTTCTGCCAGAACTCTAGTGGGAGGCTGGGCGTCAGAGTCACATTCATTTTACTGTCAAAAATACACGGAGAGCTATTTGTGCCAAACTTTGCAACAGGATGCTTCATTGTGTTTGGAGTGTGGGAATGTGCTTTTCCAGCACTTGCTCTCTGCATCCATCTAGTGCGTGCTGGGGGAGAGGCCTTGTTTATTTAGTCTAATACATTTGCTTGATATTGCGCGCTGGGAGGGGGTGATATTTCCCCTCCCCCCAGTTCTGGTTAGTGAGCAGTTCTCCTCCTCTGCTCAGCCGTGTAGTAAGTTAACGGCGTCAGGCCCGTGCCGTAACTCATAAGAGAATGCAAAGCGTTGCCCTCAGGGGGCTGAAATTGAAATGCTGCACCTTTTCAAAGTTGAGGCCGGAGAGAATTATGGCCTGTAAAATCTTCCAGCCTTTTGTCTCCACACACGCAGCCGCTCTGCAGTGTAATTTAACCCGCCGATGGGCCGTGAGATCAATCAGGACCTGGGAGCCTGGGGGGCTGGGTGTGCGGAAGCTGGTGGAATCGCCGTTTGGTCTCCCGCAGGTTCTGATGGCCACTATGGCTATTTTTATGACTCCCTGCGATGGATGCTCCCAGGGACGATGCTGGAAACAGTGCAGGTGCCTCTCAGGTCACATAAGCCAAAGCGACGGAGTCGGGCGTGTAATTAAGTACAGTCTCCCAGGTGCTAATCTGACCGGGATTCGGTGTAATTACTCGTACGGCTCATACAGTACGGCAGGCCTGGGAGGACAGTGTGCAGCGAGTGACCTTGTGCTGTGGGGTGGGTATACTGTATGTGTATGAGTAGAGGGGACCTGGTGCTCTGCTTTATACTTGTGACCATGGGATCGAGATACAGAGACCTGGAGAGCACAGGGGACGTAAAGAGAGTCTCGTCCTCAGCCTGGTCTTGGCTCTAAAGATGTGTGCGTTTTTTTTTTTTCTTTTTGCTTGATTAAAAAGCGTGCGAGAGTTGCTGCTTGGTGGTAGGTGCAAGCGTAGGGCTGACAGCTTAACCACTGATTATTCAAGGCTCTTAGGCTAAGCCCTGGCACTTCAATGATGAACGCCTTCTCTACTTCTCCACAGTCTCTCTCTCTCTTTCTCTCTTTCCACTCTCTTATACTGTAATTTCTCTCTTTCTGTCTCTCTCTCTCTCTCTCTGTATACATACATAGACTGCTTCACTGTACATATAGAAGCACTTTTTAGTGCGTCGTTTCTATGATTACGGACTGTAGTCCTGTAGCTGCTTCTTTACATACTTTATCATCCTCTTTTTTACTTGGTTCTTCAATATCCAGAACCCCACAGGACCACTTGGTGATGGTGTGTTGGTCTGTGTTAGTCTGCGCTGGTAAAAGTAAATCTCAGATTTTTTTAAAACTGTTTAAACACACTTATTTTCCACTTTAGACACTTCTATCTAGTCAGTTGTCTGTTGGCTGAATATTTCTGATTGGTGGACTGCTCTCAGGATGTCCTGCAAATATTACTGAGCTGTTAGTTTCCCTTATATCACTACTAGGGACGACCGACTGTCATAGGTGATGGCTCCAGTTGTTGGGGCAGTGTGTTGCTCCGTAGCAGCGGTAGGACTAAAGAGCTCACCACGAGACCGCTATACTCAAATGGAATCGCCTTTGGATCCCTCATTGTTGAATTGTTGCTAAAGATGGTATGGTTCCAGTCTGTAGCTTTTCAGGTTTCTTATTTATGACACCACTGCATACAAAGGCAACGATGGCTGGTTGATGTACGGCCTAGTTGGTGGACATTCAATCTAAACTACCTTCCTGCTTATCTTAGTCCAGTAACGGACTCAAAGTCTGTAGTGTGGTCAAAATATATTTATTTTGCCCTGTTGTAGAGGCATGTCTAGCAGTCAGCGATCTCTCACCAAGAGGTACGCTACCCAAAACAGACTAATCAGATTGCACCAGTAATAATTTACATATCTGCCTGAGACCTTGCATGCTGGGTTTTTAAGCAATCCAGAGTGTGTTACCAGCCCTGTGGGGTCCTGACCAAAGTGAAGGAAGGATTTTAAAGTATACAGAGAAACAGATTAAATACTGTCTTAAATTATAAAAGTACAATTTGCCCCCTGTATTATCGGTGGAGCGAATAAAATAGACATTAAATGTAGAAACAAGAAAGTGGTATTATGGTCAGTCTCACTTTCTCTTTCTCTCAGCTCTTTAACTTTGTACATTGTACAAAATAACTGATTTGTGCTCAACTTTCTGCATCAGTCTCCTCTCTCTTTCACTTTGTCTACTTTGTGTATGCTCTAGTCCTCTTTTCCTCTTACCTCTTTCTCTTTCTTTCTCCTTTTCTCTCTTTCAGTGTTGCTCTACATCTGCCTTACTCTCTCTCTCTTTCTCTTTACCTTGTGCATCCTCTTTCTCAGTATTCTCTCTCTCTCTCTCTCTCCCTTTTCGTCTGAGGCAGAGGAAACTCTGTGTCTCAGCTCTGCGATGGGTGGCGGTGTGAATCACGCAGTGCGGAGGCTTTATTTAGACATAATCCGCTGAGTGTCACTACAGCGAAAGGCTTCGCTTTTGCCCTCCTACCGCACGCACGCGTTCTTCACGCCCTCCCCAATGGTGCTCGCGAGTCGACGGGTCACGTGGTCCCAGGGCGGGATGGGAAGGAACACCCTGAGCGCTGGTGACAGAGCACTTTCCCCACACCCTCTTCCCTGACAGCCATAGTTAGCGGTGTGGAGGCTGAGCGTGAGGGTGGCGTGGCAGCAGCTGAAGCCTTCAGAGCTTTTGGCCGGAGCTCTTCACGTTCAGGGTCTGCCGCTACGCGCCCACCTGCTTCCTGGCAGGACCTCCGTCCTGGTGGACTGGGAGTGCACTGACGGGCAGATTGGCCTCAGCGGGACGAGGGAAGGGGGGTGGAGGAGGAGAAGGAAAGAGAGAGGAGAAAGGTGTGAGCTGCCCATGAGTGTCTGTTAGCTTCTGTTAATGTTAAGATGGACAGTCTGCTTCCATCTTTACATTGCATTACATTTAGTTACTGATTTATTTAACAGGTACTTTTAAGTATGTGTGACTGATAATACATCATTGTCTTAGGACACAATTTTGGATACAGCAAAGACAAATAAGAAGAAGTCCCTAAACACCTTTATTGTGGACATTTAAATTTGAGTATTTAAAGTATCAGTAATGATAAAACTGCAATACTTATATTTGGGCCATTTCATCAGATGGGTGCCATTTGCTTGTAGTAACTTGTTGTTGAAACTTATTTTTTTCATATTTCTTCAACTCTGAATCTAATAACACATATATTTAACTATTTAAATGTTCACGTACACCCAAAACTGTAGAAGTTGCGAGGTGTTATCCTGTGATTTCAATTATCTGGCTTGAGCTGCCTGTGCAAACTAAAAAAAAAAAGCGACTCTGGCAGCAATCACATCCACATTATATGCAAGAGGCTCCAAACACATATCCCACAGGGCAATGTAGCATTCTTTAACCTCCACTGGACATGGCAGAAGTCATGGGGCATGATACTAGTCCTCGTTACATTGCTTTTGAAATGTCAATGTATGTACAGCTCTGGGGAAAAAAAGAAAAAAAGAGTACACTTAAAAATGATGAGTTTTTTTATTTTACCAAATTAAAATCCTCTGGAATATAATCAAGAGGAAGATGGATGATCACAAGCCATCAAACCAAACTGAACTGCTTGAATTTTTGCACCAGGAGTAAAGACATAAAGTTATCCAAAAGCAGTGTGTAAGACTGGTGGAGGAGAACATGATGCCAAGATGTATGAAAACTGTGATTAAAAACCAGGGTTATTCCATCAAATATAGATTTTTCTGAACTCTTAAAACTTTATGAATATGAAACTTTTCTTTGCATTATTTGAGGTCTGAAAGCTCTGCATCTTTTTTGTTATTCCAGACATTTCTAATTTTCTGCAAATAAATGCTCTAAATGACATATTTTTTATTTGGAATCTGCGAGAAATGTTGTTTGTGGTTTGTAGAATAAAACAACAATGTACATTTTACTCAAACATATAACTACAAATATCAAAATCAGAGAAACTGATTCAGAAACTGAAGTGGTCTCTTAATTTTTTTCCAGAGCTGTATATACATAGCATATATTATATGTATGTGGTGGATGTGATTTTGCACTCCTTTTGTTGTTACGCTCCTAGTGTCAAACTCATGGCCTTGGCATTGCTATTGCCGAAAGCCACCAGTTTTTTATAACTCGCAACATGACTTTTTATGTTTTTGCTCCATGTTCCAGTAAGGCCCCTCCCACATCTCTCTCTTTATATCTCTGTTTCTCTCTCTCTCGCTCTCCCTCTCTCTTTCTCTCTCTTCCTGCGTAGTTCTTTGGCATGCCCTCTCTGTAACAAATATGCTTGCCTGACACACTTTCCCGAGCCGTTTGTGTTTGCGCTCCCAAAGCATCTGCCCAGCTAAGTCAGCAGTAAGTGCGGCGTGCACGGGAGCAGATGGAGGCGGAGAGAACACTTCCTCCCTGCTCAGCACAGTTTGCTGTTCTATGAGCCAGAGCCTTCAGTCTCCAGATTAGCTCAGCGAGCGGAGATGCACAGCGTGTCACACTAGCCTGGAACTGGTGTACCTGTAACAACTCAGAAAAGTATACCGCGCTACTGAGTGTAAGAAGTAGGCTATTGGTTTGTATGGTATAATTTTGAATAATTCGAGAGAAAATAGAGTGATATGTTTGTCCGTAATTCATCAATAATCTGTTACTAGTTTAAACTTTTAAACAAGTATAAAATTAAGACAGGAACACTATTATCTGTGGGTGCTATGGTAGGCTGTGTGTTTAATAAATTAGCTAAAACTGCTTTAGCTAGTTGCATGATTAAATATTAGTCTCTGGTTAGGAGAGTTATCATAAATATCCTATGGTAAATTTGCTTTTCATTCGTAAGCTGACCACATAGACTTGGTCACTTCATACATCTTGAGTATCAGACAGATCTTGGATAAGGCCAGGCAAGATAAAAGGTGCAGGTGTAGACACATCTATACAAATCCACCACCAGATGCAATTTGGATCTGATTTGTTAAAGGTCTCATTCCATCGTTTTGTCATTCATTTTAAAATGTTTAGTTGTGTCTTTAGTAGGCATGTGCCATATTGTTTCATACACGATAATATATAAAAATCACATTTTTAAATATCGTGAACAATATTATACCCTACAATATCGTGCCATATCACCCATCCCATTTCCTATTATAAATCTACTAGAGACTACTAGAGATTTAATCTGTCCAGGATCATTTATTTCACTTTAATCCTGGATATATGGAGATATATGGAGTGCATTATTATTAGTATCATGACATTCTGGATCATTGACTTCTGTTACAAATCTGATAAAATTATTGTAATTTTTTTTTTATCTCAGTTAGGGGTGTGCCATATCATATCATATGTAGTAATACAATTGTTATTTAATTGTTATTTTGTTGCACTAGTGTATTTTTGAAATAATTTCTTAATTCAGTGTTGTTTTGTCGTATGGCCAAGAGTATCGTTATCGCGAAAATGCCATGAAATATCGCAATATTATATTAGGGCCATATCGCCCACCCCTAGTCTCTAGTATGAATGAATGCCATGCGAGCCGTTTTTGTGAAAAAAAAGTGCTCAGGTGTTTCTATTTAGCCCTGCTTTAGTTCACTGAATTAGAGTTCTCTGAAGAAAGACAGGATTTGTCTTTCTCCTCCTACTCTCCCTCCTACTCCGGCTTCAACGCTGTCTGTGGGCGGGCCTGAACCATGAACTCACTGGTTGGCTCACTTAGGAACCTTTCCTAATCAACTCGTATTTCTGAGGATTTAAAGTCATATTTCATTGTTTTTTAGCTGCCAAAAATGACTCTAGATATAATCTAGATATGCCAAAAATTGTGTTTGGGCTGACAGTCTGAACAAAGGCTGAAAATCATTCGAGCCACAAGTTATAGCAATGTAAACACAAGACCCATTCAATAACCGAAACCCCTTATAGTACAATGGAAGCACCAGTAGTAACTGCCACACAGCAATCAGATATCATTCTAAATTGAATGGATATACGTTAGTTTATTGTGTGTAAAAAGATGTGGTTAAAACCTTATCAAGATATAATTAAGATACTTGTCACATTCAGTGACGTTGTGAAGTTTAGTTATTAGTAAGGTGGCTTTCTGCTTTTCTGGGGCTTCATTATTTGCACTGAAAATAGTAAAGATGCCAGAAATCTACTGCTATAGCTGGTTATTAGGCCTGCCCTCCCTGTTCCGAAGAGGAGTGAAGAGGAGTGTTTTGCTTGGTGGACGGTTGTTAATGCATCATTGCTGCAGTCAGTGAGTGTGTTGGGGTTGACTAAGTATCTGAATGGGAGAGTCATGCTGCTGTGGTGATTCCTGGGAGCTGACTCATCTTTCTGTTTGATGTATGCCCAAAAATGTCACTGGTACGCTTTTTTCCCCGCTTTTTCTCTCTCTGAAGTGGCATCGAGGGTAAAGGCTGTGTTTTTTCCCATATCTCTGGAATGATGCAGCACCTTCTGAACTCAGAAAATTACTAAATGTTTAACATTATGCACATTTTATTTCTGCACAGTTTTCACCCCAAAGTAACCATAGTTACTCTATTTAAGCGCTAGAGGTTACCACGCTTGCGCAAATATTTCCAGGTACAGCTGAATTCACGCTTTTAATCCCAGAAAAACGCTCTAATTTACATTTTTAAAAGTCATTTAAATACCAGATGTAAGGGCCGATTACTGTTGTTTTGCTGTTTTCCTGAGGTTTTAAAAGCTTGGCGCTGACTCTTGATTGGCTCTTGATCGGTCCGAACACGAGACAGTGTGCAGGTGGGGACGGGGCTGGTGACGTCATGGGCCCTGTATTGTTTAATATCGCGATATATATATATATCGCCAAAAAAGGAACATTTGCAATGTAAAATTTATCCAATATTGTGCAGCCCTACACTTTAGGCACCAATCAGTTGTGTATAGTATGTGTACAGTACAGTATGTGTCTTTTAATTTTGTTTGAACAGAGACATCACCCTAAATATATATGATATATGCTGTCTGCTACCTCAGTATTCCAACCACTGAAACCCTCCCTCACTACTGTTGTCCATTTTCCCTTCTACATAGAGGATGTCTTGATGCGAGTGTTGCATGATATCTGATTTGGCCGTCCATACTACGAGTAATGCAATAAATGGTTGTTTTGGTTGACTAAGACAAATAATCGTCAGACTATTCGACTACTAAAATAATCAATTATTGCATTACTGGTAGTGGTTAATTATTTAGTTAGCTCTTGTATCTAGCTTTCGCGATCGCTTCAAACCAATAGAAACAGCTGAATATAGGATTTAAACTACATTTTAAGACATTTAAATGTGAGATGTTCTGATTTTTATTAAGTAAATATGTAATCTGTTGTGTCTGTCACTTTTGGTGACCAAGCAGAATGTGAACTAAATGAATGTGCAGCCCTTAGCCAATTATGTACATTTCATTTACAAATGATGCACAAACATTTGTTGAATTTTTGTCAATTATGTTGACTAATTTTTGTCCCCATACCGCATATCAAATATGTCGATTTGGATTTCAACACCACATACAAAAGTGTCCCATATCAGAGCCCCATAATTGGAAACATATACATATACATGTCTTGTAATACAGTAGTATTGTAATAGCAATGTTAAGAGTTCTGAAAGGTCTTCAGATAGGGTCCTCTGCCACCCTTCTGTGCTCATCAGGGGGTTGAACCTCTCCCACCACGCGGGTCTTAGCAAGGGGTTGGCTAAAAATGAGAGAGCTGGGTCTCACCAGACTATCGCTTCTCCCTCACCAACAGAAACAAAAATGCTTATTTACAGCATTTTTTTTACTATTCTACTGCCCGTAATTTCCGTGTGAACACGTCCTACTACTCCAGTCTACAGTCACTAATAAAGATGTCTTCACAGATGGGTCGGCTGATACAGCTTAAAGAACATATCCTGATGAAGACATCAAACCAGTCTGTATTAATCAGATTTCCTCACGATGAAAGATTAGGCTTAGCGAACTAGTGGGCAATCGCGAGTTCCTCAATCCGTGGCGCCGTGTCGTTAATAGGAGCTCTTTGATTTCTGACACTTTTAAACAGCACATCACAAGTTTGAGACTCAATCTGCTTCCCGCAGGCAAATCTGAGTGCCAGATTACTTAGCGTGCCATGATTTCTCCCACGAGGTTTGGAATTTGATCCGCCAGCTAATTCCCCTCCATCATTACCCAGAAAGAAGAGCAGTCGGTGACATCATGACACTGTTCCTCGTTTCTCTTAAAACCTTCAGCAGCGGAGGTAAATCAGAAGATAGCGCTGTCTATTCTTCCCTTGGTGGAAGAAAAGGTGTGTGTGTGTGAGAGAGAAAGAGGGGTGTGTGTTGGGGGTTGTGGGGGAGGGGATGGTATCGGCGATATTCAAATCTAGGACGAGGCTTTGAATTTTGTAAAGGAGTCTTTTGTAGGATTAAGACTTTAAAGGCTCCCAATCATCAAAGTGTTTTAATGTCACTGCTCCATAAGGGGGAAGCATTTCCCGCCATTGAGGTGTGAGTGTGTCAAGTGTTTTGCTAAACATTGCAGCATATCTTCTTCCCCGTGCTCATTTAAAAGGCTAATTTACATCCTTTCATATATGCCTCTGCAAATGGATATAACACGCTCGTATTTGCCGATTCTCTCTCTTCCCGCTCCCTCCGTGCATGCAAATATAGGAGTTAGTCACTTTTATGCTCTCTGGACGCATTTCAATTGATGCTTAATCTGCCAGGGCATTTGTAATTCATGACTAATTAAGTAATCTATATTATGTGATTACATACCGCACTGTGCACAAATTGATCTTAGTTGTTGAAATGTAAACAGCTTTGTTAGAGGAGCTAATTAGATCATGGCTTTGTTGATTTTGAATTTAATTTAGATTTAGAGACTACAGTCTGTCGACTCCTATCCTTTCTACCTAGAGAGACTCATAGATTTAGTGCATTGATCCCTGAGGGGCAATTAGCTGAGGAACACGGGGCATAATGTACACATATTTATGCATATTCACTAGGGGTGTCACGATTCTCTAAATCCTCACTTCGATTTTATTTCCGAATTTAGGGTCACGATTCGATTCTCAATTTTCTTTTTTTTTTTACAGCAGAGAGGCTTATTTCAAAAGGTGGACTTGATATAAGTGATGCAAAGTGATACAAGTGATACAACAATTAGAGCCTTAACAAACTGAACTCTATCCTACTTTAACAGTTAAACATGAAAAATAAGAAAATTGAGAAAAGAAATTGAGAATGACAATTTTTTTGTCTTTAACAAAGATATATTATTAACTTTATCTGAGAGAAAGATGATGCTTAAGGTACCAAAACTATTAGCATATTTTTTAAGTTTTTCTTTAAGAAGATGAGAATGTCCACATTCTCTGGAGAAAGGGCTGCTCTTTGCGTAGCGTGCTGCCCCATTTGTGCAGCGAGCGTCAATCCTCTTTTTGACTTGACATAATTTTGATCGATTTCGATGAAATATCGAAATCGTGACACCCCTAATATTCACAGTCATATCTTAATTTTATGACCACCTCCCTGTTTCACATCCTTTTTGCCCTATTCTGATCAATGATCAAACACTACAGTGCCTCTGCTGGACAGAGGGTCATCCATCCACCCGAAATATCCAGGCCAGCGTCCTGTGAGCATCATCCTATTGGCACCATCCTGTGAGCTTCTAGGAAGTGGTCTCTATTAGAGTGGACAGTGAGTGGACACTGTAGACTCCAGCAGCAAACATGATAGTATTATTAATTACTATGCACTTAGGATTCACCCTTTTTCCGGATGGTTCAACCTTTCTGTTATATTACAAAAAGTTGACACAAACTATCTTCAACTATTCAATAATAGATAAAGAAGAAATAGACATTTTCACATGTAGTCACTCTAAAGCTTAAAATCTAATCTATCTTTAATATAATTATCTATTAATTTGACCAGTCAGGTTGTAAGGAGCAGTAAAGCCACTCTGCTGAAGTACAGCGTTATACAGGAGTTCCAGTGAAGTTTCTCCAGCACCAAGGCTGAAGCATTATTAGCATTAGTTGTTAACCACAACGCTAGCTCTTTTGATGTTCATAGGTGATTATAGTAGACTGTAACCTGCGCGTTTACCATGTTAAAACAAGCTACGTGAGACGAACCACTAGCTGATAGCACCCTGGCTTACCGGAACACTCAGTGTAGTGCTATATGGCAGCATTTACTAGCGCTATCCGCTGCTAATGCTGCTGCTATCTGCTCTAAAGTACTGAAAATCTAAGCTTACTGTAAATAAAAGGAAGTGCTTTACTCCCCTAAATTAACAGTTTTCAGGAGAGAAATCTGTGTAAATAAACATCCAGTGCTTGTTTTACTTTTTTTTTTTTTTAGTACAGTTTTGTTTACTTAGGTACCTCCAGTGGTGAGACCTGTTGAATTACAAGGGAAAAATGGCGAGACCCTTGTTCCTTACTATTGTCGTTTAAAATGCGTCTTATAATCTGTGAATTTGGCAATTGTAAAGTTTCAAAACTAAAAGATAAAAGTGTAAAAAACACATAAAGCAGCTGTGGTTCACTGGTATGCACTATTACTCTTGATTAAGAGGTACATTGGTCCAAGTACAGATCAGTAACTTCACAGCATTTTGGACCGTTGATTATAAATATGTCTAATTAAAAACAGACTAAAAAGGTTGAAAAAAGCCATGTTGCTTGTGAGATGCTATGGGACAGTGGTTTAAAACATGGGTGTGTGATCAGGACGGTCAGTCATAAGAGTCCTTTACAAAATGCATGTGTTCATTTTATTGTTTTAAATAAATGTTCAAATAACATCAGATGTCTAGTAGGGGTGTCACGATCTCGATATTTTATCGAAATCGAATCGAAATGAGGTCATGGTCTCGAGTATCGAAGTCAAAAAGAGTATCGACGATCCCTCCCGCGCGCGCTACGCAAATGGCGCGGCACCAACACAGCGCATCCTATTCATTTAAATAGAGAGCCGCTGCATGAGCGCAGCCCCGCCCTCAGTTCTGCTGTGTGAGAGACAGCTGCCTTTCAACCACGGAGGAGAAACTGAAAACGGATTTATAGAAATATAGACAGGGCTCTCAAGTTTTGAGTGTCTGCGGGAGTGTGATCACTGTTTTTTATCTGTCCAACGGGGGAGGGGGGGGCGGGGGTTGGGCGCGCAGGTTTTGTATCTGTATCTAACGGAGGGGTGGGTGCGCGCAGGTGAGAGCGTGTGAACTCGCTGAAATGCGTGTGTCAGTCTGACTTGAGAACACTGACTATAGATCATAGTGAGGTGGATTAAAAATCTTAAACTTATAATTGACTACACCTGTTGCTTTCCACTGAATTAAAAAAACATTTTTCTCTCAGATAAAGTAAACACAAGCGTGTTTCTGACTAAAATAAAAGCTTTTCAGGAGAGATATAAGTTATGTGTAAATATTTATAAGACAATACCTGACAAAATCTGTTTTAATGACGTTAATAAACATCACTGTGACAGCGCTAGTCACAGTTTCACCACATCACTTATCTAACCAGCCTGTACTGATTTCTGCCCCCCAATAATGCTTTCAATAACCTCTAATAGCCTTTAATAGTCTTCAGTAGCCTTTAAAAGACTTACCTGGCGGCCGTGGTGTGTCCACTAAACTCCGTAGTTATAAACATCCTGAGGTTAGCAGCGCGCTAACTGACCTGTTTATAATGTAATCCCAGCAGTGACTCCGTGTCGGCTGTTCTAACCTGCTGCTGTTAGCTGCTTGGGCTGAAAGATGAACTGTAGTGAGCTGTATTATCCGGTTAGTGGGGTTAAAACCTTTATTTGTTTACAGAAACAGTAAAAACGGACTGGCTGAGCCCTGTAGCCCGTGGCTGGGCTGTACTGAAGTAGTGACTGAGTGAAGAGAGCGGGGCTTGTGCTGCTGCAGCTCCGACTAGTGGTTTGATGAAGAACTGCAGCTTCATGTAAGTGAGCAGTTTCACCAGCCATCCACACACAGCTCTGATAAACTGCTTGTTTTAATAGTGCACACTGTTGCTACCAAAAAAAGTCACTAGATGGCATTACCATATATATCTTAATAAATAATAATAATAATATTTATAATATTTATAATAATAATAAATATATTATTTAAATTTTATGAGGCATAAAATAATAACAAGAAAAAAAAACAAGAAAATCGAGAATCGAATCGAATCGTGACCCTCAAATCGAAAATGAAATCGAATCGAGGATTTAGAGAATCGTGACACCCCTAATGTCTAGTAGCGAATATTGAGTCCAATTCGATTTTTTGTACGGATTTAAAATGCAGTCACCTTGCAGTGTTGGCCCCAAAACCCTGTTTATTTAGCACAAAATCATCACTTTCACACCCTCTTGGAGGCAAATCTGTGCTTGCTTGGTCACATAGATGGGAAATCATTAAGACACACTATCAAAATGTCTCATCACTTTTTTCCCTCAAGAAGGGCAGCTAGAAGGGCACTTTAACTCTTTTTTCCCCTTTTAGAGGGCAGTATGATGAAGACATACCTCCCAAACCCCCCAGCATGGACATCTTCCTCTAATAATAATTATAATAATAATACAAATAATAATAAAACACAAATTTTAAATGAGCATTATGCTTAGTCAGGCTTTGTTTTTGTCAGTACAGATTGTTCTAGATTATAGATAAAGAAGCCCACGGGCAAAACAGCATAGAACTTAGCCCTGCAAAATGAAAAGTCTCTAGAGACCCTTTAAGAAAAAATGTTTTCTTTTTACTTTCATTTTAGTTATACTGTTTTTTTTTTTATAAAGTACATAACTTGCTCACATCCTGCATCCTAGCAGTGAACATATGAACATATGTGCATATAAATGTGTAAAATATAAGCTATAATATACACTGACGTTTTGCATAATCAGGTAGTGTGTGTGATGTCTCGGGTCAGTGGTTTTCTAACTGTCTCTCGACCTTCCGCTGGGTCACAGCGTGTAGAGGAGTGGGTCGTGATGAAGCTGCATCGATTTTTCTCCTGTGAGAGAAGGACTAACTGAAAAGTGGTGTAGATGTGAAGTGGTGACCATTCTGTTCCTGCAGTTTAGATACTTGCAAAGTGCTCCTGTATACTGGCACGGAGCACCTCAGGTGAACGTCAACAGTTACAGTAGTTGTGCTCAGATATGAAATTTAAAGCTTTATCAGAGTTAGGTGGCCCTAGAGAGATACAGAGGACAGATGTGTAGTCCACTATACCACATCAGTGCTCATTATATTAAACAAACTTCCTCTAGTCTTGATAATCTATGGTGATAACGTTATAGCATCGTGCTAGTGCTCAGCTAATGTTATCTAGTGCTCACTTTTCACTTTCACATTTAATGCTCACCTTAGGGGTGGGTTTAAAGATCTTCATTTAATGATTTGATTTGATATATATATATATATATTGACTTATATAAAAGCTGATATTGATATTAAATTTTTTTTTGGTATTGGAGTATTTTTTTTTTTTTGCTACATTACGTTATTGTTTTGTTACATTATTTATTTTGTTGAATTATTATTAGTTTATACAAAACTAAAGCAGCACTAGGTAGGATTTTTAATCTTTTTAAAGAAGTAAAATTACAGCTTGAAACTCCCTGCAGCGCTGCATTGAGGTGTAATAGGAGGAATAGTGGTGCTCTCGTTTCTGTGCCGGGCTCCTCTGAGCTCAAACCAGACTCTGTAATTTTTCCGAGCCGGCCGCGACCAATGCTTGCGAGAACTGCGACCTGCTTTCCGACCTTTAGTTCTAATAGACATTTATTACACTCCGCAACTGTAGGGGGAGCCCACGAGCAAAAAATCTCAATCCTACCTAGTGGAGCTTTAAGTCTTGGTAGTTTACAAAATAAGTATTTTAATATATGTGACAAACGTTTACAGTTAGTTAACAGTACTTACGACAGATTGCCTCAACTAGTTATTAATTGACACTAGATTAAGACATTATTCATCCTTAGAAAAATGTTTAAAACATGTTTCAATTCGTTATTAAATACGTTTCATACAATTTTAACTTAATAATACTAATAAAATTGTAATAATTGGGGGTGCCAAGTGGTCCAGCGTTCTAAAGCACTGTCACTATGCGCAGGAGGTCGCAGGTTCGAAACCCGCTCATGCAGCTTTGCCATCAGCTGCTGGCGCTCAGAGAGAGCACAATTGGCCCTGCTCCCTCTGGGTGGGTAGATGGCGCTCTCTCCCCACATCACTCCTACAGTGATGTCTGCAACACAGGGCGTCTGTGAGCTGATATCTCAGAACAGAGTCGCTGCGCTTTCCTCCAAGTGCGCTGTGATTCTGCTCGGCAATGCTGCATCAGCAGCAGCTCAAAAAGAAGCGGTGGCTGACTTCACATGTATCAGAGGAAGCATGTGCTAGTCTTCACCCTCCTGGTGTGTTGGGGCTTTACTAGTGATAGGGGGAGTCCTAATGAGTGGGTTGGGTAATTGGCCGTGTAAATTGGGGAGAAAATGAAAAAACTTTTTTTTTATAAAATTATAAAAAAAAAAAAAAAAAAAAGTTAATAATTTCTTAACTGGTCTCAATTAATAATTAGTTGAGACATTACTATTGTCATAACTCTGCTTTAATATTTTTCCTTATAGTAAAGTTCATTGTTCATTTTGTTCTTCTGTGTACATTAACTTCATTTGTTTTGTTGCTATATTATATTTTTCACTGTTTTTTTCCATATCAAGAAAATCTTTATCATAAACATATCCTGAAATATTGTAATATTATTTAAGATTCTCAACAATAGACTATACACAGAATGCTCTGTGGAATAGGCTGATGGTAAACAGTTTTCTGGGGTATTAAACAATATAAGGAACTTGCACAGTTTTTTTTTAATGTTCTGTATTTTAAAAAAAACGTATACATTTACATTATTTCACTCTGTGGCACTGCAGGCTGTGTTAGATATTTCAATCTTGACTGTTATTGTCCAAGTCTGTCAAAACCAGGCTGTGGGCTTGCTCCCTCATACCCTTAGAGGACTCCAGAATTACACTGAGAGCATGAAGCAGACTGTGGGTAATGTGGCACAGAGACCGACTCCCTGTGGGATTCTGGGGGAGTGATGAGGCCTCTCGGGGGGGTTACAGTAACTGTGGCCCATGAATGGCATGCAATCCTCAGAGGAACACAATAAGAAGGGTCGTATCAAGGGTATCTATGGAACGCCATTAGAGCTCAATTAACGCCAAGGGCATGTAAAATACAATGACTGTTAGGGGTAATGTGCAAGTGTCCCGCTAGGATGAGGCTTGGAATGGATTGTGAGAATGATCTGATATCCTGTACGTCTGTTTAAGAAGGGGAAACAGATACTCTGCTTGTGAAATATGCGTGCATTTGCAGTCGTGTGTTTTTATAGAAACAGCTCTTTTGTCTTCTGTTATGTCGGAATTGTTCAAATAATGCTGGTGTTTTTACTCTATAAATGATTCTATAATAAAGCACAAATGGGTAGGATAGGTTAGAGGCAAATACATTTGTAAACACTGGAGATTTAGAATAACATTGACTTATTTTTGCTGTTTTACAGAAAAAGGTCAGTTTTTTTTTAAACAGAATTAGATCAGTAGTGTTTTGTCCTGTTTGCATATGTTAATCTAATGCACATAATGAAAGATCCCAATTTTAATAAATACAACAAGGCAAAGACTGATATTAAACACTTTTATTGACCCAAATAAAAAAAAAATCCCATTTTTTAAAAATTATTTTTATTTTTATTTTTTTTTATAGAATCGACCATTTGTACTCTAAAGTGCTTGTTTAACCAAGTCCAGATTTAATACAGAAAGTGATAAAAGTGGATAGTGAGGGGACTAACATGGACCCCTTTTTATTAAAATGTATTTCACCAAAACAAACTGTTGAGTCACTAAAATCATGAAAAAACAACAAAATAAGGCAAAAACAAAATACAGATTTAAGTCATAATAATTTGTCAATCAAAGAACAGAAACAAAAACAGTTGCAAGGAAAACAATAAAGAAACAATAGCAAAAAAAGAACTATAAAAAATCAGAAAAACAGTAAACAGTAAAGAAAACAGTGGCCAATATCTTCAACCATTAGCCATGTGCCAAGTCTTGCCAAAACACAATTATTCAAATATTTGTCACTGATTTAAATGCATTTTCTTTAAAATATAAGAACACTGATGCCTGGACACATCCTCTTAACACACAGAGAGGAAAATAAAATTAGGAGCACCACAGCCTTCTTGTGCAACTTGAACAACTAATACTAAAAATATGATCTATATATATATATATATATATATATATATATATATATATATATATATATATATATAAAACTACACTTTTACAACATTACAGCATGTGAAATTTTTGGAACTAGGTGTGGTAAAACAAGAGTTATTAATTTTAAACTCATGCACATCCACTACAACAGCCAACATACCTGTATTTTCTCACTGTATGCCATGCATTTAGTGAAACAGCAGCTCAAATAATTAAAACTACACTACCCAGCAGCGCCTACACACAACACAACCACTTTAGAATGTCTGCCAAGATATCAACAAGTGTAAAGCTGCTACAAAGTGCTACATTGAAAGACAACTAATTACCTTCTTCCCTTCTTCCCTTCTGTTGTCTAAGGATTTGTTTCTGGTCAGTATTTGAACAGATCTATCTGATTGTTTTTGTGGTTTACCAGATCTTGCCATATTTACACAGTTCAATTCCTTAATGGCATTTCAGACAATGGAAGTTGTGACCTGGAAGAGCTTTGACATCTTTTTATTATCTTTCTCTGCGTTGTGGAATCAATTAGATACACATTGAGCAGCAGCCAGTTGCTTAGAAGAGCTCATTGTGTTATTGAGTGTTGGCACAGGGTTTTAGGAGTGAGGGAATTGATTGGAGTTTTGAATTATAATCAGCTGACAATTCCTGATGACATCTTGAAATTAAGATCTTAGTCAATTATGACCTGATGGCTTAGTTAAAGCCACACTATGAAAAATTGGCCTGGAGAAGCAATGACAATGATGCTGCCCTTTTAAGTTATAGTCAGAAGAGCATTAACATGATTTAAGCTTTTATTTAGAAGTAAAATCTATGTAGTGTTGCTTTAAGATGTTTTGGTAACCCTTTAACCCAATAAGAGTACATTTAATAAACAGTACAAAAAAACATAGTAAAAACACAGTAAACATCATTAAATGTTTAAGTAATTTCCACTAATTATTAATTAATTTTACTCAAGATTGTATTATGTATGGCCACAATTTTAATGCTTCAGGATATTTTTTGTTGTAAGTACTGTTAATTAATGTAGCCTTATTTTGTAGCCTTAAGTGTTTTTAAACTGTTTTTAATTGTCATTATGTTTATTGTTTTTTCTTCCCCGTATCAAAGTAACATATAACATAAATTGGTGGCAAGAGAAAAAAAAGAGCAGGACTATTATAAAGGTTGCTTTAAGTTCTGAGACTTGAAGGGAGCACACATCTACAAACATGCCACAAAACTTGTTTAAGTTTTCTCTTTTGTAAGTTTATTACAGACAAAAAGCAGTTTCTCAGTCATGGATTAGGCCTAGTCTTGGACTATATGAAAATAGACTAAGTTTAATCCCTGTCAGGGAAAATGACACATAGGCTCTAAAATCTGAAGCCCTGTGGGACTCCAAAAGAAATTCTGAACCATACAGCTTCCAGGTAATTTACAGTGGTTTCTGCATTAGGATTAGTAAATAAATAACATATATATAAGGCCAGTTTTACAGACTGGGATTAAGCCTAGTCCTGGGCTGCACAGCATTTTTAGTGTAGATTTTTAATTGAAAGTACAGAGGCTTTATTTTGGCCACAAGGATTCCCAAACTTTTAAATAATACTGTACACTGTACTCTAATGCTCCACCACTTCAAACACCATCCCTACTGTGAAGCATGGGGGTGGAAGCATTATGAAAAACACAGAGGTTTTGTTTTGGCCACAAGGATTCCCAAACTTTTGCATAGTACTGTACATCTCTGTTCTGAGTGTAATGCTCCCCCTCTTCATCACATTTTAGCTTCTAATTTTGTATTTCAGAGATTTAACTACTTGGGTAAGTTTCATTTGCTGTGACTAAATCAGGGGTAATTTGAAAGCCAGTGGGAGTTTTTTTTTTCTGGGGAAGATTGAAGGCTTAGTTGGCTGTCTCTGAGGAGGGATGGATATATATATATATATATATATATATACAGTTGTGGTCAAAAGTTTACATACACTTGTAAAAAAACATAATGTTATGGCTGTCTTGAGTTTTCAATAAGTTCTACAACTCTTATTTTTCTGTGATAGAGTGATCGGAACACATACATGTTTGTCACAAAAAACAGTCATAAAATTTGGTTCTTTCATAAATTTATTATGGGTCTGCTGAAAATGTCACCAAATCTGCTGGGTCAAAAATATACATACAGCAACAAAATTTGTCAATTTTGGTGATGTAGCGAGTTGTGTCAATCAAATTAGCTTCATGTCATGGCCTCTTCACTTCTTGTAAGTGATTCTGATTGACTACAGCTGTTGACTTCTCATGAGCCCATTTAAATAGGGCTCATTTGACCCAGTGATTAGACTCAGCTACAAAAGCTACAATGGGAAAGTCAAAGGAACTCAGTGTGGATCTGAAAAAGCGAATTATTGACTTGAACAAGTCAGGGAAGTCACTTGGAGCCATTTCAAAGCAGCTACAGGTCCCAAGAGCAACTGTGCAGACAATTATACGCAAGTATAAAGTGCATGGAACAGTTGTGTCACTGCCACGATCAGGAAGAAAACGCAAGCTATCACATGCTGCCGAGAGGAGATTGGTCAGGATGGTCAAGAGTCAACCAAGAATCACCAAGAAGCAGGTCTGCAAGGATTTGGAAGCTGATGGAACACAGGTGTCAGTCTCCACAGTCAAGCGTGTTTTACATCGCCATGGACTGAGAGGCTGCCGTGCAAGAAAGAAGCCCTTGCTCCAGAAAAGGCACCTTAAGACTCGGCTGAAGTTTGCTGCTGATCACATGGACAAAGATAAAACCTTCTGGAGGAAAGTTCTCTGGTCAGACGAAACAAAAATTGAGCTGTTTGGCCACAACACCCAGCAATATGTTTGGAGGAGAAAAGGTGAGGCCTTTAATCCCAGGAACACCATGCCTACTGTCAAGCATGGTGGTGGTAGTATTATGCTCTGGGGATGTTTTGCTGCCAGTGGAACTGGTTCTTTGCAGACAGTAAATGGGATAATGAAGAAGGAGGATTACCTCCAAATTCTGCAGGAAAACTTAAAACCATCAGCCCGAAGGTTGGGTCTTGGGCGCAGTTGGGTGTTCCAACAAGACAATGACCCAAAACACACATCAAAAGTGGTAAAGGAATGGCTAAACCAGGCTAGAATTAAGGTTTTAGAATGGCCTTCCCAAAGTCCTGACTTAAACCCCATTGAGAACATGTGGACAGTGCTAAAGAAACGGGTTCATGCAAGAAAACCATCACATTTAGCTGAACTGCACCAATTCTGTCAAGAAGAGTGGTCAAACATTCGACCTGAAGCTTGCCAGGAGCTTGTGGATGGCTACCAAAAGCGCCTAGTTGCCGTGAAAATGGCCAAGGGACATGTAATCAAATACTAATGTTGCTGTATGTATATTTTTGACCCAGCAGATTTGGTGACATTTTCAGCAGACCCATAATAAATTTATGAAAGAACCAAATTTTATGACTGTTTTTTGTGACAAACATGTATGTGTTCCGATCACTCTATCACAGAAAAATAAGAGTTGTAGAACTTATTGAAAACTCAAGACAGCCATAACATTATGTTTTTTTACAAGTGTATGTAAACTTTTGACCACAACTGTATATATATATATATATATATATATATATATATATATATATATTTTTTTTTTTTATGTTATTTTAGCATTTAGTTTTGTCATGCTTTTTCATTAATACTGTAAGAAGTAGGGGATAAAATACACAGTCCTTGTGAAAATGTATTACGTTATTAAATTCAGTCTGTAATTCTGGAGTAATTTGCTGATCTGCCTTTTTCCACTGTGAGTCATGGATATTTAATCAGTTCTGAGCTGAAGTCTCGGCTTTCAAGAAATGGCATTTTCAAAATACACAGGGCATCACTAAACTGCCGTAATCATCTTATTATTTCTTAAAAAAGAAGAAAAACAACTAAAATATCTCTACTGTTTTGGTTTGCTATTATGTGTAACCACAGATGACTGTGGTTATAATAATAATTTATAAAATGTTTTGTTCTAAGCTTTGCCTTAGGATCTGGGTCTAAGTGCCAAACTTTAAGGACAGTTTTATATTACATACAGTAATCATTCATCAAACATTAAAATCACCTGCCTAATATTGTGTATGCCCCACCCGCTCTGCCAAACCAGTTCTAATTCATCAAAGTATGAACTAGGGCTGCACAATATTGGGAAAAAAATTACACCAGCCCCGCCCCCACCTGCGACCTGCGACCTGCTTTCCGACCTTTAGTTCTAACAGTTCTTCAAGCACTACTGCTTCATTCTTTACAAACTAACATACAGACACTCTGGCAGAAGCTGGAAAGAGACCGAATATGTGTGAAAGCCAGAAAGCAAGAAAGAGAAACTAATCCGCCTGAAACATTTATTACACTCTACAACTGTAGGGGGAGCCCACGAGCACAAAATCTCAATTCTACCTAGTGGAGCTTTAATTGGGCAGGTTTTAAGGGTTGTGCGCTGTAAGTTGTGAGGTGGGGCTTCCTCAGATTATATCATTGTGAGCCCTGGGAGCAATAACCATGCCACCAGTTTACCAGTCACAATTTCTTGGACCAGTATTGGTATGTACAACTACTGCACACAGTAAACAGCCCACAAGACCAGAATAATGTTTTGGAGATGCTTTGACACCTGCCTATTTTTTTTTCTTGCTTCCAACACTTTGACCTAAAGAACTGACTGTTCAATGGCTGCTTAATATGTATGTCCCATCCCTTGTCTGGTCTCATTTTAGCCAGATAATCAGTGTTCTTCACTTCACCTGTCAGTAGTTTTGTGTTTGGGCTTATTGATGTACTGCTTCATTTTTTTGTTGTCTTTTTGAATCAATACAAATATATTTTTATTATTATAAAAAAAAAAAAAAACACAGTATTGAATTATATGCCAAGTTGCAGCACTAAAAAACCCAGAGTTTTTGCTACTTTGTGCAGCTTTAGTCATTTGTCTGTAGTGGTAAATAGTCTGCGGTTATGCTGTAGGTTTAATATATCTGTAATATTTACAGACATTGTGCTTAATTTGCCTTATTTGTATTCACCCCCTTGCAGCGACGTTAGATTATTTAAGCCAAGCCAAATATATGTCAGGTCTTCTCTCCAACGACTTTCAATAAAAAGCACCAAGTCAGTTCCGAGGGGGAACACTATTGATCACTGTCCAGCCATATGGCATTGTACTTAATTGCTTGAGTCACGTAATGCCAAGTGAGTTTAACAGTCAGTGGTTCTGTGACTCGAGTATAGGTTAGGATGAGATCAGGAGGGAATTACCTCTATTTATACTGTGTGTGTGTGTGTGTGTGTGTGTGTGATATGTTTTGCTGATAACTGTAAAGGACGAGGGCCGGTGTATCCCGTAATTTGGGGATGTGTGTGTGTATATGTGTATGTGAGTGTGTGTGTGATATGTTTTGTTGATAACTTTAAAGGATAAGGACCAGTGTATCCCGTGATTTGGGGATGTGTTGTGTTTATATATGTGTGTATATATGTGCATATATGTGTGTATGTGTGTGATATGTTTTGCTGATAACTGTAAAGGATAAGGGCCGGTGTATCTCGTGATTTGGGGACGTGTGTGTGTAAATATGTGTGTATATATGTGTATGTGTGTGTGTGTGTATATGTGTGTGTGTGTGTGTGTGTGTGAGATATGTTTTGCTGATAACTGTAAAGGAGAAGGACCGGTGTATTCCGTGATTTGGGGAGGTGTGTGTGTATATGTGTGTGTATATGTGTGAAATGTTTTGCTGGTAACTGTAAAGAATGAGGACCAGTGTATCCCGTGATTTAGGGATGTGTGTGTGTATATGCGTATATATGTGTATGTGTGTGTGTGTGATATGTTTTGCTGATAACTGTAAAGGAGGAGGACCTGTGTATCTTGTGATTTGGGGATGTCTGTCTGTGTGTATATGTGTTTGTGTGTGTGTGTGATATGTTTTGCTGATAACTGTAAAGGATAAGGGACTGGTGTATCCCGTGATTTGGGGATATGTGTGTGTACCTGTGTGTATATGTGTTTGTGTGTGTGTGTGATATGTTTTGTTGATAACTGTAAAGGATAAGGACCGGTGTATCCTGTAATTTGGGGATGTATGTGTGTATGTGTATGTAAGTGTGTATGATATGTTTTGCTGATAACTGTAAAGAATGAGGACCAGTGTATCCCGTGATTTAGGGATGTGTGTGTGTATATATGTGTATATATGTGTATGTGTGTGTGTGATACATTTTGTTGATAATTGTAAAGGAGAAGGACCGGTGTATCTCGTGATTTGGGGATGTGTGTGTATATATGTGTATATATGTGTATGTGTGTGTGTGATATATTTTGTTGATAATTGTAAAGGACGAGGGGCGGTGTATCTCGTGATTTGGGGATGTGTGTGTGTGTATTGTGAGTTCGGGTCAGGGTGTGTTTACACTTGGTTTGTGTAAGGCAGGAGATTTTGTGGTGCTTTCTTATGCTGTGGTGTGTGTGAAGGTGGCAGTGTCCTTTAATATTATTTGCTAAAAGCCTTGGAAGGGGTGCTGCTAAGCTCCTGTGTCGGCCTTTGTGTGAAAGGGACGGACCCCCTGTGCCCTGCTAGGCTTTTCCTGTGCATAAGCACTTTTGCTGACTTTCTGCTTACGCTTTCCTGCGCTGTTTTTTTTTTCTTTTTTCTTTTTTTTTTTTTAATGTGTGTGTGTATATGTGTGCGTGCGTGTGTTTGTGTGTGTGTGATCGTGATCCCTCCGCTCCCTGTGTTAGCATTCCGGCCTCACATCCACATCTGAACCCTTCTCAACTCCTTAAACAGGATTTTCAAACAGTTTTGTCATGATGCTTCATACAGTCGCGTAGCGGGTGTAGAAAACGCTGCTTAAAAAACTGCTTTCATCAATGCTTTCTGTCAAGGTAGTGCACTGTTAGCTGGAACATTCCAGAGATTATTTATTTCCCTTTCATATTCCGTCATTTCAGCATCACTGATAGCCTCGCTCACTTCACCTCACACATCATTTTGAATCAGCAAAATAGCGTCGTTTGCGAACCTTCTCGTCAGCCACTTAATGTTTCCTTCATTTTAATCTAATTGGAAAAGAAACCATGGAAGTGTTTGATTGATTAGGACCCGTACGGCTGGGAGATTCATTCCCAAATCAATGACTGCTTCAATTTACGCATTAAAGAAAGCACACTCCCGCAGGATTGAGGCGCTGAGAGGCTCTCTTTTAGAGCTGTTTGGAGGTTGAAACCATTTATTCATCTTAACCAGAGAATTTTATTTTAAATTTAAAACACTTGTGTTTCGTTATACCTGCTGTGTCACTGAATTTTACGCTTTTTTACTCTGTGCACATTAAATATCTGCAATTATTGAGCATTCTATCAGCTGCATGTCACTCTGCTCTGTTTTAACTTTAACATAGCAAATAATTTTTACATTGTGTCCATATTTAATAATGAATTGACTACCAAATCCACGTGGAATAAAAATTTCTACTGTAAAAATGTAGATATTTTTGTAGATACAGAACTTTTGTGTCACTGCAACACTATGCACAATGCTGCTGTGCATGTATAATTATTGGAACTATGCTCTGTATGTACATCCAGATTTATTAATAGCTCATTCATGCATTCTCTTTTTTTCCTTCCATCTTTTTGCTGTTCCACTTTTACCTTTTAACAGTTAAATCCTTATAGAAATGCTTCAAAAAGTATTCCTCTGTAGAGCAGAGACAGTTACTCCAACAAAATCAGGGTAAACTAATTTGAATACTCTTAATTTGGGATGAAACAATACATAAAGAAGAGCCCAAATACTTTAGTCTGTAGACTGTATTTTTATTTATGCATGTGTTTTACTACATTATAAGTCAGAGGTATCTCTAAACCTAAAATAAAATGGATGTAAATAATAGCCATACTGGACACACCTTCTTATTCAATATTTTTATATTTTCCTACATTGTAAATTAATATTGAAGTTATCCAGACTATGAAGAAAGATAATGAATCATGCAGTAACTTAAAAGTGTTAAAAAAAACAAGATACTATGTGAAACATTTAGAAGGTCTCTTATTAAGGGAGCTATTGACTTGCAGTTTCTGGGTTTGGAACTCTAATTAACTTATCCTGTGCAACAGGGGAAACTCTTGGTCCTCTTTTTTCTGTGGTGGTCCTGATGAGAGCCAGTTTCATCATAACATTTTTGACGGTCCTTGTAACTGCACAAAGATCTTTAGATTTTATGGACTGAGTTATCTTTGTATCTTTTTCTTTGCTTATTTTAATAATTCTTGCTATAATATGGATTAGAACATTCCTTAAATATGACTAGTAAACTTTTTTGTCTACTAAATGATTCCTAAATGATGTTTTTCTTCATAATTTGGATGACCTTAGTATTATTCTAAAATGCATAAGATTAAAAAAAAAACTTTTGACTGGTACTGTATATGAAAATACTACTATCTACCTTTTGGAGTAATAATATTACTAATATATTTTAAACACCTTTCAGAGCTGTGATAAATCTATGTAAGAGAGAGGACACCTGGACAGTCGTGAGGGTCTTAAAGACTACAGGTATGACTACAGTCTATAACAATAAACTGTAGTTTTATTAGTAGAATAAAAGTAGAAAGCATCTGCTGTCAGCAACGAACAAACATAATCATCAGAAGATTATAGAATCTGGTTCAGTTGTCTGATCTGATGAGCGAAAAAAACAAACAAAAGTAAAACAGAAAACACCCTGCAGAAAAGCCCCTCAGACCCCTGCTGTGAAGAACACTGATGGGTCTGGTGATGTTATGAGGGTCTGTTTCTCCTCTAAAGGACGTGGGAATCTTGTTAAGAGATGTGACCTCATAGACTGCCTGAAGTCTCAGTAGATTTTAGATCCAAATCTGTATGTCTGTGACAGGAAGTGAAGACTGGATCAAGTCTGATTCGTCTAGCAGGAAAAAATGACACATTGTACCAGTTTTACCAGGACTGGTAAATAAATAAGTAATTGTAATTAATTACTGTGCTTAATTTGATTTTTATGTAGCTGTACTTTACTAAAGTATATCTATTATGTGTGATATTTTTTGTTTTACACCACTACAATTATGAGAAATATAAATTAGTAAAAGTTGGTAAATTTGGTTTGTGTGAGCATAAAAATGTAGCATATGTTACAGTATGACCTGTTGAATATACGGTAGCTAACCAGTGCAAGCCAACAGTTCAAGTTATTTTAACCGTGTAACAGTGTAACATTTTTGGAGTGTATATTCCTGCATAAGTTATGGATTTTATATTATATATAGCTCTGATTTTGCTATTTATAGCTATATGTTTGAGTAAAATAAACATTGTTGTTTTATTATATAACCTATGAACAACATTTCTCCCAAATTCCAAAAAACATTTGGTGGAATAACCCTGGTTTTTAATCACAGTTTTCATGCATCTTGCATCATGTTCTCCTCCACCAGTCTTACACACTGCTTTTGGGTAACTTTATGCCTTTACTCCTGGTGCAAAAATTCAAGCAGTTCAGTTTGGTTTGATGGCTTGGTTTGATCCATCTTACTCTTGATTATATTTGAGAGGTTTTTAATTTGGTAAAATCAAAGAAACTTGTCATTTTTAGATGTCTTATTTTTTCCAGAGCTGTATAATTTAAGTATAGTAAAGGGAAACTTATTTGTTAATATGTATAAGGCAAGTAATTTATTGAATTAAGTTATAACTAGTGTATAAAAAGTTATTTATAGCCACTATATTCTACATAAAGGAAACTGTTCAAATTATAAAAAATTATAGCAAACATGCAGGTCAGACTAATGACTGAAATTCTCTTGAAAGATAAAATGAGTTGATGAGTTGAAAGTCTGGAAAGTGTGGGTTTTATAGGTGTGCAATTAAAAAAGACACATGAAGCAAGAAATAGACTCTTCAGTCTTTTCTTCCACTCTTTAAATACCTATTTTTTGGGTTTTGTCTGTGTGTCATGTACATCTTTATTTATACTTTATTCACGGCATGACATTCCTGATAGTGTTGAGTTTTATTGGATGTACTCTTGAGTCAGTTATGAGTGTCAGACAGGGATTAGGCCTAGTCTTGTACAACACAATTTTTAAATGGAATATTTTAATGGAAAGGAAATGTATTAGAGGACTCCAGTTCATTCCTTTTTTCTACTTTTTTTCTTCTATGCTCCTCATAACATGTAATTTTATCATCTTAGAATTCACAAACTTCCATAGTAAACTGTCATACGTGTCAGTTTGCCAAGGCCTTGTGCCTTACTGGGACTTTACTGCAGTAAATAAAAGAACATGACTTTTCACATGGGCTGTATACAATTGTATGTTAAGTACAGTGCTTACAGTTGCATATTTGACTGAAATAAACAGCATGTTGTGTGCAGCCTCTGAGCAGCAGCTCTGCAGCGTTTAGTTGTATGAGTTTTGATAAAATGTCTGCTGAGTTTATAATTTGAAACACAGTGTTAAAAGCCTCGTGATTCATTATTAATACTCACAATATAAATAGTTTAGGCCTCTTTCATATTTGATGAATGTTAGGCAAAATATTTGAGTGACTGCTGTTTGGAAAATGGTACACTTGATGTTTTGTGTATTCATGTGGATGTAGAAATATGCAGAGGGTCCCCGTGCATGTTTTTATTTTCTGGCCTCATTGATTTTTTCTTTTCCCGGTGATGCAGACCTTCTCCTCATCTGCCATAGCAGAGTGGGCCATAGGGGCGAGCACTCCATGCTCATCAGTCTTAAAGACACAGCCGGGTGTTTTATGGCTCCATTCTCCCCTGCTACACCCCCACCTCCATCTCAGCTGCTGGCTTTTGCCTTTTGCCTTGATCTGCCTGATGGTGCTGCTGCTCCTGCTAGAGGTCATGAGCTAGAGCTGGTGGACATTAGCCTCTTAAGGGCAGAGAAAGCCTATTGAGGAGAATTAGCTTTTAAATATCATTAAACATTAATATGGCCTGATTTATGTGTCAGGCCCCCTGTCCCTGAATTTCACGCTGTGCTGTAATAGAATTTCACTTCCGGGACCCTCTGGAGTACCACTGTGTCAAATGGGAGATCAGATCTCTGACGGCTTCAGAGGGAAACAATTAACCCCCTTTTCTCCCTGCGTACGCTGTCCCACAGCGCGAGGGCAAAGAGTGTGAGGGCCTGTTTACGCCCTTCGTTTGCCCCACCACACTGCTACTAGGTACTAGGATTGTTTTTATATATATATACAGCTCTGAAAAAAAAAATCTGATTTTGCTATTTATAGGTATATGTTTGAGTAAAATGAACATGGTTGTTTTATTCTATAAACTACAAACATTTCTACCAAATTCCAAATAAAAAAACTATTTTCATTTAGAGCATTTATTTTTGCAGAAAATGAGAAATGGCTGAAATAACAAAAACAAAGATGCAGAGCTTTCAGACCTCAAATAATGCAAAAAAAAAAAAAAAAACAAGTTCATAATCATAAAGTTTTAAAAGTTCAGAACTCTTTTTGTGGTGGAATAGCCCTGATTTTTATCACAGTTATTATGCATCGTGGCATGTTCTCCTCCACCAGTCTTACACGCTGCTTTTGGATAACGTTATGCCACTCCTCCAGTTCCTGGAGGTGCTGAACATTAGTTGCCGCTTTTCCTTAACGCTGTGAAGCTCCAGCTCATCCCAAATCACCTCAAATCATCATCTCAGTTAGCATTAGGTCAAGGGGTTGTGGAAGATGTTTTTAACAGTTTACCACATAATTCCATATCTGTCCCTTAATTGTTTTGATTCAATAAAATAAAATACATAATAAATAAAAACATTGAATGAGAAGAGGTGCGTCCAAATCTTTGGCTGGTACTGTATGTAGCTGTTTCATGTAACTGATGTTTTATGCAAATTCTTGGTTGTAACTTTGTGTTACTGACATACTTGGCTTGGTCTCCTTTGTAAAAAGCAATCTGTGATCATGGTCAAATACCGGCTAAATTAAATTGTAATTTACATTTTATTAATGATTGATTATAATATATAACAGTTCAGTGTTCAGTGTATCATGGCCACATGGTCCATTTAAAGCATATATTGAAAAATATATGACAAATACTGTTTAAATTTCAAGAATATTTTACTGCTAACAAAAAATATTTTAATGTATTATTTAGAATAAGTATAACAGCTTTAAACATGCAGTAGAAACAAATATGTTACTTTTTGTCTATTTTGTCAATAATTAATAGTATTTTTCCAAAACAAAATATATGCCACCATACTGAAATGCATAGTCTTTGGTGCAAATATAATCAATTATACAAAGATTAGACTGTATTTTAGACATAATACTGCTATTATCACAATACTATTGCATAAGATATGAAATATGATATGGCACACCTCTCTTTATACTGTTCTGGAAGTGCAGGTTCATAAGCATTATATGTAATAGTGTAGATGGGCTGTGTGATGTAGTTACTGTAGTGTACCAGTAGAGGGCGGTCTCCACTCAGTCTGCTGATGTTGGTGCAGCAGTACACATTTTGTGCAGTGTATAGGTCCTGCTGTATGGTGTCAGGTTTCCAATCCTGCGCAGGACTGAAGAGAAGTGGGCTGAAGGACTGCACTGCATGGACAGAATTAATGGGATATTTACATACTACAACTACAAGAGCTTTTATAATATCCCATACAATATTCTAAATCAATAATGATTAATATGTAGCTCTAAGAGCAGGTGAGACTACAGGAGCTGTGTAGTTATTGATTCAGCACAGCGTTGGAAAGGTTTTTGTTCTAATATTTGTAAACCATTTTAAAACATTATCAAGAAAAACAGTTTAAAAACTTTAAAGTCTACCTTAAAAAGTTTGACAATCCATTTGTAGTGATTTATAGCAAATCCAACCAAAATATGTTCTGCTTTTTTTTTATGTCCCAATTATTAGCATTTTCTGTGTGTACCACTGCTTTAATAAGACAAAAGCCCTATCCGGACAGGATTAGTTTCTCAGGGGGACGTCTGTGAAAAAACTCTTGCGTCCGGACTGCAATTAAAAAAAACAGGAGGACCAGTGAGTTTTTGGACTTTCTCGGTCACATGACATCACGTTTAGTAGCTCCTCCATTTACAGTCACTGATGTGTTTACTTGGATCTCCATTGAAACCCGCAGCCAAATTTTATTAAACGCGAGGAGACGAAACTCATAGATGTGGATCCGGACGGGACTAAAATTACCGGAGGAGCACTGTAGGTAATTCAGGTTGTAAAAGCAATGAAGAACCAATACTTCATTACCTTACTTTGGTAGAAACTTTGGTTATCTACATTTTTCTGGATATTTTAACTTCTACAGAAGTATTTTAAACCTTAATATTATCTGAACCTCTACCTAAGTAATGAATGTGAATACTGTTAACATCTATGGCTATTGTGCAGTACATCCATCTACAAACTTCTACGGGTTCGCTGAAGCTCTCCCGTCTGTAAAACTAGAAAATCTGACTTGTGGAGGGTGTTCTGACATCGGAGTTTAAATAAAACAGCACAGTGCCTCAATAAGCCAGAGCTTTTGGGGGCACAATATGACCTACACAATATTATTATACTCACTGTAGATGCTTCAGTCAAAACAATATCAGAAAGGTTTGCCTCAATTGTATTTTATTGGTCCACTGTCTAAAGTCAGTGCAGTTTTGTTTTCCCGGAAAATCTTACAGCACTTCATGCTTTTCTCTGCTGACAACTTTTCTAAAGATGCAGATTTCATTTTCCAGCAGGACTTGGCACACTGCCCACATACCAATTGGTCTTATATAATATAAAAATGTTCTGAGACACTGAATATTGGGTTTTTATTAGCTGTAATTAGGGGTGGGCAATATTATATCGTATACAATATATGGTGACACAGAAATATCATGATATTAAAAATCCATATCGTGATAATAGAGATGTTCTGTCTTAAAAGTAGTCTATTATTTACTGTGAAGCTTTAGGTGTATTTATTGTATAATTGTTTTATTTTGCAGTTTATATGCATGCACTAAATATTCTGCAATATTATTTGCTGCATTATATTATTTTATGCTATATTATTTATTTTGCCACATTATGATTATGCTGTTATACTATTATACTATATTCCTGAAATGAATGAATTATTTTAGTTTTCCTATATCGCCAAGTATATCGTTATCGCAAAAATACCCTGAAATATCGTGATATTATTTTAGAGCCATATCGCCCACCCCTAGCTGTAATTACTGAAATAAAGTAACTTTTCAATGATATTCTATTTTTTTAACTGTTCTAGTATTTGGTTTAGCAAATCCACGTCATATTTAAAACTTACAAAACTACATAATCACGATACATATCTAATTTATACATATAATATATAAAATGATCTGATTTGTCATGGTTAAAAAAATAGAGCCCCTCTAAGTCTCTGTTTACTGTAGGTACTAATTCTCACCATTAGATGGAGCTGTGCTCTCAGAGGCAGCGCTGAGGCTCCTCTCTCAGAAGCAGCTGGTAAAGTGTTGACTCATTATTGCTGTCTTTCTAAAGGTTTCTCTTGTTTTGGTCCTGCAGTCAGAGGCAGAGCTGAGCAGGAGCAGCTCTGACGTTCAGATCCTCCATCGGATCCGGCTCATTATAAATCCAATTTAAAGGAGAGGCTGCAATCTAAAGCTTTTGTATATTTTATATAGACCTGCTGCTCGAGGAGGAGCGCAGTTCCTATAGCTTTATTCCAGACATGCAGCAGAAGCAGTGCACTTCATCCCCTCATCAAAGCAGGGAACCTCGTTAGTGAAATCAGGTGTTCTGCTGCAGAGTTAAGCCTAATATGTGCAGCAGACACTGTGCTGCACAATGAATTCCATCAAGGGCCTGTGATGGACAGCCCAGGGTTCAGAGCTGTTTAAATTACTTGATTGAAATTCTAGATTAAGAAGAGAATAGTGCAGCTTTGGGGAGAGAGAGCAGCTGTCCTTTTACAACATCACCTCTTTGGTACACCTTAATCAATGATTAGCACTAATCTACAACACTAATGAGTGATTTATTCAGTGCTGGAGTGCTTAACACTTTTTGTTGATGAAATATTTATAAGTTATATTCCCTGTTCTTTCCACAGAATCATCCCTTCAGAAACAGAAGAAGAAGAAGAAGAAGAAGAAGGAAGCCTCTACATAGATCTGCAAATCCCTTTAAAAGAAAAGAAAAGCAGGGCTTAGGTAATACAGAGCATTGAGATAACCATCGCCTCGCGTCATGCAAAAACCTATCCAAAATATCCAAACTTTTCTGGAGAAAAAATAAATAAATAAATAAATAAACTTAAAAATTAGGTAAAATTTTGTATGGATATCATGTGCCTATAGCTCTATCCGGATGGGATTAGTTTCTCAGGGGGACGTCTGTGAAAAATATTTCACACTTCTATGCAGTGGTAAAACTCTTGGACTACAATTAAAAGAACAGGAGTTTTTTTTTGGAGTTTTTTTGGCTTTCTCGGTCACATGACTTTGTGTTTAGTAGCTCCTCCATTTCCACTTGCTCTTAGAACGTAGAAACGCGCATCTAAAGTGTAATTACGCTGCGTGGCAGGGGACAAATAGCTATTTTATTAAACACGAGGTGGCGAAACTTTACTAAAATGGACTAAAATTACCGGAGGACCACAGAGTTCAGCAAAAAACAGTAGGTAATTCAGCCTGTAATTTTCTCGAGCTACGCCTGAGAAAAACACATACATGGTTGTTCCGGATGGGAATAAAATCCCAGAGGACCCCACATAAAGAGAAAATTACCTCCGGACCTCCTGAGAAACTAATCCCATCCGGATAGGGCTTAAGGCTACACTTACACAGCAAGTAAAGGTGGTCCAAATCCAATTTTCTGACCAAATTCGATATTTAGTTTAGACTGTTTACTCAATGTGTGAATATATCCCAAGACCTATATCTGACTTCTGTCTGAACGGTTTGCGCTTTGTAAGTGGCACACATGTGTGACAGAGCAATGCTTCATGTTAAGTTTCACTTTAACCCCTATATAAATATATATATATATATATATATAAGCTCTTTAGGTTTTATCAGTAACCGGAAATGGTACAAAATCCACTGTACACATTTTTGCAGTAAACTAGTAAATTTTGCAGGAAAACAAATCAGCTGAAAAAAGTTAATTGTAGAAGTATATTGCAACAAAATGGAAAAAAATAAATAATTTAAAAAAGAACAGGGGCAATTTTTAGCAGATAATTAACTAGTTAAACTAGTAAGTAACAATGTAAATAAACAACACTGTCTGTGTCTGTCTGTCTCTCTCTCTATATATTTCTCTCTCTCTCTCTCTCTCTCTCTCTCTCTATTTTTCTCTCTCTCAGGTACAACTGCACTGGACAGCCTGAATTCTCCCCAGTTTCCTGGAAGTGTGACAGCACTAGGTCACATGACCTGGAAGAGAAAACCCAGGAGACCTTTTGGATCCCTTTCTGGTTAGAAGGCCATTACATCCGTCTGTCACTGTATCAGAGTGTAGAGGAATGTGTGTGTGAGCGGTTCTGCAGGCCTGTGGTGTCATTTGAAATGATCAAATGCAGCTTGCAGTTTCATTAATATATAAATAAAAGTGAAAAAAAAACGTTTTTAAAAGTGAAAAAAAATTAAATTACTACTTTTTTTTTTTAAAAGTATTAATTAATTCGACACAAGTCGACACAAATGCTGCTGTTTTTCTCTCTGTTTCTGTGGGGCTTTTCCTAACGAGGCAGTTCAGCTAAGCGTATGATATGTAAATCGGTACCCATATGGCTCCTGTGTGTTCACCCATGCTGTTGGGGGGTGAAGCCCCTTTGGCTGCAGCTAAGGCCCTGATGCGGCCAGTGTTGCGACGTATGGCGGCCTCGCATGACTGGCCAGCAGGGTTAATTGACGTGACGCTACTTGTGTTTTTTATGTATTTATTCATTTTTTTTTGTTGTATGTGTTGTTGTGTCACCGTGTTCCTGAAGAATGGGCCAGTTATCAACCTGGAAAGAAGTCTAAAGGCTGATGTGCTGATCTGCACAGCGACACAGCTGCGCTCTGTCTCTCTTCCCTCCTCCTCCTCCTCTTCCTCTTCCTCTTCCTCCACGCCAAGTCTGCCTAACCCTCGCCATTTATGCCCTGAGAGCCGCAAACTCCGGTGAGTTCCACTGATCCCACTTCTGTTCTTACTGCTCACTTTCGGAACCCAGCATGATGCCTCACTACACCATCTCCCTCAGAGCATCATCAGCATCGGGCCTGTGGTCCAGTGTCGGATTAGGCTTAGAACGTGTTCATGCTATTGTTTCTTTTTTGAAGTTGTGGATGCCATAGAAGTACATAGTACAAGTTTTAAAAGAAGTTTTAATAGTATTTTTTATTACATACAGCTCTGAAAAAATAAGAGACCACTTCAGTTTCTGAATCAGTTTTTCTGATTTTGCTATTTAAAGGTATATGTTTGAGTAAAATAAAAAATAATATTTTATTCTATAAACTACAAACAACATTTTTCCCAAAATTACAAATAAAAATATTGTAATTTAGAGAGTTTATTTGCAAAAAAAAAAAAAAAATCACAAAAAAAGATGCAGAGCTTTCAGACCACAAATAATGCAACAAAACCACATTCATATTCATAAAGTTTTAAGAGTTCAGAAATCAATATTTGGTGAAATAACCCTGTTTTTTAATCACAGTTTTTTTTTTTCATGCATCTTGGCAAGTTCTCCTCCACCAGTCTTACACACTGCTTTTGGATGGCTTTATGCCACGCCTGGTGCAAAAATACAAGCAGTTCAGTTTGGTTTGATGACTTGCGTTCATCCATCTTCCTCTTGATTATATTCCAGAGGTTTTCAATTTGGTAAAATCAAAGAAACTCATCATTTTTAAGTGGTCTCTTTTTTCAGAGCTGTAATTAATGCTATCATAACGTATTTCAACACAGTAGTGCTGTCTTGCGGTTGCCTCTTGAGTTTTTTATGGATTCACTAATGTGTAAAATCAAATGTATGCGATTAATTTATATGATCCTTTAACCACTTATGCTCTTTCACTCTCTTTACTCCATAAAGCCCCTAAAGATGCTTTTTATTAATGTAGTAGAAGCTATACACAAGGTCTGATGCATTGTTGCCTTCTGTTTTATGTAAATGAGACCAGAAATTCCATACCTCTCAAATTCCCACTCTTTCTGTTTGTCTGCTCTCTTTTTTCCTGCTCTGTTTAGTTTTCTAAAGAAGCTATAACTTGGTTCTTGGTTGACAAGTTGTTTCAACATAGTTTAAGTGTAATGCTTTGCAGAGCAGCTTTAATCTCCATGACTTGGAGGGATGGGAACTAGCGCTGATGTGAGGTGACCATTTGTGGATGGTATTTGTGGATGAGCTAGTGTGTGAAGGTCAGTGTAGGCCATAAAAAAAATAGGATTATGAATAATGTAATGTAATAGGGCCAGTTGACATTACTCGCTTTGATAAGAGGATTGTTTGTAGAGATTTTAGCAGGGCATCAACCCAAAAAGTATATTTAGATGTCTCATGTTGCTGGTTCTGGATTACTGAGGCCAGGGTGGGTCAAGCCTTAACTGCAGATCAGAAAATGCAAATAGAAAAATAGGTATTGTACATTTGTATGATCTTTTGTTTACTTCCCTGTAATGTTTACCAAATGTAATGATTTGTGTAACCAGCATGCACATCTCCACTGTGTGTGGAAGTTAATGCCAATTCTGTATATTCTGCTAATTCCTTCAGTGGAAATTCCTTCCAGGTTTTTTTTAGAACCTCTTTGCAGTCTTACACTCTGTCAACAGTCTATTTTCACGCCTTCCGTGCCTTTAAAACAGTGCACCGATGGGTGTGGTGAGGTGAAGTGAGGTGTGTTCAGGTAAATATCTGTTGTGTTTCTATTTTAGTGGTGGAAAACACAGGAGCTCCACTGACTGAAATGAACCTAGACAACATTCAATCACCAGAGTTCATTCACACACATGGACTCAACAATAAACAGAATAAAGAATAAAATAACCTTGCTGTTCCCTTAAGTGAGCTGCTGGTGTTCCTTCACAGCGTTAAGACGCAGGTCAGTATCCTCTGTTGCTGCCATCCCAACTTTTTTTTTTTATTTGCCTAGAGGTACCTGTCAGCTGGCCAGGGTGGTACTTGCACTATTAAAATTCTAACAATAATATACAGCTTTGGAAAAAAAATTAAGACACTTCAGTTTTTGAATCAGTTTCTCTGATTTTGCTATTTATAAGTATATGTTTGAGTAAAATGAATATTATTGTTTTATTCTATAAACTATGGACAACATTTCTCCCAAATTCCAAATAAAAATATTGTCATTTAGAGCATTTACTTGCAGAGCTTTCAGACCTCAAATAATGCAAAGGAAACAAATTTAGATTCATAAAGTTTTAAGAGTTCAGGAATCAATATTTGGTGCAATAACCCTGATTTTTAATCACAGTTATTATGCATCTTGGCATGTTCTCATCCACCAGTCTTACACACTGCTTTTGGAAAACTTTAAGCCACTCCTGGTGCAAAAATTCAATCAGTTCAGCTTGGTTTGGTGGCTTGTGATCATCCATCATCCTCTTGATTATATTCCAGAGGTTTTTGATTAGCTAAAATCAAAGAAACTCATAATTTTAGTTGGTCTCTTATTTTTTTTCCAGAGCTGTATTTCTGTCATGAGACAGAAAACACCTGTAACACCTGAGGTTATTTAAAAAGAGGTGTGAGGCACCCAGTGACTCAAAGTTCACACAGCAGAAACTTCAGCAGTGCACATCCGTGGCGTTGGTGTGTGATGGTGTTCTTAGGTGCATTGCTGCTGGTAGTTCCGGAGGTTTTCCCGCACCCCTTCTTCCCCACGCTGCCTGTTGCGTCACATTACTTCCCCATCACCGCGCGTCGTCTCGCAGACACCTCAGAGGGAACTCTCAAGGGAGCTGTTGTCCTTTGTCATCGCGAGCGCTTTCGTCACATTGGCAGCTTTCGCTGAGGGGCGATCCACACACGAGCCGCATTAAAAATAACTTACATGGAGACATGGGTGTTTGCTCCACACGCTGGGTCATGGAGAGTGGGTGGAGGGTCAGCGGGAGAAGGGAAGCCCAGGGCCCAGTCATGAATATTTGGGCAGAATATCATAAAATATGTCCTCTTGTCCTCTTCTTTCACACCCACTTTGCACTCTGCTGGGAATTGTCCTCTGAGTGCACAGGCCATACTGTTTCAATGTGCGAGAAAGTAAACAGCTGAGTAAACCATATTGAGGCTGTAATAGTGAGTAAGAGTGAAATGGTCTGATAATTTCAGTCCGTGCTCCTGACTGTTTAAATCCATATAGTGATATTCTGTTAAGAAAGCAGCATATTTTGTGTTTGGTTTGCTATTTATTTTTTTTTATATTATTTTATTTAAAATTTTTCCCATTTTCTCCCCAATTTACACTGCCAATTGCTCAACCCACTCATTAGGACTCCCCCTATCACTAGTGATGCCCCAACACACCAGATGGGTGAAGACTAACACATGCTTCCTACGATACATGTGAAGCCAGACACCTCTTGTTTTCGAGCTGCTGCTGATGCAGCATTACCGAGTAGCATCACAGCGCACTTGGAGGAAAGCACAGTGATTCGGTTCTGATACATCAGCTCACAGACGCCTTGTGCTGTGGACATCACCCTAGGAGTGATGTGGGGAGAGAGCGCCATCTACCCACCCGGAGGGAGCAGGGCCAATTGTGCTCCCTCTGAGCGCCCGCAGCTTGATGGCAGTGTTTGGTTTGCTATTTAATGTGAACATTTATTGATAATATTGTGAACAGCTTATAAAGAGCTACTAAACCCTAAACCAAATATTTATGTTCCATTAATAGCTGAAATGTGTTTATTTGAGATAATGAAACATACCAGCCTTGTTTAAATGTTTTTATAAACATCTCCTAACCTTTAAAAAACACTTTTATTGTGGCAATTTCTGCCTCTGCAGCGCCCTCTCAGGTTCAACTGTGCTATCTATAGGTGTGGATGATTTACAATATGCAGATCAGTCAAGCAATAATACTGCCCCCTGCTGACATCCAACCGTATGGGTCTCACCGCTATCAGAGTCATGCTGCTGCAGCCAGCCAATCAGCTCTCCCTCCTGCCCCGCCTCTAAACCCATACATCACCCAGTGCCCCTCCCAAACTACCCCTCCCATTTTTTAGCATTTTTGGAGGGTGGAGGCAGCTAAAATCACAGAGTTTAGTGCCCCTTTAAGGATATTTTTTGTAAAATTATGTTTGCCGTTTATATTCATGAAGTAAATATACTGTTATTGTTGTGGTAGATGTTTTGTTTTATTACACTATTTTTGTTACATTCTTTTTAATAAAATATCAGACAGTTGTGGTACAGTATCTTAATAGAGAAGTTTCTAAGGAGTGTTCAAAACTTGTGTATAAGAGAAAAACATGTATTTTGTTGCAGTAGTATTATGTGGACAAAATATTTCTTACCGTATTGTCATATTGCCAAAAACGTACCCCAAAATTCTATATTATTTAGGCTTTTCTTGCCCTTAAAAGTTACTTTAGTAAAATTTGTACTAAAGTTTTCTATCTATATCTAGGAAAATACAGTTTTTCTCTTCTAGAGCCCCGTAGAAACAGGACTTCATCTTTATGGTACTGCTAATTAAATATGAATAGACCTCAGGTGGAATTCACTTTACTGCAGTGACTAATGGAGGGCACTACTTCTTGCACCGCAGTGATACTTAAGTGTAGCAACAACATGCAGTCATGTAGGTGTAGGTATCTTCCACACCTTGAGCTCTGTGTGACGTGAGCATCTCTGGATGATCTATAAATCATGCTGTCTCAGGTCATGCTGGCAAAATGTATTTCTACCAATACATCATAAATGCACTGGACCTCAAAACAGATGTGAACACTCCGAGCGCAGTGCGAGATCCATCTTTTACAGAAGGTTTCAGCATGTAAAAGTCAAGGCTGCATGAGAAGACATATGGAAGAGAGATGTGGTCCGTGAGAAGATCTATGGACTCGTTCAGTAGTTAGCATGCTGCAGACCTCTCTGTCTCAGCATCTCCAGACTCCGGCTCCTGATTTCTGCTGCTCCAGCGCTTTGCTGTGAATGATGCGCTTGTCAGGTGGGTTCTTGATGGCGGCAGAAACCGCCTGTGCCAGAGATGAGTGAATGCAAGACGCACAAATTATTCTCATTAACATCTCCGCGCCTCCATTATCGACTCATCTGCACTCTTTGTCAGAATTACTGCCAAACATGGAGGCAGGGCCAGACTTGTGATGAGCAGTCTGTCCTGCTCTGATAAAAGCATCACAATTTTGTGTTTTTGTGCAGTTACACTTGTGGTCATAAGTTTGCATACACTCATTATGGACATAAATGTCGTAGCAATATTAAGTGTCAATTATTTCTTTAAACTTGTCTTTTTATGGAGCAGAATGAGTGACAATTGTAAATTTATTGTATAATTAATGGACAAAACAAGAATTTGACGCACAAGTTTTCATTTTGGGAGACAAAGACAGACCCAGAGACAGAAACCGGCAGACAGAGACAGACCAGGAGAGAGACAAACAGAAACAGAGACAGACCAAGAGAGAGACAGACAGAGACTGACCGAGGGGCTGACCAAGAGACAAGCAGACTGAGAGAGAAACAGAGACAGACCCAGAGACAGAAATAGACAGACAGCGACAGACAAACAGAGGCTGACTGAGAGACAAACAGAAAGAGAGACCGGATCAGACAGAGAGAGACATACACAGACCAAGAGAGAGACAGAGACAGACTGAGTTAGAGACTGCGCGAGAAATCAAACAGAAAGAGAGACAGACTGAGAGAGAGACAGAGACAGATAGACCCAGAGATAGATTGAGAAAGAAACAGAGACTGATTGAGAGACAGAGACAGACAGAAACTTTTATTTACAGAAAATGAGAAATGGCTGAAATAACAAAAAAGATGTAGAGCTTTCAGACCTCAAATAATGCAAAGAAAACAAGTTAATATTCATAAAGTTTTAAGAGTTCAGAAATCAATATTTGGTGGAATGCATCATGCATCTTGGCATGTTCTCCTCCACCAGTCTTAAACACTGCTTTTGGATAGCTTTATGCCTTTACTCCTGGTGCCAAAAATCATGCAGTTCTGCTTGGTTTGATGGCTTTTGATCGTCCATCTTCCTTTTGAATATGTTCCAGAAGCTTTTAATTTGGTAAAATCAAGGAAAAACTTTGTTAAGTGGTCTGTTATTTTTTTTCCAGAGCTGTATTTGTCAGAAATGCATTCAAGATTGGAAAAAATATTCAACATACTTTTGCTATCTGTGTAAGGTTTAAGAGGTTAATTGTATTCTTGAATGTGGTTTATGTAGCGGTGAAGAAAAGAATGTGCTCATAATACATCACACATAAGGGTAAATTGACCACATTCATGAAATACTATGTATAAAGTAGTGAATAGATGGTTGGTGCTGTAGTCTGCAGGGAGGTTGATCTCCTGGAGCAGGGTCGGTGACTTCTGCATTAGCGTATGTTCAAAACACTGTGAAGTTCTGTTATTTAGTTCATGAAGAGTTTAACACCATGTCAGGCTTTACACGGCCGTTTGTATATGCAGTATATAAAGCATGGCTTTAAAGAGATTAACACACTCACATTGTACAACATTAGTGTGCATGATCCGCTAAGGACAGATGTCCTTAGAAAGAAGAGCAGTCCATTCTTCATCCTGCTGCCTTCACTTTACTAACCCCAGTGGAGAAACACAGCTGCTCCCTCCATGTGCATTTCTAAAGTTCAGGACTCTGCGAGACTGTGGCGTCTGTCCCTGCGGGGTTGATTATGCTGAAAACACCGCCGTTCTTTTGGCCCAAAAGGTTTTATTTTATAGCCATGCCCTCTTTAAACCAGGTTTGCCATTCTAAAACTGGATGGCCGGGGATCCGCTGAGTATAGGAAAGACTGAAGAAAGTAAAATAGGACTAGAGCTAGCAGTGCTCATAAATGTAGATAATGATTTTATAGCTTTTTAAATAAGGGTTTAAGAATTGTAATAATTTGTTTAGAAATACTGTATCAAATAAAAAACCCTATATTTCTCTCCAGAAAAAGCACTTAATTTAAAGGAAGCTTAGATTTCCAGAAAGACAAGAACTAGCGTTTAGTACGGTTAGCAGCTAATTCAAACGCCTCTCCAGCAGTGCCAGGATTAGAGCTATTAGAGTTATTTTATAGCTTTTTAAAAAAGGGTTTAGGAATTGCAATAATTTGTTTAGGAATACAGTATCATGTAAAAAACACTAATATTTAAAAACAGAAGTTTACATGTTAGGATTGAGTAATAGACTGTTTCATTAGAGCCCACTGTTCTGATCAGATAAACCGTAACTTTATTTAACCATATTTTTTGCCCTGTATTATAAGGCGCACTATCAATAAAGGTCTATTTTCATACCGGAATATAGGGCGCTTCATGCGACACTAGTAAGGAACAGGGATGTTGCCATATTTTCTTTCTAATTCAGCAGGTCTCGCTGCTTGTTGGCGACACCTGTAAAGCTAAGCTAAGTTAATCAAAATAAAATGTAAATCAAAGAATTGCTGGATGTAAACACATGGATTTCTCTCCAGAAAACTTTTTATTTGGGTGAATTAAGCACTTCTGTTTATTTACAGTAAGCTTAGATTTCCAGATTTAAACTAAGGCTAAGAAAGGAAAGAGTTAGCGCTTAGCTTGGTTAGCAGCTAATGCTAGCACTTTCCTTTTTTAGCCTTAATGAAATTCTGTCTATCTAAACTTGATAGACAGAGCTAGCAGTGCTCATAAATGTAGGTTATGATTTTATAACTTTGTTTTACCGTATTGTTTGCACCAAATTATAAGGTGCACTATCAATAAACGTCTATTTTCTGGTCTATTTTCATACACAATGTGCACCGGATTAAAAGGCGCATTATGCGACACTAGTAAGAAACAAGTGTGTCGCCCTGTTTTCCTTCTAATTCTCAGGAAATAAGCAGGTCTCGCCACTGGGTGGCAACAGCTGTAAAGCTAAGCTAAGTTAAGTAAACAAAACTGTAATTCTTAAAAAAATAAAAAAATAAATATATATATATATATATATATATATATATAAATATATATATATATTTTTTTTTTTTACGTCAAAGGAGTGCTGGATGTTAATCTACACAGATTTCTCTTCTGAAAACTATTTATTTGGGTAGTAAAGCACTTCCGTTTATTTACAGTAAGCTTAGATTTCCAGATTTTCACTAAGACTAAGAAAGAAAAATAAAGAGATAGCGCTTAGCTTGGTT
This sequence comes from Astyanax mexicanus, assembly GCF_023375975.1. Classification (NCBI taxonomy): domain Eukaryota; kingdom Metazoa; phylum Chordata; class Actinopteri; order Characiformes; family Acestrorhamphidae; genus Astyanax; species Astyanax mexicanus. The sequence goes on along the minus strand of NC_064418.1, from coordinate 40,540,113 downwards.
AGCAGTTATTGCTAATTCCTCTCTAGCAGTGCTAGCCGGGGTTAGCAGCAGGCTACAGGCCGATAATTCTCACCTCTGAATAAAAAAGAGTTAGCGCTTAGCGTAGTTAGCGGCTAATGCTAATACTGCTCCAGTTTCAAGTGTTGGTGCTGGAGAACTAATATAACTGTATAACTCTGTACTTCAGCAGAGTGGCTTTACTGCTCCTTAATACCTGACTGGTGCACCTCATGTATGACCTGACTGGTCATACATGAGGTGCACCAGATTATAAACTGACGACTTTTGGGAAAATTAAATGATTTTAAGTGCTCCTTATTTTAAAATGAATAAAAAAAATGATGGAATGAGACCTTTTAGGTGGTTAAAGTTGCAGTTTCTTTCAAAAAACTTTTCTTGATGGTCCCTCAAAGAACTTATAATTATACTATTATGATTAGCTTTTAGCATGTATTAGCTTTTGGCACTCCCCTAGTCTTTGAATCACCCCTTTGGCTCTGTGTTTTTTTTTAGCGAGCATTTGCTATCACAGCCGATTTTAGGTTTTTAGTTTTGTAAAATTAGCATGCTGTAGAGAAAAATCTTGCATTTGTTGTGAGATCTTGTTTGTGTGTACGACCTGGGTGTCCTCCAGTGATCAGATCTGTGTCAGACAGTGCATCTGTGCTGAGTATAATGCTCCTTATTATTCAGAATAGAGTCGTCTGCTGCTCTGTGTGTGTTTTTTTTTGTGATCAGGGTTGCTTTGCAATGCTTTCCACTGCCACTAATGATTCACTTTGATGCTGATTTGGTCTGACTGATTCATAGGCAAAGGCAAGGCATTAAACATGCATTCTTTCTCTCTCTGTCTCTCTGTCTCTCTCTCTCTCTGTCTCTCTCTCTCTGTCTCTCTCTTACACACAAAGACTTCTAGTTTTTTTAAACTAACAAAATAGGCTTGTATTTTTACTCCATAGCCTTCTAGTTTATGCACTTAAATATTTAGCACCACCCATGTGTGTGTGCAAAAGGAAATATAAGGTGCTGTTGTTTTTCAGGAGAGTGGTCATTGGTATGGTAGAGGTTGCCTCATCATAACATCTTTTTATATCCTCTGTTTACTTCTGTCTCTTAAATCCGCACTGTGATCTAATGGGATGTGATTCAGCCGAGCTGATTTAGCCATTAGGCAGCTCACACAAACATCCCAGCAAGCAGATAAGTGTATGAAAACATTTATTTCCATAATTATGGAAAGAAAGTAAAGTCCTTACATATTTATACTAAGAATGCATATTTCAGATTTTTGTACCCAACATCTAATGGGTAGAACATGAGGTTTAGAATGACACGAGTACACATTATGTACGTTTTATCAATAAACTTAATAAGTCTGGAGATACAAGTGAAAGAATAAACATTTTAATCTTAAAAGAATAGAAGAGTTACATAAACAGATCCAACACAAGTCAAGAAAATTGATTAATTCACAAAAGAACTGTCCCTTAGTCAATATTATGAGCACCAGTTCATTCAAAACAAGAAAACTTGCTGGTCCACTACGTGCTGTCTTTAAATTTAAAAGTTAAAAAAGTTCTGAGTTGAATCTGTAGCAAATTGGACTGAACAGCTCCATCTATTTTGGGAAATGAAGAGGCCAGATCAACACCTTGAAATCTGTCATGTTCCTCAAACCTTTTTTTATAAATCATGTAGTGTCAGATACTTGTCACAATGAAAGAAAGTTAGTAGAGACTTTTTGACAGGATTGCGTCCCAATATTTTATCTGATTTGAACCATAGTAGCTTTTGTGTTGGTTTGGACCAGATGGAAAAGCCTTTGTTGTCTTAAAGAAGCTTGATGGTTCCATGGTCCGGTTATGAGTTTAAGGTTACAAAGTTATGGTCTCAATCACAGTACTGGTGTCTGATCATCATGTGTTCTTGCGATTTGTCTTATTAAGTCAAAATGAATCAATATGTGAGCTGCATTACAAAGTCTTCTAAAGGCAGCCTTACCAAGGGCCTGTCCTACGTCGGCTGCAACCTAGACTTTGGAAAGCCGCTGTCGACTTCTTCATGAGCCTCTTGTGGGCTGGGCCATGTGGGTAGAGTTGGAAAAATACGTCTTCATATGTCTTAAGCAGGGGGTCTCTGGAACCAAAACTGGGAACTAGGGCAATAATATCACCAAAAAAAAATTATATCGTGAACAATATTATACCCTGAAATATTGTGACATATCACCCACTGTATCACACTGTTCTCATTTCTTAATATAAATCTATTAGATACAGATGAGATATGTCCAGTATTATTTATTTTACTTTAATCCTGGATATATGGAGATATTTGGAGTGCATTACTAGTATCATAACGTTGTGGATTTTTGACTACTGTTACAAATCTGATAAAATAATTGTTTTTTAATATCTCAGCCATATCATATTGCATGCAATAATAAAATTTTAAATATTTTTTTTCTAATTTACTGTTTTGTCAAATCGCCAAAAGTACCATGAAATATCGTGATATTATTTTAGAGCCATATCGCCCACCCCTACTGGGAAGCCATGGTAAAACTAGATCTGGGGAACACCTGCTGGAATAGGTAAGAATTAACTTCGACTAATTTTTTCGTGAGTAAATTCAAAGCCAAATGTTCTTATCTGCATGTCCCACAGAGAAACTTCCTGACAGTGATGAATGCTGCTGATTTGCTTGTTCTGCAGCGCCTAACAATTATATTCCCTGTATTAGGACTCCTGCAGCGGCTGGCCGCTTTAGTCAAAAGTGTTATCAAACACCAATTACGAGGTGCTGTGTGTGTGTGTGGCTTTTATCTCAGAAGTGTTTTCAGGAGAAGTGTAAGGCATGAGTGATTAATATTCTTCTTCTGGCAGCAGACTGGTGGGCAGGTTTGTGTTTATGCCACATTCAGGTCGACTGACACTTCCAGTCGGACTCACGCTGCCTGAGTCAGACATGTGGCCTGGAACAGCCTCCTGAGGCCGGGAGGGAGAGGAGGAAGAGGAGGAGGAGGAGTCCGGGAAGATTACTGCAGGAGAACTTCAGCAGTGAGCTTCTCTGACATCCTCTTCCTCAGCCACTTATTCTGTCCCTGGGTTTGCTGGATTTATTGGGAGGGCATGAAGTACACACACACATAAGCACACACACACACACACACACACACACACACTTCCCCAGTCTCTTGGCTGGTTTGCTGCTGGCCACACTGTCTGGTTGGATGGCTTGTCTTGTATCTTTCTGTGGGTCAGGGGTGCTCACTTGAAGAGAAGTTTAGAGCTGAATAACAGCCTGTGGGAAAAGAATGGAGGGCATGGATGCAGAAGACCAAAGGTCTCCTTGATTAATTTGCTGATCTTGAGGTGTTATGGGCTCTGAATTAAAGGGAAGACTCCCCTTTCCTCTGAAGATGTCCCTGTGGAGGTCAACCTGATGTTACTGGCTTTTGTCCTGTGCACATACAACCACTGGCTATACTGGCGTAGTGTGTGATGATGGTGTCATCATACATTCTATTTATTTCGTTTTTGTTTTTGCCTTTAGAAAATTTTACTCATTGTTCTTTGACTGCACGCATTCACTGTGGCACTGTTTTCACAAGATTTTGCATATTTATTTATTATTGGCTAGAGTTTCATTTATTTTTCCTGAAGATCTTGTATTGATGATGGGAGATTTAGAACACTGCACAAGTCTTATCCAGTGCATCCCAAAGATTCTCAATGGGGTTAAGGTCTGGACTCTGTGGTAAACAATCCATGGTAACCTGATTTTAGTAGTTTCGTTAAACTGCTTAGATGTTTTTTCTGCTTGATGCATGGCAATAATTTGACCTTTCTGAAACGGTATAACATCTTACACATGATTGTTTAACAAATAAGAGGCTACTCACTGCATCAGATCTCAGTAAATCTTTGGCTCTGATCTCAGTAAATCTTCTCCCAGAAGAAGAATACATTATACAACTATAATATGACATACATTAAAATGACAGTGCATAGATTAACATATTTAGAATGTGTTTAAAATTGCAAAGAGCATGTTGAAAAGTACTTTTAAAACATTTGTTGTGGTGTGATCTTTTCAAAGTCCTATAGCAATAATCTTTTTTTATTAGCTCGCTAACTTTCTGCAGATCTACTTCTGCATTTCTTTATTTCACATTTCTTTAAAAAGCCATGAATAAGCACATGAAGACTTTATTGTTCTGAGTTTATTACTGTTATCTCCATGTTGACGGCTCTTGTATCAGAACTATTAGCAGTTCCCTAGTTGCAAAGATATCCAGTGAAAGCTGTTGGAAAGATGTGACATGGCCAAAGGATAAACTCCCAGACCACTCTATTTTTAACCCTTGTGTGGTGTTCATATTTTTGTTGCTCGTTTACTTTGTTACTTGTATTTAATTCAGCAAAATTAAGCAATTTTACATTAAAATGCTTTACACATGCTTGCCTCACCTAAATTGCAAGCAATATAAACAGCTTACATGGTTAATGTTTGCCCTTTACCTTTCTTATGTTACATTTCTTTCAAAAAGTGCTACTCTTTTTTTATTAGTTTTTTAATAAAATGTAAAAGAAAATGAATTTAACTCAAGATATGAGTAGAAAATTTGTTTAGTTTCAAATTTACAAATGAAGCAATGTTTATTAGCCCTTGGCCAAACATACTGTATGTAATATAAATGGTTGGGGGGGGGGGGGGGTGTACAGTGTGTGTTTATTGAAAATGTGTTTTGATATATGTTTTTTCACAAAAAATGAGCCAATGCCAATGAGTTTGAGTAAGAAAAAATATTTTGATGAAAAATGAAAACGGGTCCCGAACACCACACAAGGGTTAAACAAGGACTGCAACCTTTTAATAATGCTTTATTTGTGCGTGTGTGTTCAGGCCCAAAAAACACACAGCATTTGCTGCATACTCTTTAAAGATGCATCTGAACTGTGCGTCTGAATCGGCCCTGAGAACTAGATGGGGTCAGACTCAATGGGCTGTTTGCTGGACAGTAATAGCCTTCAGAACTGAGGAGATGCTGCTGGCTGGCAGGAAAAATGAAACGGTAGCAGCACTGCTGTTTTACTGGCACAGCTCCTGTTTTCTCCTGCTGACATTTTCCTTCTTTATAGACCATTTGGTTGATTGTCTCAATCAGAATCCCTCTGGTGATCGCTGAGAAGCTGTCGCTGATCTCTGGAGCAGGAAATATCTTTGACCTTATCTGGAATGCAGCTCAGTAATGTGCGGCTCTCTGGGATGGCTGTGGCTTTGCCCGTGTGTGAAGTGTGTGAATTCTTCTTTAAATACAGAAGTGCATTTCCCTGAGAGGAATGTGGTGGGATGTTTGGATTGCAGCAGATAATAATGATTGCATGACATGTTCCATCAAAAAGAAAGTTGGATCAAAACACAGCTGGCTGTATCTCAGAACATGCATCTCCAACCTTCATTCTGTATCTCAGAGAGCAGATCGTGTGTGCAGCCAGAGTGTGTGTATCTATGTATGTGCGTTGATTCATTGTTTGACCGTCCGTGTCAGAAATGGAGGACTTGTGAATTTTTTAAAGATATCAAAATATAATTTTCTACTGTAAACATTGTGTGTGGATGGGGGGGTCTTAACTACATCATATTATCGTTTACTTGGTAAAACGTTTAGGGTAAGCCTCTGTGATGGACGCACCCCAGGGGAGCTTCATGGAGATTATGATCGGCAGGCAGATTTTGAAGAAATCCAGACTGGCTTTAGCACAATACAGTTGTTATCTGTTTTCAGATATGCTTTTTTTTCCTCAACCAAGAGACCTTGAACCACAGTTCCAGTTTAGACACTTTCAAATATATATTTTTAAGAGGGTTGCTATTTAGCTGATTATTGGCCTGTCATGATAACTACTGCTGGATTTGTGGATGATATATTGTGTAAAAAATTATTGCAATACATGATGGTCAGTTACAGACGCTGTCTTCGCACTAATGCGCTGTCCAGAGTACTGATCGCTGGTCCTCCTGAAACAAGTGGTCTGGATTTCAGTTGATGTAGACAAGTAGAGGAGTGAATTGAGCCGCGATTCGGACAGAGTTCTTGTGTGTGAAAACAAACCAACAATAATAATGAGCTCCTTCCACAAACAGAATCAGTCCTTTGTCTGGACTCAGGACCCTTAATTAATAATATTTTATATTTTGGAAGAGGTTTATACAGTGGTATAAAAAAGTTTGGGTACCCCTGATCTTTTTCATGGTTTTACTTTAAAAATCATTGGTTGTTCGGATCACTAATTAATCGGTTAAATATATCATACCTCAGATGAACACAGTGATATTTAAAAAGGGAAATGAAGTCCATCTTACCTGACTGAACTGGATATGCTTTGTAAAGCTTCAACCAGAAGACAGACTCTTATTAAAATCTATAGAAAGTGTTTAGAGGCTGTTATTTCTGCAAAAGGAAGATCTACTAAATATTGATGTAATGTTTCTGTTGGGGTGCCTAATTTTAAGGTTTAAATAATTATTGCACACTTTCTGTAAATACTATAAACATCATTTCACTTCTCAAATATCACTGTGTTCTTCTGCTATATGATATATTTAACTGGAATTGCTTTATATTGCTTTGAATTGATTTATAAACAAATATTGTGAAAATGTCAGGGGTGCCCAAACTTTTTCTTACCACTGTATTTTCCCTCTACTGTCTACTCTGTGTATGGAGGCGTGTTTTTGATGCACCGGTCATTGTGTGACTTGCTAAATTCTGCTATTGCAGAAGTTAATTCATACGTTAATTAACAGACAAACAAAGAAACACAATGCATTGTGGATATCAAGGTCAGCAGAAATGATTGAGGTCATATCCACTTATTGTACGATAAGTCAATAATGTAATTATCGTGACGGATTTAGCTGATTTCTGTTGTGTGGAGGTCCTCCAGAAAGTGGACGGTGAATGACTGATGTAGCCAGTTTTCCTCAGCATAAAATGCTACCTTACTTTCCGTGGTTTCCCAGACGATTTGTATTGAAATTGAACGCTGCTGCTGCTGCTGACTAAATCACTTGAAAAGTTGCTAAACAGTCCGAGGTGCAGTTTCTCCTGAGTGACCAGGGCCTTTTGAACTGCGCTACACAGCCGCATTGGCAGTTTCTCCCAAAGCAATTCCAGACTTTAATCGCATTCTCCCATATGGCTGTTCAGCAATGCCTGGCCCAGCTTGATATTTATTAATGCTTGACGTGATTAAAACTGGAAATGAATCCAGTGGCCTGAAGCTGAAGGAGCCACACAGAGGTCCGCGTGTGTTTACTGTGTGTTTTGTGTTCTATGTCGTCTGCTGTCCTTGATGGGGGATATAAATATAGTCTCTCGGGAGACACCAGCAGAATACATGACATGGAACTGTTGGAGGAAAAGAGAGAGAGAGAGAGAGAGAGAGAGAAGGGTGAGGAGCAGGAGAGGATAAAAGCATCATGGGAAGCCGCTTTCATCACTGTCCAACAAAGCAGGGCTGAAGATACCGCCGGTCCTGTATGTGCTCCATTAATGGAAACAGCATATCAGCAAGTAGTCGCGCACACAAAAGGCCGGCCTGGAAGCTGCCACATGAAGATGCTCAGTGTTACTCAGTGTAACTCAGCTTCAGGCTGTAATATCCATGTTTGATGTTTTTTTTTATATATTTAATTTTATTTTTTTTTCCAATTTTACCCAACACACTTATTAGGAATCCCCTATTACTAGTGATGCCACAACAAAAGGAGGGTGAAGACTAGCACAGGCCTCCTCTGATATATGTGAAGTCAGCCACCACCTCTTTTTTCAAACTGCAGCTGATGCAGAATTGCAGAGTAGCATCACAGCGCGCTCGGAGGAAAACGCAGCGACTCGGTTCTGATACACCAGCTCACAGACGCAGCCTTGTGCTGATTGACATCACCCTTTGGATTGATGAGGGAAAGAAAGCGCCAATTGTGCTCTCTCAGGGCTCTGGCAGCTGATGGCAAGCTTCATGAACAGGATTCGAACCGGCAATCTCCTGATCATAGTGGCAGCTGTGGACCACTCGGAGCTCCGGGGGTTTGATGTTTAAAAAGCAAATATTTGTTGAGGGGGAAAAATGCTTAGTTATTTTACATCAAAATGGAAAAACACAGATTTAACAATTTTTATTATAATATACCTTTTTATTTTAACATTTTGTTCTAAAAATCCACACTTTTAAAAAAGGTGCTAGTTTAGTTGTATCTCTAATGCTAACCCAGCACTCCTGCATTCTGTAAATTATGTAAGATGAACAAAAACAGATTCACACTGTCTCGTGATGCTCTCAGGATGTTCAGTATATGTCACTTAGCAAAGAACATGAATTGAAATGACTGAGAAAGTGCTGTATGGAACTTTACACATCTTTTAAAAGGTCTGTGACAGATCATGTCACCATATTCTCTTTTGGGAAAATGATTTTAGACAAATTATGTAATTTTACACTTTTTTTCTTCAGAACTTTAAGGAGTTCTAGTCCAGTTTTAACCCTTGTGTGGTGTTCATATTTGTGTTACTCGTTGACTTTGTTACTTGTATTTAATTCAGCAAAATTAAGCAATTTTACATTAAAATGCTTTACACATGCTTGCTTCACCTAAATTGCAAGCAATATAAACAGCTTACATGGTTAATATTTGCCCTTTACCTTTCTTATGTTACATTTCTTTTAAAAAGTGCTACTCTTTTTTTATTAGTTTTTTAATAAAATGTAAAAGAAAATGAATTAAACTCAAGATATGAGTAGAAAATTTGTTTAGTTTCAAATTTACAAATGAAGCAATGTTTATTAGCCCTTGGCCAAACATACTGTATGTAATATAAATGTGTGTGTGGGGGGGATGTACAGTGTGTGTTTATCTAAAATGTGTTTTGATATATGTTTTTCACAAAAAATGAGTCAATGCCAATGAGTTTGAGTTAGAAAAAATATTTTTTTTTTTTATCATTTGATGAAAAATGAAAACGGGTCCCACAAACCCGAACACCACACAAGGGTTAAACAGCAGTGTGAATGGATCTTTTCTTTTTTACTATTATTCTCGTATAAGTTGCAGGATATATATTTTAAAGTTTTAGCCTGTTGTTTAGTGATAGAAATAATGCTGTGAAGTTCAGATTGAATGCATTTATTACGACTGATGCACTTTTTAAAGAATAATTTCAGTCAGTTTTTGGTAATATGGTTTCATCTGCCTGAATAAGTCTCACAGTTACATTGTGCTGCTGCAAGAAGATCATATTATTTGGTTGTAAGATTCAGTTTCTTTTGATTTTAAGTTTACAAAGGTGAATTCGCTACATTTGGGAGGTGGAGATGAGTGCAGACAGTAAATATTAATGCAGTTTGTGTCCTCAGATGTTCAGTGAAATGAGATATGGTGACAGCTCAGTAAGCGATTGAGTTAAAAGGCAGTTCAAACATCAGTTCAGAATGAAAAAGCTCAGTAAACAGTATTTGTGGCTGTTTTACTCTCCCTCTCTTAGCCTTGTTTGTAACTGTGCGGTTGTTGTTGTAGTGCAGCGTGTATCTCGGTGCTCTACGTCGACATGAATTAGTAAAACGTCATGGAGATTACAAAACTGCTCCAGAAGTTCCATTTCAGACTCATTGGTTATTGGTTTTAGCTGCGAGGCCGTCCCATTATTGAAAGCACTGACTGTGGCCGAGTGCAGGGTCAGGCGAAATTTTCCATTAGCGAGTTATGGCAGGGTTGGGTGGGGATAGGGGGCATAAAAGCTTATAGAGCCTGAACCAAATGCCTTCACAAGCTGGTGCCATCGGGTCTCTGAGCTCCAGACTTTTCCACTTTTTTCCCCTCCATGTTTATATGCTCTTACATATGCTGCAAAAGCTCCCCTCCAGCCACGCCTTCAGATTGACATTGATGTCTTAAGAGTTCTTCTTGTTGTCTTCCTCTCAGACAGAGCGAGCGAGACAGGGAGGGGCTTTAGAAATGCACCTTTTCAGTGAAAGAAAAGCTGTTATTCTTGGGAAAGTGGAAGTTGACAGATTTTGTGTGGTGAGACAGCACTGCAAGCCTGGATAATGCTAATTTACTACAACCTGTTGCCTCCAGTTATTTAAGTGCTGTTAATGAAAACTTAACATCAGCTTAAAATACGTTTTTTTATATCAGTTGCTTTGAACAAGTTTTACCTTCAGGTGAATTAAACTGATTTGGATTTAGTTTAAAATACTGATTTAAAATATTCTCCAAACATCTTTATCAAACTAACTACTTCTAACCACATTTCCTGCTCCTTATCTTTCCTCCTCTATCCCGCTATTCCCCTTTGCCTCCCTTGGGCCCTGTAAAAAATGTTTTTGTCTTGAACTTCTATGTCCTTTATTGCTAAATATACATCAGTATTTTTTAAGTCGTTTTGGATAAAAGCGTCCACTAAATGTAATGTAATGCAAAAAAAAAAAAGTATTTTTTGTGTAATTTTATCCTATTTTCTCCCTTATTTAGAAGAACCGTTTTGTTTGTTTTAATAAAGTGCAATATAGAGGAAAAGCAGTTAGACATATATATATATACTATATATACTATAAACTATAAGTTTGTGTACCTGAGGTAGCCTTGGGGGCTGAGTGTCAATGACTGTGGAGCTTAGATTCTCTGCCCAAATCGGTTGTGTCGGGCTCAAGAAAATAGTATGTGATGTAGGCGTCTGGTTTTAATGCTATTTTTCTTTTATATAAAGCTATGACGTGATAATCACAATATAGCAAAGTAACAAATCAAACAGTTTTTTGAACAAAAGCTGCACAAGTTATAATGTTATGATCATGGAGTTCTGTGTAGCTGTTCTTAATAAACATTTTTATTAAATAATAGGTCTATGCTTCTTCAGTGTTGCAGTGTTAACAGAATTCTCTCATTCAAACAGCCCGAAATGTTTTTAAAAAGCTCAGATTAACACTCTACTTACTGAAAAATGGTGTGTTGGGCTTCGGCAGAACGTGCACAGGCTTGGGCTGGGTCAGGTCCGATTTGTTTGGGCCCAATCTAAGCTCTAACTGACTGTGAGACACACCCATTAGCGAATAGGTGGCGCCAGCAGCCGATACAAATGGCAATGACTAAACTCTAGGTATTACACAGTGGGTTGATTCAACTCAAAGATCCCATTTGAATGAATTTGAATGTATAAAGAGACCACAAATGTTCACCTAGCTCAAAATAGTTGAGGAATGTTTGGGAATTTAACAGACTTTTATTTGAGTTCAAACTAATTTGGTGTTTACAGTGAAGAAAAAAAGAAACTGTCCTTATTATTGCTATTCTGAGAATGTGTGTGTGTGTGTATGTGTGTGTGTGTGTGTGTGTGACTCCCACTCACACACTTCATCTGTGAAGTATGGATTTTTTTTCAGTCCCCTCACTGCACTCAGTGTCCCGAGCGCTGAGCCAGAGGAGCCGTCGTCATGTCCCGGGCCAGTCCTGCACCCAATAATGAGCTGCTTGATTACAGCCTGGAGGCTCGCGGCTCAATTAGAGGCTCGCAGACAAAGTGAAGCTGATCGATCGCGGGAGAGCTTTAGCACCGCCGGTGACATTGCCAATCATGGCTGATACTAAGTTGGAGATGAATGCTTTGTTGAATTAGGTGTCTCATCTTTGAGTGGCATCTTTAAGAAGCATGCTCTAGTCATTTTCAGCTTTTTATCAAATGAAAAAAAATTCACGTCTCCACCGTCTCTGCGCGAACTCTCGACTCATGACTCTCTGATCAGGCTGATCGTGCTCTCCTTCACGCTCGTCTGGGCCAATTAGCTCGCTCGCTTGACAAGCGGACGATGAAGCCATTGCTGTGCCCGGACAATCCAACAGTATCCCCCCCCCCCCCCACCATCCCACCCTCTTCCACATCACCCCCAATGCTGTTGGTCGCCTGCCATGTGACCTTGCTGGAGGCGATAGTGTAGTTTACTTATAGGACCAGGAAGCCTCTCTGGGCTCTCATTGTGCCCATTCTCTTCCATCTTTGGTCCTAACTCAACCTCGGGAACTTTCCCTGCAACGGGTAAGACTGATGGATAACATTATGACATATATTTTTCTTACATTGCGCTGTAAACCAAAACTCCCACAAAAAAAAAAAAAAATGCCATATTGTTGTCGGGGATGGTTCCTTGAATGTTCTGTATAGAGAGATTTTCAGTATCATTGGCTAGGGCAGCACAGTGGCAAGGTGGTTAGTACATTTACCTTTCAGTACTGGGATTCAGGTTCCCTGAACTCAACCAAGTCCCTGCCTGGGTTGAGTGCCTATGTTCTGCTCATTTCTTCTCTGGAAACTCTGGAAAACGTTTTGTACCACAGTCCAAATAACATGGGGATCATGTGAATTGGCTTCTGCCTTTGTGTGATTATGTATGTATGTGAATTTCGTATGTGCAGCTTTCGTACGAATCAGCGCTTCTTTGTTCTACATCCATTTAGATTCAGTTATCTCAAGATCATTTAAGATCTAGTCACTTTCCTGTTACAGGCCTTGCATTATTATTAAGTGCTCTGGAGCGCATGTTTGTATTTGAAACAGATTGCTTTTGACCTTAAATTCATTCATTTTTATGTGCAGCAAAACCCCAATGCTGCTCTCTTGTTTAACCTCCTAGGACCTGGTGTCCACATGTGTGGACATCACATTTTGCATTGTGTAGACCACAATACTAACTTTTGTTTGCTCTACAAGGGCCTCTTGTCCTCTTTTGAAGCCATTATATTGTCACCTAGTGGTGGCAGAAGACAAGTTTAACACGTTACAGTTTCGATTTCGATTTTGTTCAGAAATCTAAATGAACAGTAAATACAGTAAATGTTTGTTTTTTTACTTTGTCATTACTTCGTATTATTATTCGTATTCGCAGCACTTCAAATAAGCTATATTGCTATATTGCTGCTGTTCAAAATAAATTATTTGCACATCATTACTAATTGCGACCTTATTGCGTTCTATCCAAATATAAAACTAAAGTCCACATTATTTAACATCATTTTTCTCAGAAACTTCATCATGAGAAAATATAATTCTTTGTTTTTACACTAATCAGGTGCCAATAAGCCCAAATAGCTTTTGGGTCTAAGGTTAATACGGTGCTGTGATGTTCCATTTGCGTTTTTTTCATTTCGAGGACAAAATACACAGATCAAGCATAACATTATGACCACCTCCTTGTTTCTATACCCATTATATTATCAGTTCCACTGAGCATATAGGAGCACTTTGTAGTTATTTTGTATATGATTATAGACGGTAGTCCTGTTTCAGTATTTCTGCATTTGTATCCTTCTTTATCTTTCTTTCATCCTGTTCTTCAGTGGTCAGGACCCCACAGGACCTCCAAAGAGCAGGTGCTATTCTGGTGGTGGGTCATTCTCCGCACTGGTGTGTTAGTGTGTTTTATGCTGGTATGAGTAGATCAGACACAGCAGTGCTGCTGGAGGTTTTAAACACCAGCATGTCACTGCTGGACTGAGAATAGCCCAACAACAAGATCTCTGGACAGCTTATTTTGAGCACTGATGAAGGACTAGAGGATGACCATAGCAGTTAATGGTAAATCCATCGAGTGAGTGAATTTCTAGAAGGACATCTTATTGAACCTCACTGTTTGGGTTGATTCATCCAGGCCATCACCACCTATGTGGATGTTCCTTCAGCCTCATTTCGGGAAAGGCAATGCGACTCTAGTGGCTTAGCCGAAGCCGCTGTTGATTAATTCCCATTTCGCTGTCCGACTGAAGTGGATTAGCCCGTGGGGTTTATAATCCTGCTCGTGTCTGTGGCACTGCCCGCAATCCCACATGAGGCCAGATTAAATGGGGGTGGATGAATGAGCTACGCCATTCAGGTCAGACATCCCGTGAACCATCAGAAATCGTCCGTATTCCTCTTTAAACCTATGGTTTCTGGTTCCCTCTTCTTTTACTGTATTTCACTCTGACCCATCCAAAGGTCATTTGCCTGGAAAAATGAGGACAAGTTGAGGAGGAGGGGTGTTTAAAGCTTGGGCACATGCAGCCATATGAAGGCAGCTGATGTGTAAAAAAGAAATGTCACAACAGGAAATCGCTTAGCTTGTAATGAACAAAGAAGCAGATGGACGGGAACGCGGCAGGCTTTGGGAGCGAGTACGTGGCAGCGCAAACAAGGATGCAGGGATGCAAGGATGCATGTAAAGATGACTTTATTTTTCTTGATGTGGCAACCAGATGACTTTAGCATTGGGTGCCCACTGCACTGCCACTCACACCCCCACCCACCCCAAAAATACCCCAGGGGCTGCTCACTGAGCACACTGAAACCACCTCATTGCCCTCTTTTCTATCTCCGCAAAAAAATCAACCTCATCCCGAAACAAAGACGAACGCATCATAAAAGCCTCAGCGAATGGGTGTCCAGCTTGCAGCGGAATTCAGATTTAGGGATATTTTATGGATATTTACAGTGCCTCCTTCACCCCAAAGGTCACGTGTCTGCTTCCTCGCCCACATGACCTCATACAGGAGCCAATCAAATCGCGGCATTCTGCTGAGGCTGAGCGAGAGGACGGCGGAGATATCTTTTCCTTTTCCTTTTTTTGATAATTTCAATCCCTTTCCAACGCCAAAAGTGGTGGCCGTCTGTTAGGAGCTGCACTAAGGTAAAAACTTATTTTTTTTTTTACTTCATTTTTACATATTTATTTTAATATTTAAGTAATTGTGGCCTGATGGTGTTCTGTGATTAAAACGCTAACACTGTGGTCGGCAGTGGTTAGAATGAATGACTATGAATGACTATAAATGACGATCTTCTTGACACTGGCAGCTTGACACTGAAAGAATCTGATCAACCCAACCAAATGTTGTTTCTTTAATATATGGACAAACTGTGAAGACTGGTGAGCATTTGTGGACATCCACTATTGCTTGAGACACTGGATTGTCATTGGTTGAATTCCTAATTTGCTTGGATTGAGATACGTTATGGCACTCCACTTTTGATGAAGCTTTACTCTTTAATTAACCAAGCTCTATATCATATGTTGAGTTGTGCTTTGTTGTGCTTTGCTTCAAGAAGATGACTGTACATTTCTGCTGTAGTTTACTGCAGTTTCGGTGCTGTACTGTACTTGTAAGCTCTGTTTTTTTAAGGGTGGAGAATGCGGACAGTTTGTAATCCTTAATAGGAGCCTGTGGGATTTTAAGGGTGAATGGTGTGGCATGTATCTAGTCTTTTTGAGTAGTCTTTTAGTCTCGGTACAGTTTTGACCTTAAAATCAGTTCGGAATATTAGGAGAAGACTCTGGTCCTGGTAAACTCTGCTGCAGAGGTCCACGGTCCTCTTCGCCATCGTTACTTCAATTATCATCATGTCTTCATTGTCTGTCATTGCGAATCGAATCAGACAGTAGAACAATTGCTACAGTCTACTGTCTGATATCTGTATCGTATTGAATTAAATGAATGTGAAGTATTGATTTTATATCTATGTATCCTTGTATATATATATATATTACTAAAAGTGCCTGTATACTTTTATAACTATTGAAAGGATTTTAATTGTATTTTAACATTGGTACAGTGTTGAAAGAATAGAAAGCCCCAGGCTAGAAATCTGCAGCCACTGCATATAAATAAATTATATGCCGGTTTGTTCCATATTATCGAACAGATGGAATTTCTGATGGGATTGAGATTATGGTGGTTTGTTTGCTGGAATTTAAAGCTGCAGACGACAGCTGTGATTTGCTGTGTTTGTTTGACCTAAACCGTGTCTTTGTTGCGCCACCACCAAACCAATCTTCAAAATGGTCGCTAGCACAGTGAAAGCCGAGAACGAACGGCTGCGTCTCTACATTCGCTCTCAATTAGAAGAAGGCTGTAGACGATGCTGTCGTATTGTTTTTGGCAACGCAGTCAAATGCAATTGGTAGAGGCTGTGATGTGCGAGAGATATCCACATTGTCAGAAGATGACCAGCATGGAGACGGCTGTGTTTTTAGCCTCATTTCTGTGACTGTGATGCCAGTTGATGGCCAGAGGCGTCTCCGTTGAGTTCGGCCTTTTTCGCCATGGTGAATACTCTCGATCCAGTAGAGCGACACAGGGGAGTGGTCAGTGGACAGAGTTTTTTTTTGGTGTTTGTCTGTACAGTCTCCAGACTTTAGCCGGTCCTGGGCGTTTGGTGGAGTTTGATGGTGGAGAGAGGCTGGGACGTGATTATAACTTGGGGTGAGATCCAGACGAGGGCGACTGATCGGGGCTGACAGTTTTTGAGGCGGCTGTTGGATGGGGGGAGGGGGGTTCAGGGGGTGCCCCTACAGACACACACAAATACACATAGACACACACACACACACATATACAGACAGACTGCAGCAAAGCTATGCCCATGCGACCCCTCCTCCCTCCCTTAGTGCAGTGCAGTACAGAACGCCTAGCCACCCGGGCCTTGACCACGACACATGCCGCATACCCACAGGACTCTACAGGACTCCACAGATATCTCTCTCTCTCTCTCTCTCTCTCTCTCTCTCAGTAATAGTAGTGTGTGTCATATCTTATCATATCGTATCAAACACAACAAATAATAACAGTCATCATTTTTTAAACAATTAAAAAAAAATCCAGATTGTGTATATATAATACACAGCCCTAATTGTCTTTGTAAAAAATCCTTTAAATATTGTGACCCTATTTTAGGGCCATATCACCCACCCCTACTCAGAAATTCTAAGCTCAGCCTAAAATGAGCTTTCTGACTGTGGTGGTCAGTTTTTGATGGTGTCATGAGGCAGTTTGTTCAATGGGTCCATTAAAAAACGAACAGAGAGATTTCTATATCAGCGCAGAGATAAACTGAACCTTAGAGAAGTACCTGCTAACGATTTTCCCCAATTAAGAGAAAAACAATGATGGTTTAATAATAAAGGCGGGTTCTTTCAGCCATTTAGACAGAATATTTCCATATCTGAGTAAGGTAAAGCCTCACACACAGATGAATTAAAGTTTGATTAAAGTTTTATTTTTTATTTATCTGACTAGAAATGTCTGCTTTTTGTCTATGATATAGAGCTCTGGAAAACATTAACAGACCGCTTCATTTTCTGAATCAGTTTCTATGATTTTGCTATTAATTACTAAATGTTTGGGTAAAATGAAGATTCTTCAAACCACGGACAGCATTTCTCTCAAATTCCCAGTAAAAATAATGTAATTTAGAGGCATTTATTTGCAGAAAATGAGAAATGGCTAAAATAACAAAAAAAGATGCAGAGCTTAAATAATGCAAAGAAAACAAGTTTATATTTATAAAGTTTTAGGAGTCCAGAAATCAATATTTGGTGAAATAACCCTGTTTTTTAATCACAGTTTTCGTGCATCTTGGCATGCTCTCTCCTCCACCAGTCTTACACACTGATTTTGGATAACTTTATGCCAATTCTGATGCAAAAGTCAAAGCAGTTCAGCTTTATTTTATGACTTGAGATCATGCATCTTCCTTTTTTCCAGAGCTGTATGAGTGTGCCCAAATATGGATTATCTCTCTGTCCTGGGTAAAATGCTGTAGTGCCCGATGCAGTCCTCCAGGTGGACGGTTGTGTCCGGTTGAGAGTACGCTGTGCGCTATTGGCTGCCGCTTCTCATCGGTGTGTGTTAAAGTGCTGAGTATTAATGGTTGTTTGTAAAAATGTGATTGTAAAGCGTCCTTAAATTTCTATAAAGGCTCTAAATATATAAGTGTATCTTCATTAATGTATTCATAAATATTACTCCATGTTTATATTCGGTATCAATAGTCCTTGGTAAAGAACAGTTGAAGGGCAGCTCTTTGAAGGCACAGCTGTGTTCATCATCACTGAAGCGTGTGCTGACACACTTTGTCTTCAGCATTGTGTCTGATGGCATGTTTGAATCAACATGATGGTGCACAGCGTTTAAGAAGATGAAAGAAGAGGCAGTGCGGATAATACTTTAGTCAAACACTCTGCATCTCTAAGCTCCTTAGTCATTGTTGGCCCACAAAGCATGTCATCTCCTTCTTAGTGCCACACGCTGCTTATGTGACTTATTTATTCAATTACTGTTTTAATTATGCTTTGTCTCTGTGCGCCTGTTAACTGCAGAGTTATTGTTGTGTTCAGTTTTCTGTGCCCTCATCTGACAGAGGAGGCTGATGGTCAGTTCACGTTAGGTCGTAATGACCAGTAGAGTCTGCCTGGAAAGATTAGGAGAAACCAGACAGCAGAAGATCTACACAGATTAGACTTCCCTTGCTATCTTTCTTCCAGCATTGTTTTTCTTGCTGTAAAATTGAGAGGATTCCCATGGGGAACACAACTTTGCTTCGCAGTTGATAAACTGTTTTTTTATCAAACGTATTTCTCATTTTGTTGTTATTCAGGTTCAATTTTATATTGGAAATTGCTTTCTGTAGTTACTTGCTGAGAGTTTGGCTGTATTTCATGAGTTGCAACACCTTTTTAGTGTTTAAATATATTTTTAAAAACACCCACACTCTTCAATCTCTTCACTCTCTCCCCATTCCATCTCAAGCACAGAAATGAAGGACTGGCAGTACTTCATTCTTAAGAGAATAATAATTCATATGATGGTTAGGCATGCACTGCACTGAGACACACAGATGTTCCACACAAGCTCAAGAACAGCCGCAAATACAGGCTCTGTATTAGCTCTTCAGATTTGTAAATGCAGAAAATACTGATTAACAGAAAAATATATGCAGCCGTTTCTGACTTTTCTGCACATAATCTGTAGCATCCTCCCTTCCAGTTCTATCTTCTAAAAAAACCCTTATGATGCACATGAGTGATTCTGAATACATTTGAGTCTCAAAGAGTCAGATAAACCATAAACCAGTAAATGAGTCAGCATGATTCAGAGAAAGGACAACTCAAGATAATGCTCAGATCTGATTTAATGGAAAAAAAAAAGCCCTTAATTAGCATCTGTTATACAGCTCTGAAAAAAAATAAGAGTTTCTTTTGTGTTTTTTTTCTAAATGTAAAACTTCTGGAATATAAAAAGAGGAAGATAGATGATCACAAGCCATAAAAACAAGATGAACTCTTTGAATTTTTGCACCAGGAGTGGCATAAACTTATTCAAAAGCAGTGTGCAAGACTGGTGGAGGAGAACATGATGCCAAGATGCACGAAAACTGTGATTAAAAACCAGGGTTATTCTGCTGAATATTGATTTCTTAACTCATACATTCTCTAAATGACAATATTTTTATTTGGAATTTTGGAGAATTGTTGTCTGTAGTTTATAGAATAAAACAACAATTGTCATTTTACTTAAACATATACCTATAAATAGCAAAATAAGTGAAACTGATTCAGAAAATGAAGTGGTCTCTACATCTACAAGAACAGTGCATTTACTGTAAATGTTTAAACTAAGAAAATGACATGTCTAACCCGTTTTTGTTAAAACTTTATTTTCAGAATTCTCCCCTCTCTCCCTCTCTCTGTATAAAGACAGATGATTCAGTCTAATCCAGATCTTTGTTGTGAAGATTTATTCTAATTCTGCTCTGCAGCTGGAACAGTGACCCCGCTTTTTTTTGAGATTTTGAGAACAGGAAAATATTTTTTCTCTGAGACAGTAATCATAATAGACTCTACAAATCTCTCCAAAGGATTTCAGAAGCGTTTGTGTTTCACACTTTTACTCTGAACCTCTATTCTGTAAAAAAAAAAAAAAAAAAAAGAAAAGTCTGCGATCATGTCTGGTACTAGCCTGGGCAATATGGTAAAATATTATATCAAGATAATACACAATATTTGTTGTATTTTTAGACAAAATTTATTAATAGCGGCAGATTCTTAAAAAAAAAAAAAAGCTAATTAAAAACTACAATTTATTTAAACAAAGTGATTTTTTTTTTATTCAGTTAAACAGCACATATTATACTTTCTGTATTAAAACACAGAAAACAAGAATTAAAAAACAAACCAAACAAAAACTAAAAGACTCCAGTCTTCTATAGATATCTATTTATTGACTGGAATTAAGGTATTTTTACTTGACTAGACATTTTTATAGCGTCTGGTTCCAAATAAAGTGAATGAGTAAATCAGTTTAGATCTCAGTGGAGATAAATACAGCCTGTGCGGTCTATTTCTAAAAGACGAGCGCTGCTAACATTATGATTTATAAATGAGCAGTGATAAATAGGTTTTCATATGCAGTCAGTTATTATGATTAGTCATACAGCATGGCATAAAACACAATTATATAAACGTCAACCTGTCTCCCACTCCTTCTGTCAAACACAGACATATATCTTCATTGATTTCAGGTTGAAGTTTTCTGCACTGTTTGAGCACATCAGCTGTATTTTACATTATGTGAAATGAATGATGATGAATGGATCAGCAGGCAGACGTGCTCTCTTTACAATACAGGCCTAAATCAAAGCAGTGTTTTACACATACACAGTCAAACACAGCACAGCTATATAGGCCTTTACTATATATAGGGCAGGAGGGTTAAATTAAATGAATTACTCTTTTAATGCGATTTAAAAAATGGGATATTTGAGATTGTATAACTGTAGATATTAAAACTTCCAGACAAAATCTTAGTAGGCAGTGATTTTTATAAATTTATTTTATATTTTTCCTTAACTAAAAACAAGCATGTTATGTTTGCGCTGCGTGTAATATAAAAGCTGCATGTAAGGTAGAAGAGGGCTGCTTACTATTTGTAAGGAAAAAAAATGCTTGCTCAATGGTGCTGTCGGTTAAAAAACAAACTAAAAAACTAAATTTGTTATGTAAGAACTAAAAGTCTAAATCATAATAGAGAATCGCTCATACGTTAGAAGAATATTGAGATTCTTATGTTCAGCTATATCATTTTACATTTGATATATTTTTATTTATGTTTTATTTATTTATTTATGTTGTTGATATATGTCCGGTTCAGCCTAGGAGACGCAAAGACGCAGAGAGCGGACGCAGTACTAAGTATTAATTTTGATAGAAAAAAAAACAAAAAACAAAATAAACAAACAATAAATCAAAACTACAGCAACGAGGAGCCACTAGTACATACAGGACTGATAAAAAGAAGAAACACAAGACCTGAACAGATGATAACTGAAACAAAGGGACTATATAGACACACACGAACGTGCTAAGAAAGAGGAAACATCTGGAACAGGTAACAAGGGGGCGGAGCCACAGATTAACAGCTATAGTGAGAGCACCGAAGACAGGGGCGGAGACACGGGAGGTACACACATGGCCCCGTGTAGGTGACAGGTAAAAAAAAAACAGGAGGGCAGGAAAAACACAGATACAGACAGGGGGGACAGCACAGGACAGAACATGACAATATTTGATACATTCTTTCTTTAGTTTTCTTTCCATCTTCTATATAGTTGTTGGAGATGCATCTCTTAAAGTGCATATCGTTACATTAACATTTGATATTTAATTATAGAATATTGATATTTTGATATTGATATTTTTTGCTTATACCTACTAACTGATTCAGGTTGATTTTGATTTTAATTGAATTGAATTGGGGTTTTACTGTGATGAAATACTTTTTTTTAAATGTAAAAACATTTACTTATGAGCTGTTACACAGCTGATATATCAGCTGATATAATGATATAATGAGTGTTATGAGGCTGATGCTGCGTTCTGTGTGTGTACAGTTCATACATGTCCCTGAGGTGGCACACACTTTCCACCAGGCAAGGTCAGCCAGAGAGACACACACACACACACAAATAAACTACAGACACACCAGCCAGGAGGACAGGCCGTCTGATCTCAGTACAGTACCTCAGCTCCGCCTCTGAGCCGCTCAGACTGGGGTTCTGCTCTGCAGTCATTGGCCTAATTTCTGCTGTGATGTTACACTGTTTATCATCAGTCTGTTCACCACTAGTGTTTCTTTTTCTCAGTGCTGAATCATGCATCATTGTGTCAGACACTGTATTATTAGTGCATCTAAACATTTTTGGCAGCATGCATGTTTAGTGCCAGTGACAAAGCAACATTAGTCAAGTGAAGCAGCTCGGCTGCATGCGCCTGTCGGCCTGATGGATGGGACAGCTGCACTGTATTGTAGGCATTGTGTGTGTGTGTAAGTATTTATGCATATTGACTGAGACGTGACAGGATTTTGTCATTTTTTATTCAGAATTTGTCTTGTCTTCTTAAATGGCCACTATAAAGCTTAGTATTAAAGCATCAGTATGCAAGAATTCATTTTTTGCTTCTGGGTTCCATCCACAGTTAAAAAAGGAGTTTGTGTTTTCTGACTCTTCTAATGGACGTGCTTTACACATGCGTTTGTAGACAAGCTGAGAAATACAGAACCAGTAACTGAAGTGAAAGAAGCATATCGACCGAGGCAATAGAGTAATATTACAGGATTTTGATGACTTGCTTTATGCAATGTTTTGCAGTTCTTGGAAATGTATTTCTGGCTGCATCACCAGAGTTACATAGTGTCACAATTCTCTCTATTACAACTCAGTGGGGCTTCCTGTTTTTGAAGCAGTTTGTTTTAAAAGCTACATAATGTTTCTTTAAAGCAATATATCTACAGCTGAAAAATATATTTTTACGATTTTTCATTTGGAAACTTTTTGTTTGTTTGTTTGTTTTAAATCTCAGAAATTATTACTGTAAGGATGATCAGCAAATGCCCTTTTATAGAAGTTATATTTAATATATAATATTTGTACTTATATTTAATAAAAAATATATAAAAAATATATATATATAAAAAACGGCTGTAAAAATTGAATGTGGCTGTTGTTCTCTACATATATTAATTATTCAAATTATAGCTAACACATTCTTAATATTATTAACAAGTGATCATTGTTTAAGGACCAACATCCTCAACTTACCAAAACCTTATCCCAAAAACTTCAAAGTGCTCACAGCTGATTGCAGTTCATTTGCACCAGCACCAGTGCACAAATGACACATGACACACTGAAAGTACATTTAAAAAGCAAAAAAATTATTTTTATAGAGAATACTGTTTTTTTTTTTTTTAGCTGTTTTAAGAACCGTTAGTCATGCTGTCAAAGAGTTTTGGTTTTGAAGAGAGCCTTATCGTATATAAACTTACTATATAAAAAAATATATAGTTCATAAAAATCATAAAATCAAAAGTTTTGTAACTGAACCTATTTTTTTTTTTTCATATTTATTACCACATTTAATAGATCAAATAACCATACGATAAATATAGCAAATAAATTAGCTACTTTTTACAGTCACAAAAATACTTTTCTACCTTCTCTGTTAACTTTCTGTTCAGGTTGTGTTGTTTTTGTCACCTTTTTCGTTTTGTCTTCCGCTTTGTTGCTTTAGTCCTCCTGCATGCGCTGGTCTGTGGCTGGAGCGGGGCTGAGCGAGGAGGGGAGAAAAAAGACGTGTTGCCCGGGGCAGTAATTTGCCCTGAAATCTTGTATGAGCCACTGTGTCTCCAATAAACACTGTCGCTCCGCGTTATGTTCAGGGCTTGATACACTGACAGGACTAGTGATGTGTTTAATACGATAAATCATGGCTCCCGATCGCGCGGCCGGCACTGCCAGCTCCCCTCCAGCTCAAGTCTGGGACAGCAGCTCCAGTTATGGAGGGAGTGGCACCTCTCTCTCTCTCTCTCTCTCTCTCTCTCTCTCTCTCTCTCTCTCTTTATTTCTCTCTCTCTATTTCTCTGTCTGTGTCTCTCTCTCTCTCTTTATCTCTCTCTCTGTCTCTCTCTCTCTATTCTCTCCTAACCCCCTTTCCTCTGCCAGGTCTACAGAGCCGAGGGCGAGGGCTGCTCCCCCCACTTCCCCCCTCTGTCCTCTTATCTCTGTCTCTTCCTGACCTGTCCTTCACTTCACACTAAGAGTGTAAACATACACTGCTCTCAGAATGTAAGAATAATGATTGGAATAGTAATAAACACAAGAAATTATAAGACTTAATTAAAAGACTTAATGCCGTGTTGCTCACACTTCTCACTTAGAAGGCAGTGTAGTGATAAAACTCTGTATTCAAATCAAAAAGGGAAAAATACATCCTATCCTGATATTGTCAAAGGATTAACAGCTCAATGTTTGATCCTCAACTTACCAAAACTTTAACCCAAAAAATGTCCATGTGCTCACGGCCGATTGCAGTTCATTTGCACCAGCACCAGTGCACAAATGACACATAATGCGGGAATACTAAGGTTAATTATGAAACTTTTTTTAGCAGTTTTGTTTTGTTTTATTTCTGTTTTTTCCCATTTTCTCCCCAATTTACATGGCCAATTACCCAACCCCCATTACGACTCCCCTATCACTAGTAATGCCCCAACACACCAGGAGGGTGAAGACTAGCACATGCCTCCTCCAATACATGTGAAGTCAGCCACCGCTTCTTTTCAAGCTGCTGCTGATGCAGCATTGACAAGTAGCATCACAGCGCACTCGAAGGAAAGCGCAGCGACTCGGTTCCGGTACATCAGCTCACAGACGCCCTGTGCTGCGGACATCACCCTAGGAGTGATGTGGAGAGAGAGCGCCATCTACCCACCCGGAGGGAGCAAGGACAATTGTGCTCCCTCTGAGCGCCGGCAGCTGATGGCAAAGCTGCGACCTCCTGCTTATAGTGGCAGTGCTTTAGACCACTGGACCACTTGGCGCCTCAAAGAGTTTTGACTTAAAAATATAGTTCATAACAATTGTGAAATACATAAAAATGCATCCTGACATTGGCAAAAGATTAATAGCTCAACGTTTGATATTAGCATTTAGGCATGTTGTCATTAGCTGTTAGCATTAGCTGTTTTTGGTAAATAAAAAAGAAGGCTAAACGTAAATTAGACATGACTGAGTAACTGGGTTCCTGACAGCACTTCTTATATTTCAGACACATCTAATAATTCATGATTAGCACCCTAATGAGTGACATAGTAATTATAGTGCAGGCTCAACACATTTAGCATAGCAAAAATAAGTAGACATAGTAAAATAGTGGCCATTGTCTTTGAGTATATTGTGTATTAACTATTCTAACTTACTCAATGAAGTAATACATACATGATTAGAGAATGAAAGATAGATCAGCCAAAATACACGATCAGCTGATATTTCTTTAATTAGCTTATCTTGAGAGTCGATCAGTTCATATTCATATATATATATATATACTTACATATGTAGGTTCAGGAAAAAAATTAAGAGACCACTTCAGTTTCTGAATCAGTTTCTCTGATTTTGCTATTTATAGGTAAAATGAACATTGTTGTTTTATTCTATAAACTACGGACAACAATTCTCCCAAATTCCCAATAAAAATAGTCATTTAGAGCATTTATTTACAGAAAACAAAAATATTTCAAATATCAATATTTGGTGAAATAACCCTGGTTTTAATCACAGTTTTTATGCATCTTGTCATGTTCTCCTCCACCAGTCTTACACACTGCTTTTGGATAACTGTATGCCTTCATGCAGTTCAGTTTGGTTTGATGGCTTGTGATCATCCATCTTCCTCTTGATTATATTCCAGAGGTAACTCATCATTTTTAAATGGTCTTTTTTCCAGAGCTGTATATGTATATATAACAACATTTCAACATTTTATAGAAGTTCTCTTTTCTTGCCTGTATGATGGAAGTACTTCAGCTTGTTGTTGTGTGATGGTGAGATTTACCTCTGTGTGTGAAAACAGGCCAGTATTCTCACTTTCATCTCAGCCAGAACTCATCTGTGCTCTCACGAGCGAGCTGA
Organism: Astyanax mexicanus; assembly: GCF_023375975.1. Classification (NCBI taxonomy): domain Eukaryota; kingdom Metazoa; phylum Chordata; class Actinopteri; order Characiformes; family Acestrorhamphidae; genus Astyanax; species Astyanax mexicanus. The sequence continues at coordinate 40,514,279 of NC_064418.1, read as the reverse complement.
AATAGAGGTAAGAAGATTGCAGAGAATATACAGACACACTCAGCAGCTCCTTCAGCGTCTTTTATTACACTGCCTGTCTGCCGCTGCTGTATGTACACTTAGCCTGCTCTAGAGTCTCGCCCTGATAGATCTTTTATCCAGAGAGTGTGTGCAGTTTTCTAAACACTCTTTCCTCAATACAAGGCTAGTCTACACTTTCTGTGATGTTTGGTAGAGTAAATATGAAGAGCTGGAGTAGTTCCTTTATTCCTTTAGAAAGTAGAGTAGAAAGAGGAGCAATAACTCTGCGTGTTTTAGAGCTTTAGTTCTATGCGATGATGGTTTGAATCACGGATGGCAATTTCTGGACTTGAGCTGAGGCCTGAAGCACACAACAGGATTTGTTTAAATCGTACAAGATTTAGAAAGTCGAAGCAGATCTCACACTTAACGTCAGGTCTCAAATATCAGTGTGATCTTGCACATGCACAAAAACATGGATGTGAAAACCGTGCACCTGGCTGGTCTTATTGTCTAATATATAAATAAATAAATCACTGAATCATTTTAAACTTTAAGTTTATAAACACCACCAGAAAGCCTGTAACTGTTTTAAATGAGTTTTATTTGTATTTTTATTTATTATTTATTTTGTTATTATTATAATAATAATTATTATTATTTAATTATTAGTTTATTTAATAAATTAGTTTATCTTTTTCTTATTATTTTAATTTTTTTTTTATTTTTTATTTTATTTAGTATTACTTTTTTTATTCTAATGTTTTTATGTTCTAAATCTTGGTAGTTCATTTTTATTCCTTTTTAATTTACTTAACTTTTACTATTTACTATCTTTTTCTCTATTTTATATTTGATAAATTCTTTAATTTTTATGTGTCACTTTTTATGGTCTTTTAGAAGTTTCTAATTTACATATATATTTTATTCATATATATTAAATGTTGATTTACAATTAGTATTTCTTTTTATTTATTTATTTATTTATTTATTTATTTATTCCCTATTATTTCTATTTTTTTTATTAAATGTTTTCAGTTCCTTTGATGCTGTAAATGCTCTGCAACATTGTAAATAAGGGTCACCCTCAATGTTTTTCTATAAATTATCATATTAATTATACTAATTCTATGTCTGAGGTTTGTGGCACATGGCAAGAGACCTTTCACCTAGGCTACTATTGACTGTATTGCATCCACTCACAGATTGTGCTGCAGTGTCACACTTTCTGGCCTTCATCCTGGCTCTGTTGACTCTAATGACTACACTTCCCATAACCCACATCTTATGGAGGTCACAAACCAATCTTCAGCCAGTCACAATTCCACGTTCTTCATCACCTGAGTATTGATCTGTTCCACCTGTATACTACTGACCTTTTGTAATTTGTAATGTTCTTTACAAAGTATTGCCAACCTTTCACACCAAGCACTTGTTCTTTTTTTTGGCCTGCCTGATATTCTGATCTCTTTCCTGTTTCTGTACTGTTTCTTTTTGTAGTTTTGTAGTCCCTCTTATTTTGTTTCCTGGTACTGTTTTCTGTTTTGTTGCTGTTTTGACCCTGTTTTTTGATATTCATTTACAGCTCTAGTCTAGTCCATGACTGCTTTGCTAATCGTTTGTGCACAAGTGTCTCGTGCAAAGTAGATAGGCTTGCTGCCTGGAAAGTTAGCACAATCGACTTGAGCCGAATCCGATATTTTACAGTACGATCCGGGCTGATGCCACTCAGGCTTGGTATTGGGCCAAATATGGCCTGAATAATTTTTGCTTTCTGGTTAGAGCAGTTTCTCACAGTTTTAATTGTAAAAGTCCAACATCTGGGCTCCGAGTGGTCCAGCGGGCTAAGCACTGCCACTATGATTGACATATTGCTGGTTCGAATCCCGGTCATGCAGCTTGCCATCATCTGCCAGAGCACAATTGACCTTGCTCTCTCTCTGGGTGGGTAGATAGCTTTCCCCTCATCACTCCTAGGGCGATGTCGATCAGCACAAGGCGTCTGTGAGCTGATGTATCGGAACCGAGTCGCTGCGTTTTCTGTGATGCTACTCAGTAATGCTACATCAGCAGTTTTAAAAGAGGCGGTGGCCGACTTCACATGTATTGGAGGAGGCATGTGCTAGTTTTCACCCTCCTGGTGTTGGAGCAGTTTTCTAAACACTCTTTCCTCAGTGTTAGGCTAGTGTACACTTTCTGTGATGTTTGGTAGAGTAAATATGAAGAGCTGGAATAGTTCCTTCAATCCTTCAAGCCATGACTCTGCATGGTTTAGAGCTTTAGGTCTATGCGAAGGAGGTTTGAATCATGGGAGCATCACTAGTGATAGGGGGAGTCCTAATTTGGGGGAGAATATGGGATATAAATATGAATAATCTTTTTTTAAACCCAACATCTAAAAATATTGACCATCGGGAGCTCTATCTGAAGATTTATTATACACCAATTGCTGCTTTCACACTATCAGATTATCTGTATGAGGTTCGATTTTGGACCTTTTGACCACCATTCGCTTCTGATTAGAAAATTTTAGGTAAACTACATAGGTAAACTGTGGTTAAAACCATGCTGGAAGTTGTATATGTGCTCCTAGCAGTTATTTGAGGGTGCTTCTTCTCAGCTTTGAAGACTAAACTAAAGTCAAGCCAAGCGCTTCTGACTTTACATAGAGGTTACGAATGTTAATCAGCCATAAAACTTTTTTTTTGTTAACCTTCTAATGGTGCTTACCTTATTTTCAATAAAGTCTTTTCTCTAGGGGAGGTCTAGCACTGCTGCTTTCAATTTGCAGGTATTTCTATTGGAGTCTTTTTTTTTTATGGTCCCCGAGAGGTCAATATCTTTGAGCAGCTGATAAACGAGTTGTTGTTGACAGTATTCTCAAATGTAATGTTTTCTCCTGCACTTGCAGAACTTTCTCTCTGTTTCAGATTAATTAGAAAAACAGCCTGTGGTCTGAAAGGCAGTGTTTTTTGATTTATCTCCTCATTTCGCAATTGGTTAAATTGAGGTGGCCGTTTGGCTGAAAGAGGGGTTTGCTGTGTTGTTTTGCTGTTTGTGGAGTGAGATGGTAGCCTCGGGCTGTGTCTGGCTGAGAATTAGAAGGTGATGCTCTCTCCTTTACCGGGTCAGACCACGGTAAGCAATATCTTTTTTTTTCTTTCTTATATTTTCTCTTTTTTTTGTTGTTGTTGTCCTGCAGTCTAATCGTCAGTCAGTCTCCTGAACTGTTTATGAACAGCTATACAGAATCTGTGAGGAGAATACAGATAAAAAGGGAAAATGATGTGTCTATCTCTGATGACCGTGGTGACCTCTTTTAGCTTAACACATCACCACGTGCAGACTGGAGCGCGGCAGACTGGAGGGGGTGGGTGTATGGTCTGGGTGTGTTGGGGCAAAAAAAAAAAAACACATTCTAATGTGTTTCAGGAAACTGTAAGAACATCAGCTCATGTGTATTATTATGTACGGTAGGGGTGGGCGATATGGCCCTAAAATAATATCACGATATTTCATGGTATTTTCACGATAATGATACTCTTGAAGATATGACAAAACACTTAATAAAAAAAAATATTTAAAGAAAACACTACCGCAAAAAAATTAAATTAAATGTTATTACTGCATATGATATGATATGGAACTAAGATAATAAAAATACAAGTATTTTGTCGGATTTGTATCAGAAGTTAATGATCCAAAATGTCATGATACTAATAATACACTCCAAATATCTCCATATATCCAGGATTAAAGTAAAATAATTATACTAGACAGATATAATCTCTATCTAGTAGATAAATCAAGGGAAATGAGAACAGTGTGAATTTTTCTTTTCCATAAAACAGTAATTAGGGATGATATGATATGGCACACCCCTTATGTATAATGGCATACAAGGAATTTATATAATTATGCAGCTCAAAATGTATTTATGACATTAATAGATTTATAACTATTATTTGAAGCTGTAAATTAAGGTAGTTGGTATCAAAATTAATATTAGCTTGGGCAAAACTGATGAGCTTAAAATGAGCTTTGTGGCTCATTATTATGAGCAGCTTTCACTCTGACCTCTGGATTATTTAAATTAAGTACCCAGTGGTTAAAGCGCAGGATGAAAAGGGGGATGGTGGGTTCAACAACTGGGTCATGATGGGGTCTCCACAATGCAGCTAATACAGCTTAGTGTGTAATTATTAAAAAAGAAGTGGAAGTACCTAAATTATATAAATTGTAGATATCTGAACTAATAACCCACAAAAAGTATTATTCCAAAGAGGATTGCATCGTGTAGTTTTATAAAAGGGATGATTTAGTCTTTTTTTAATTGGAGGATTGGCATCTTTCTCTCAAAATAAAGCCTATATATATATATATATATATATATGCTATATTTCCATTGTCCAATACCAATTTTCAAAATGTTGATTTTACAGAAGAAGACTAAAACATTCCTAACTTTGTAAAGTAATTAAAAAAATAGGATTTTTTCAAGTCTTTTTAGAGAATATTGCTGTTTGTCTATTATCTAGAATTATTAAAAAATTAAGATTTATGTTTTTCATTGGCATTATAAAATGTGCACAAAACAAGCATATATTACTGTTTCTTAAAACTATTTTTTGACATAATGAATTGAATTTGCCAGTTGTTCTTTAAAATTGTGTCAATTTGTCATGATGAATGAATTAATAGATATGCTCCAAAATGGCTGAAAAAATATTTCAGTATTTTATATGTAACTATTTGTGTATTAACTTTTTTGTAACTAAAAGATGTTTTTTTTACATTTCCCTGTGATACAGGGAAGATACAGCTCTAGAAAATTTAAGAGACCACTTCAGTTTCTGAATCATTTTATCTGATTTTGCTATTTATAGCATTTATGAGTAAAATGAACGTGAAAATGAATGTTTTATAACTACGGAATTTCTCCCAAATTCCAAATAAAAATATTGTCATTTAGAGCATTTATTTGCAGAAAATAAGCTGAAAAACAACAAAAAAAAGATGCAGAGCTTTCAGACCTCAAATAATGCAAAGAAAACAAGTTCATATTCATAAAGTTTCAAGAGTTCAAAAATCAGTGTTTGGTGGAATAACCCTGGCTTTTAATCCCAGTTTTCATGCATCTTGGCATGTTCTCCTCCACCAGTCTTACACACTGCTTCTGGATAACTTTATGCCTTTACTCCTGGTGCAAACATTCAAGCAGTTCAGCTTGGTTTGATGGCTTGTGATCATCCATCTTCCTCTTGATTATATTCTAGGTGTTTTCAATTTGGTAAAATCAAAGAAACTCATCATTTTTAATTGGTCTTTTATTTTTATTTTTTGATGGTTAGAGTGTATTTTAACTTGTTACTGGAATTGTAACGATAAAAGCAAAATAAAAAGTTAGTAACTGTGATCATGTGCGTTTTAAACCAAAAAAGGGGAGAGTAAAATAGGGGAAAACAGATGAATTTGGGCGCACTGCTTGACCGAGCGTAAAGCGTGATTAATTCAGCAGCTAGCATAGAGGAAGGGGCCAGAAGCTCTTTACAGGAAGGCTTGACCCACTTTCAGCATCACATGGTACACGATGGAAAAAGTGCTCTTAATAACCATCAGGAAGATATCAAATTTACATATAATTCATATTAACCAGGATGAAAATGGAGAATAAAAAAGTCTACTTACGGGCCTGATGTTTAATTCGGCCTGTAATGAACTCTGATGCTGTGGAGTGGCTTTGCTTTGTGTGCTCTCGCTCCCCTGCATCAGTTCAGGTGGGTTCAAAGCAAATTGCGCTCGGCTTCAATGCCGGTTCAGAAATGCAGCGCGGCATCCGCCGGCCACTTCACTCAATCAGATGCAGGACTGATCTCTGAGTGTGTTTAAGAGCTTCTTCATTTATTTGTTTTTTGTTACCTCATGTTTTATACGTTTAAAATAGATATCTGTGATGCTGCAGCAAAAGAAACACTAAAAAGACACGACTGTGCTCATGAACTAACCTGAAGTGCAAACAGTTTCTTATTAAAATATACTACACATTTACCAGGTGCTGTTTCCCAGGCCGCTATTTCCCATCCTAAAGCAAACCGCACCTTGTGGTCTATAGTACAATGCTACACTAGCAATGCTAGGCAAGTGTGAGTTTCAAAGCTGTGCATTTCTTTAAAGAAGCATTAGTTGCTATACCCAGTTGACCTGATTTAACTCATTAACATGCCTTGTCCTGTATACAGGCTACAGGTTTATGTGATACAAAACTCTTTTGTTTCTGCCAAAAAAAGCTTATTTACATTCAGAAAATTTGAGGGATTTGAAATCTTCTGCAGGACACTTGAAGAAGCTGCCTGTTCCCGCTGTAGTAACAGGAATCAACCTAAATTCTGCAGGTTTAAAAATAGACGTAAAAACTAGATAAACATAAACTAAAGGTTTGGAGGACATGTTTGTTTGCAATGGATTGTTGTTTTATAACTACGGAATTTCTCCCAAATTCCAAATAAAAATATTGTCATTTAGAGCATTTATTTGCAGAAAATAAGCTGAAAAACAAAAAAAAGATGCAGAGCTTTCAGACCTCAAATAATGCAAAAAAAAAAAAACAAGGTCATATTCATAAAGAGTTCAGAAATCAGTATTTAGTGGAATAACCCTGGCTTTTATCACAGTTTTCATGATAGAATGTTAGAATGTTCTCCTCCACCAGTCTTACACATTGCTTTTGGATAACTTTATGCCTTTACTCCTGGTGCAAAAATTCAAGCAGTTCAGTTTGG